>NC_051075.1:77408092-77763092 GCF_004664715.2 Peromyscus leucopus
AGTGTTTATTGTCTGCTGGTGGTGTGTGGGGGGGTTTTGTCCGCGGTTCAGGGAGGGTTTTGGTGTCGTTGGGTCGCGCAGGTTCGGCTTTCTTGTCCGGGCGTTATCCTACCCGTGTCAGGGCCATACCTTTGAGCGTCCTCCGGCGGCGCGCTGCTGGCCTTTCTGCCACCCCTTCCGCCCCCACCTCAGGGAAGACCCTGTAGGTCGCCGTTGGCCCTGCCTTGTAGCGCGTTGTGTCCTCTGAGCTCCCTACCTGGGTCTCCAGGGCTCAGGCTTTGCCTTCCTACCCTCGTTGAGGCTTGAGGACGTCGTATGGATCTGCCGTGACCCCCTGTCCCACCCTTCCTTGGGGGCTTTATGCTACCCTGGGGTTTCCTCCTCCTGCCCAAGCGTGCGGTCATCCGTTGCCGACCCGTTTCACCGGTCTCTAGTCTGACCTGGCACCCACTCACTGGTGGTACCTCCTGCTGACACCTCAACGCCCCTCCTGTCAGGTGTCTAGTATGAGGCCTGGGTAGCCTCCTGTGAGGTCTCCACGCTGCTACGCCCCTCCTGTGAGGTATATGGTGCCTCAGGACTCTTGTGACGTTACGTTTCTTGCCGCTGCTCGCCTGATCGTGAGGTTAGCTCAGCCTGCCCTCGGCCACCTCTGTGCAGTTTCTGCAGTCTGCCTCGGCACACCCCTACGTGTCACGTCTCCCGTTTTGCACTCGGCCCCCTCATGCGCACGCCTCTCGCCTGCTACCGACCCCCTCCTGTGCGGTACTCGCTGACCCTAGGGACACACTCAGCTGTCAGGATTCCGCTAGCAATCACCACCCACATACTGTGAGGTCGCGTTGGGTCATCGGGCGACCGCTGAGCCACTACCCACGGTCCCGCTTTTGGTTGGAACTACAGTTTACCAACGATGCTTTTCCTCCCAGGTTGCCTTGGCCCGCCCGCTGTGATCCACGTGAAGTTTTTCTGTCTCAAGAGAGTGTGTCTTCTGAGACTTGGGTGGGGTGTCTGCCCCCCGGTCCCGTTATCCCTCCTGCTCTTTTGCTCCACTTCCGTCTCTTCTTATGAGTCTCCCTTCTTTGTCTCGGGTACTTCCCCCTTCTGTGTGGTTGTGTCTTCCTGTTCTCCTAGTCACCCTTCTTCGCTGCCATGTCCCCCTGTTACTTTTTCCTTTCCTCGTTGCTTGCACAGATATCCCTTGCTCTGGTCGCTCTATCACTTTAGACTGGCGTAGGGGGTCTTTAGCGCCATCTGCCGCTTTTCATTGGGCTATATACGCGACGGGCACTTTTCGGCCCACAGATCATATTGCTTCCTGCGCCGCTGGGTTCTCGAGTGCCCGAGGTTTTACTACCCCCTCCAGTGGCGCGTCGTCCTGCCCTCCTTCCCATCTCGCTTTCCTTTTGTTCAACCCGCTTCTTTCTTTTTCTTGTGTGGATGTTGTTGTGTGTGTGGTGTGGTGTGTGCGCTTTGTGGTGTGCGTCTATATGTGCTTTGTAGTGCAGTGCCTGCTGCCATGCCAAGAGCACACTGCTCCCTTTGGCACGCTTGAAGTTTTGTTCTTTGTGAGGCCTGTGTGGGTGCTCGTCTCCACGGTCCCTGAGTTGCCGCCCATTCTTACACCACCCCAGGACTTCTCTCGGCCCCTTTTCCAGGCGATTTTGTTGTTATCTGTACGTAGCTGTTTAGTTCTCTTTTGCTTGTTTTTTCTGCATTTCTCTGAGACGCCTTCTTCCTCCTCAGGACCACCTCTCTCCCCTTTAATTCCCACCTAAGTCTACCTTTCCTTCCTCGCGTTCTCCTGAGTGAGTTGTTGTTCCTTACCGGTTTTTACTGGATGCCACCCGAGCACCAGCGACCACCGGGGCCGCTAATTTCTGAGCCATGGGCACACCGCGGCTGTGGTGTGTCTTGCTACACTTTCACCACAATCGGGACGTTGGGGCGGCGCGTCCTGCGTTTGAGGTCGTCATAGCCCCACTGGCACTGCCCGCTCCTCAGCACGCGGGGAGGGGGCCGGGCAGAGGAGCGGCGGAGGCCCTTTGGGCCCGGAGAGACGGAGAGGGGTGCACTCTTGTGCTCTGAGGGCGGCTTTGCCCTCTGATGCCTTTGAGCCGCACTATCAGCCCCACACGCCGGTGCTAAACGGAGCACGTTCGTGAGGCGAGGATTGCCTGATCTTCACCCTGTAATCCTCTGTCGTGCGCCCCTGCACTGATTCTGTATGACGCACCACTGTTCTTTCCGGTTCCCCCTTTCCATTCGGCGCTTTCACGTTTGCCCGTCGTTGCACAGTGCCGGGAGTGAGTCGGGCCGGCGGATGCGCGCCGCTGGCTGCTGGGCGTGTCTGTGGCGGACGCGGTGCTGGACGGCGCGCTCGGTCGTTGTGGCCGTGGCCAGCCATTGGATCTGCGGGAGAGTTTGCCCCGCTCTCGTCACCATTATTTGCGGCCGCCCGGTGTCCTTTCTTTCCTGGGCTCGCGCAGTTTGCATTCCCCCAGTGGGCTCCTGCTTACCGCCGTTAGGTTTTGTCCCAGCCTCGAGCAATGACTTTTTCTATGCATCCCCTTGTGGGAGTGGGGCCTCTCGCGGTCGGCTGCCGCTTTTGAGTTTGATCAGACATGTGCTCCCGGTGATCTGAGGTGTGTTCTAGGCTTGGGCTGCCGTAGGGCTGGGACTCCTCCTCGGGGCTTGCCCCGGTACCACCCAGAGACACAGAAGCGTGCTCGAGCAGTGAGTCGCATGCTTCCCATGTCCGCGCTGGCATCGCTGGTTGCTCCCCACTTCTCTTAAGATTGTCCTGGTGCTTTTTGCTGTCCGCGGGCCCCGGTTTGGACCGCCTCCGTCTACCGTCGAGGATCTTCCGGCCCCGCCGTTCATTTTAGGTGTCTTGGGTACACTTGCCCCTCAAGCCGAGGTTCTGTCCCGTGGCCCTCCGGCGGCTTCAGCATCTGTTTTCGGCTCTTTCGTCCGGCTGTGTTTGGGAGTGTAGTACTCGTTCTGCCTGGCGGCGGGCGGGCCGGTCATCATTTCTTTCCATGCATTTGGCGATGCGGAGTACGCCGCGTCCCTTTGTGTGGAGGCCCGTCGTTTTTTTCTTGGTTGTGTCTTGTGCTCCGTCCCTTGATAAATGCCGGGTCGCCTGCACGTGGCTATCTCTAGCAGCTTACTCTTTTTCTCGGTGTCGCCTGTTCGCGACGCGCCGCCTCATCCCTCCTGCTGTCTTCGCAAAGAACCAGAGATTGAGATATGCGCTCCGCCTAGACCTCGCGCGCTCCGCCGCGTCTTCTGATCTGTGGGGTGCCTTTGCCTGCTTACCCCTGCGGGTGTCCATGAGGCGGGGTCGTGGGTGTTATTGGGCTGGCGTCGGGATGTGCGGTGGGGTGGGCATGCCCCGGGGCCCTGGGCGTTGTTCGGTCAAGCCCGGTTGCGCCTGGGGTTCGTGAGTTGCTCCGGGCGGGGTTTCTCCGATGTTTGGTTTTCCCCGTTGTCGCTGCACGTTTACGGACCGGGCGTGAGCTGTGCGTGGTTGGCTTTCCTCTTCTTTCCATCTTCGTTCCGTTTCCAGCTGCTTTCACGCACCGGGCGCCGGGGTTGGGTATTGTCTCCGCAGCCTATTTGCTGTGGCAATTTACTCACTTTTGCGGTGGAGGGCGTCGGCGGGGCCCTGCGGCGTGGGCCAGTGTTCGGGGCCTACGTCATTGCTGGGAGTCGACGTTTCTCCTTTGAGCCCACGTGTATTCCCTTTAGGGCATGTGCTACGGTCGGCCTTTTTTCGACGCTTGTCTGAGGTATGTTCCGAGGTGAGCCGTTGTGGAGGTGTTGGCGCCGCTTGGCGCTGTGGCTCTGGGGTAGGTGGGCTGGGCGTGGCGTAGTCACCCGTTATCGGTACGGGAGCAGCCGCGGTCCCTTCGCTTTTCCCTCTCACCGTGACACGGGCTGTGGCGGACGTCGTGCGTTCGAGAGGGCTTTCTGGCCTGGACTGACCGTGCGTTCGATCCTCGACCGTCCGCGCTGGTTCGACCCGTGTGACTTTGTCCTTCCGTGGGGACGCGCATGCGCTGTCCGCGGAGCTCGCCTGGGTTGGGGGTGAGTCGTGAGTATGGCGCGGAGGAGGGGTCTGTTCTGACTATGGTGCGCGCCGTCCTGATGTCTCTCTAGGTCCCCTGCATTCTCGTGAGCGGTCCCCCCTGGTCTGCTGTATACCGCTTGCATCGCGTTGCGCGCCTCCGCTCGGCGCTTGGCGCGCTTCCGTTGGCTCTTGTACTTGGTTGAGGACTTCGTTCTCGAAGCCCCCAGAGTCCGCAGACGGCACCCCGACAGTCTCCGGCTGTGCGGCTGAGACGCGGCCTTCTTGGCGGCGCTGGCACAGCGTGCGCTCGGTGCGTGCTCTGGGGCAGCGGTTCCTCCCCGCGACCGGCTCTCCGTTGCCCCGGGGTGAGCGCGCGCCCTGGCGTTTTGCTGTCTGGCTGGGCGTTCAACTTGTCCCTTCTTATATTGTATTTTGCCGCCGACGATTCGCCTTGTTGCTAATCTCGTCCCTTGGTTGTGCCTTTCCATCCGGCTTGATCGGGCGTCCGCTTGGTTTTCCACACTGGGGCTGTGGGTCCGGCGTTCCCCGCTCCGCATCCTTACCATGTTCCCGAATGTCCGTCGACGTCGGGCGTATTTCCTCTGTATCTCTCTTCCATCTTCTGGTCCTCTGTTCCCTAATCGTGCATAGGTCTTTGCTATGTCCTATTATGTTGTTGGGCTGCATTCGCTGGCGTTAATTTGCGTCTTTGTGCCGTTATATTTTCCCTCTTGTCTTCTTGTTGCTTCTCTTGGCTTCGGCCGTCTTGTCTTCCCAGTCTGGTTTTCCTACGCTTCGCCCTTCGCCGCTCCACTGCTCGCCGAGCTTTTGGCGCCTAGGAGAGGGCGACGCCGTTGTGCCTGTCACTCCTGTGATCTACTTGTCACTGCCAGTCCACATGGCTCTGTTTCTCTGGCACCCCCTTGGCTTCTGGCTGACCGCCTTCTGTCTCAGACGCCCTGGCTTTCTGTTCGCAGCTGTGTGCACGGATCCAATAACCAGGTTCCATTGTGAGGTATTCTTCACTACTTCTCCCACGGGCTGGCTTGGGCATGGGCCCGCCGTGCTCATCTCCTGTTCTAGTGGAGCGCGGTCCGGCGCAGTAGGTGCATGAAGCGCGTTTGGGCGCACGCTCGTTGCCACCCGCGCCGCCCCAGCTCCGGAGGGGAGGCACCGCCCCTATGTGCCATCGATGCCTCCTCCTGCGGGTGGGTTGGGGGCGGACTGCCCGTTTTGTCCTGTTTCTGGTGCCTCGGGGTTTCCCCAGTGGCCATCTGCGGTCCTACCGCTCTTGGCGGCTTCTCTTCACTTTGGTTTTCTTTCCCTCTTGTCACTTTCCATTTTTGTCCTTGCAGCTGGGCCTTTGCGGGAGCCTCCCTGGCAGTCCTTCGCGCGTGAGACTGCCGCTGTAGCTCTGGGGAGGCGGGGGGGCCGGGTTCGGCCCGCATAGGGCGGGGGCAGGCGGCCGGACGGGTGCTGCGTGCTGAATCCTTTCTCCGCTGGTGGGTTCCTTGGGGTCGTGATTGAGGTCTATGGTTTTCGAGAGAGAGCTGTCGTCTCTCCTGCGATTCCCGTACGCACTGTTAGTCAGGTCCCTGCCCACCGTTGGCCCTGCGGTTAGGTCTGTGGTGCCGTTTTTGTTGTAGTATTTTTTTATTGTGTTTTTGTTTTTTTCCTCGCCTTTTGCTCACCACTTTTTGCCTTCTTATGGCCCATGCCTCTTGTTGCTTCTGCGCCTCTTTCCTAGCCCCTCCGGCACCCAGAGAAGAGCCCGGCGCCTCCTCCGGCAGCTGCCCCCGGCGTGTCCTCGAGCGGCCCTCCTCCTGAGCACTTCCACTGGGGCTTTGCCCGAGTGGTACCCTGTGTCTCCGTTTTTGCCTGTTTATCTTTGTCCGTCCAGGCGTTCGCCCCTATTGCGCCGTGACAGTGTGACGGGGCTTTCCTTCACTTTGGTTCTTTGCTGGGCCAGGTTAGAGGGCGGGCCACGTGGGCTGCACACTGCTAGACTGCGGCAGGGAACGTCCTTGCAGGTCGCTTTCGTGCTCAGCACCTGCTGCTCTAGGCTGTCCCTGTTTAGTGACTCGGTTCCTGCTTCTTCTCCTTCGCCCAGTGCGGCTGCTATGGTCTGCGGCCAGCTACACGCACTGAGTACTTCGCTTTGGGCTTTACCGTCTTGGCAGGTGGGTTGGATGATTTGGATTGGTCTTTCGCCAGTGGTTTGTGTCAGTTCGCTGCTGGGCGCTGGCCGTCGTGCGGCCTGCTTGGTAAAATGTGGTGTCGGAGCGGCCAGTCGGCGCTTTTCGCCTTCCCCGCTGGAGTTGGCGGGCAGACGTTTGTGCCGCTTGCCGTCAGGTGCGGGTCATGCCCTCCGCGTTTCCGTGCGGCCTTCTTGCCTGCCGTCGTCCTTTCGCCCGGGGTTCTTGTCCATCCCGTTTCCGCTTTGTCCACTGGCTAGTTTTTCACGACGCCCGTATGCGCTTGCCATCGCAGCGCGTTTGTGTCTATGTGGCATGACTCAGCAGTGCGTTTCTACGGTTGCTCGAGTGCCCGTCACGCACGGCCGATCCTTCGAGTGTGCTTTGAATGTCCCGTGTTATGGGAGGGCCATGTGGCGATGGGTTTGGCCACCCACTTGTACTTTCTAACACGACCTGGCCGCGTTTCTGGGTGTTAGGCCCCGTCTGCCCGCGGGTGATTCTTTCCGTGCTGGAGAACCTGCCGGTCGTTGACGGGTTGTGCAGCGTGCCGTCTTGCTGCTGTCACCGCACGGTGTAGCCTTCTGTCGGAGACATCTCATCCAGAGAAACCACCGCCTTTCGCGACTCCCAGACCACGGGGCTCCGTTTCCTACTTGTCGTCCATGTCCGCGCGCTGAGTGTCGACGTTTGCCCCTTGCAATCTCCCGTTGCGCGATCTCACCGTCCCCTTTGAGGCGCCCCGTTGCTTGACCGAGTTCGGCTCTGATGATCTGTACTGCTATCCTTAGTTCGGGAGTAGGTTCGTGCGCTGTCCGATTGTCTATTTTATTCGCGGGACGCTGGCATGTAATCGTGGCCCTTCCGCGCTTTCGCTTTTGTTGGGGCTTCTTTGGGGCGCTATTGACAGCCTTTGGTTTGCTTCACGCGCTGTCGCTTTCGTTTTCTCGCTAGTGCACTGGGCTCTCCGGCCCTGGCTTCCTGTGTGGCTGCCGCAGCTGTTTCGTGCCTGGTTCGTGTGTTTCTGGACCCTTCTACGGGGCTTAGCCCGTTCGCGGCCGTGGTGTGTCACCTGCTGGTGGTTTGGTGTCTCCTGTCTCCGTCACGCTTAGTAGGGACGATTCCGCGCGTCGGGTGGCTCCACTTTTCGGCCGCCCCCCTGACCCCTGGATACCGCGTCCTTGTGTGCCTGCGCCGCCCCGTTTCCTGCCGACGTATCGCGCTTTCCTTCATCCCCCGAGCCGATTTATATTGGGTTTTGGTGCTCGCATTACGTTTCCCGCTCTGCACTTATCGCACGTTCTTCTCTCGTCTTGTCTTTACGCTGCCTCGGCTTGTTTTATGCGGGCCGTGGGGGTGAGGGGGGGGCGGGCATCAGCCCGCCACCCTGATTTCCTTGCTTGTCTTCCACCTCGCTTACCTTCTTATTATCCCCCTAGGGCCAGCATCATACTTTTTCTTGAGGGAGGGGGTTGCTTCGTCGAGCAGGGTAGCCTCCGGGCCGGGAGCAGGGCGCACCTGCTCCCCGTTTGCGCCGGGTTTGCTTTTTTTTTCCTCACGTTATTGACCAGGCTTCCCCGGGCCTCTGCGTGTCCCTGCTTGACTCGCTCCTTGCAGCTGGAGCGCCCGGTTCCGCTCCCCCGCCCACGACCCCTCCAACCGAAGAGCTGTTTCCGCTTCCTGGCTTGTATTCACCCTAGTGCTGCTACCCATTTAGCTGGCCCACGTTGCCTCTCGAGGTGTCGTCGTCCTCCCCCAGTGGGTCGTTGCCCTTGGGTCGTGTTCGCCCTGGAGTGAGGAGCTGGTGCCCTGCGCGTGCATCTCAGTGGTTTGCTTCCTCCTCGACGGTGGGACGGCCCAGCTGGGGGAGCTGCACGTAGGGCTCCGATGTCCGCACGCCATCAGCCTTTTGGTACCTGAGTCCTTTCCACCATAGCCGATGCAGATTGCCCTCCTTGCTTCTGTCATTCTGGACCACTTTGTTCTCACCACCTGGGTTCCGGCTTCCGACATCATCTTTGCTATCTCTTTCAAGGAAACTAATTGGGTCAGCCGCTTCACAACTATTTCGAGGTCGAGCAGGGTGATGGAGGAATTTTAACATACGACAGTGTTTGTGGGTCACCCCTACCGTTACTTACGGCCGCACGTGTCAGAGTGTATAGGTGCACTTGACTTGGCCATACCTACGGCCCTCGAGAGGCACGAGAGCCGGTAGCCCCCATCTGATGTGCGTTAGACGGCCCGCTGTCTGGTCTCCCTTGTTGCCTTTTGTAGGTTTTTATCAACTAGCGCGCTCACTGTTCCACCCTCTCCCCAGCACACCACCCCCCACAGGGCCCCCCCACCATCACAACCACGATCCCCCCCCCTACCTTTCCTCGCACGGTCTTGACGTTTTGTCCCTCCCCCTGTCCTGGGACAGAATACTACGCTCCAGATAGCTGGTTCCCTGCCGCTTATGCGTGGAGCTCTGTTTGGAGCTCGTTTGGTTTCATCCGACTTTTGGCATCCCTCCTCACGTTCGCCCGTACGGCGGGTGCTCTTCTATCTCCACCTTACCTGCCGCCAGATACTCGCCAGTTTTCTCCGTTGGGTACGATGCCAAGGACCCCCTCCCCTTCTTTTCGTTATCTAGTCATCCTGGGCTTTTTTTGCTCATCTGGAGAAGATTGTGCATGTCCGTCCCATTCTGACCTGCCGAGGCTTCTGCTTTGTGGGCACGCCCAGGGTGACCGGATCATCCAGCCGCCCCCACGGGTCGTGCCAGGGAAGGACCGCGGTTGCTACTGGATTCCGGCTCTCCCCCTTAGTTTGGAGCCCGCTGGGGGCAGCCGACTTTCCTCCACTCGTTCCATGCGACCTTTCCCTCCCTCTTGTCCGATCACGCATCATGTGTTACGCTTTGGGCGCAGGCCCTGACAGACCAGGCTTATCTGTGTGCTCACGGGGAGGTGTAGCGCTAATTGCTTCGATGGTATAGAATGTGAGTTTTGCACATTGTACTGTCGACGAGCGGCGGAGACTGCTTCCTCCCTGATCGCGTTCCGCAGGTGAGATTTATACGACCTTCGGCTGGGGGTGTACATGTTATTGACTTAGGGTCGGAGAGCAGTTCGCCTGCTGACCTCCACGGCATTCTGTTAGGTTCTGGTCGGAGTCGCACCCCAGGCTTTCCATCCTACGCCGCCCCCCAGATCACGATTTTCGACCTCACCCAGTGTTTGTTTTGTTAGGTTATGATATAATTGATACTGAGCATAGAGGGTCGCCACGAGGCCCTGTACCTATTACTATTTGGCTTTGTCACTATTTTACGATCTACGCTCATCGAGCCACCATTTTATAATGCATGCCACTTTTAGCTTTTGGGCATCGACCAGCCCTTTACACATCTCTATTGCTTTTACAAAATCAGCCTATTGGCACGGTGGCAAGGTCTTCCCCCTTCTATGATTGCCTCTGTTCTTACTTATCGTTAACGTCACACACGCATTTTCACAATTTAACTATACTCTCCGCACACGTGCTGGTGGCTTATCGGGTCGTTCACACTATTGCATCGCCTTCGGTCATGTTGGCTTGCCCGTGGGTTGTCAGCCATTCGTTCCTCTGCTTCCTGTCCATTCTTATCTTCTCCTACTCCTGTTTAGTCCCCAGCCGTAATCCTTCCTGCCGTAGCCACCAGAGCCAAGGGTAGGTTTTTATCTTATTGAGTCAATCATGAAAGAACATTGACATATTAGACCTATATTCCCTCATCAGCAGCATATGTGCAGACCATTCTCAAACACCTGCATCTCTCTCTCTCAGGCCGATGGTCCGGTAATATCCTTCTATATTGGCGGACCTGCTGGGTAACGCCACAGGCCCAGAAGGTTCTTCTGGATCTATACAGATTTCTATCCTCACAGGCACGGTATATATACTTATCACTATCAGTCCCATATGGGTCTACGGCTAGAGTTAACTGGCTAGCACAGGTAATTTTATGAATTTATATGATACAATTTTCTATGGGGTTTGAGAAAATGCTGCTTATGAAGTCGCGGGTCAGAATTTTAATAAAGATAAGCGGACTATGGTTAGCATTGGGTAAAGCAAGGAAATTTTTTCCATCACTCTGCTAACCGCGTCAAGATAATTATTACGTAGGGAGAATGTCTTAACAGGTCTCGTTTGTATAGCACCTACGCATCTACCATTGCAGGAGTAACGTTTCCAAAGGTAAATCAATGGACGGAAATGAAATCTTGGCTAGTGGATGTGTCTTCATGTTCTGCAGAGTTTGCGATAAATTATGTTTACACATATCTAGATACATATTCAGGATTTCAATGGGTAACTGCCTTGAGTTCTGAAAAGGCTGATTCTGTATTACACGAGTCTATTAGACTTTAGTTATACGCCCTATCTGTGGGTTGGCGCTGTTGTGGGGTTGGAATACCTGTAGATAGCAATTGACGACTGGTACATGTTTCAGCATATGTCGCTCCTCAGTAAATGAACCAGCTTTTTTTTCATTCATTAACATATTATAGCATAAACACTGAGGTGATACAAGTATGACCGACACATAGTTGGCCCTATTAAGGCAAGCAGTTATAGAAAGATGTAACTGAATTCTAAAAGATATGCTTAATAAACAGAAAGGGGTAATAAAGACCCCCAGAGATAGATTGCACAATGCTTTATTAACTTTAAATTTTCTAAATGCTAATGAAAAAAGGAATGACAGCTGTGGAGAGACATTGGATAATAGGAAAAAAAACTGCTGAATTAAATTAGCCTGTATACTTTAAAAATGTGTTGACCTCAGAATGGAAACCAGGATACGTGTTATATTAGGGAAGATGTTTTGCTTTTGTTTCTACAGGAGAAGAAAAACTATGGATAGCATCAAAATTGATAAAGATTAGATTTGAACTCTTGATTAGAAGAAGTGACAGTTCATCACACAGCATGACCATTCAATTTAAACTAACTTATAAGGCTAACAAATGCTTTTCATTTGATCAGATATAACTTGCCAAAATGGAAACTCCCCAAAGTTACGGTTGGGGCAGGGTTTTGTTTTTGTCTTTCCAGGAAAATGAAGGCATCCAGGAATCTGAGGACCACTGAACAAATGAGACATCCAAAGAAAAAGGATTAATCATCCAGAGAAAATGTCCCAAGAAAGAGAGTAAATTGGCCTATTGATATAATCACATTTCCAATAGGATAAAATTTCAAAAATCTTCCCAAATATTTGTTTCTGCTGTTCTCTACAGACATATAATACTAATGGTCTTTTTGTAGTACCAGTTCAATTTAAAATTAAAGCTGGTTATTGAGTTGGAGTGTGGCTCTCTCCTTCTCCAAATCCAAGCATGCTTGTTAAAGCAAAATCCAAAATCTCTGTCTCATGTCAGAAGAGCCACCTGATATGGGACAGAAGAAAAGCCAAAATTAAGGGACTATTATATTGCCACTAATCTCATAATTTCTTGGTTTTATTTTAAGTCTTTAAAACTTTCCTTAAGGTATAAATATTATCTCAAAGTTTATAAGATTAATATATATTGCTGTGGGATGGGATTTATTGCTCTGATTGGTCAATAAATAAAACACTGATTGGCCAGTGGCTAGGCAGGAAGTATAGGTGGGACTAACAGAGAGGAGAAAAGAAAGAACAGGAAGGCAGAAGGAGTCACTGCCAGCCGCCACCATGACAAGAAGCATGTGAAGATGCCAGTAAACCACGAGCCACATGGCAAGGTATAGATTTATAGAAATGTATTAATTTAAGCTATAAGAACAGTTAGCAAGAAGCCTGCCACGGCCATACAGTTTGTAAGCAATATAAGTCTCTGTGTTTACTTGGCTGGGTCTGAGCGGCTGTGGGACTGGCGGGTGACAAAGATTTGTCCTGACTGTGGGCAAGGCAGGAAAACTCTGGCTACAATATATATTTTAAGCTTTTTGTCATATTAATGGTCATATAGAGTACTAACTAATTCTAGAAAAAGGCTTCATCTAGCTTTCTGTACATGATTTCAGGTTTGAGTCTCAATCAGGTAACTAGGAATTAAGTTTTTATACTCTGGATGTACATAACAAATTATGGTCCTTTAACCTCTTTGAGATCTTCTGCATATGACATTTAAAATGTATAAGTTTTATTCAGTGAACCATGACCATGACTAACAGTGATCTTTGAAGTCTCAAAAAGGAGGATGGGGCCCCATAACGACAATTCCACCTGGATTGTGGTAACACCATTTAAACTGACAAACACTACTCACAGATCGACTTTGGACTCAGGACAATTTCAAGGTGGCTAGCTGAGATGGTCCAGCCTCACAGACTACTCTAGCTAGGACTTGAGATAAGCCCTATGCTTTCCCATTACACAGAGACTGGATAACAAATGATACACATAGCTCTCCCAGGTCTTGACAATTATCCCAACCTTTTTTCAGGGTCCCCTAAAGATGCCATTGCCCCCAGACAACAGGAAGTAATTTTGAGAACACAACACCCACATTCCCAAGAGGTGGGGTGGGTGGTTTTGGTCATTCAGTGGGTTATTGATATTTGTCATAATTTATGGGGGTTGGTTACAAGTTGTTATTGGTAATGGTTAGGAAAAAAGCTGAACAAAGGAGATTAGATTCAGGGATCTTGTTCTGAAAAGAAAAATGGGGAATATAGAAATGATAGGATAAAAGGGTAGATTATTGAATCTATTTTTAAACCAAAAAATCAACTACTAGTCTTAAATATTTTACATTGGCATAGATTTTTGTATATTGATACAAATTTGAGGTTATTTTTGATATACTGTATATATAATTCTATTATTAAGATATTTTTGTATATATATATATACGTATATATGCAAATAAAAGTTATTTTTGTTAGAACCTAATGTACATACATTTCTACTCTTGTTCAAGGTATTGTACCTATACAGATCATTTAACAATATAATGTAAAGTTCAGGTTCCTGAAAGTTATTATTACAATCTGGTTAAGATAATAAAGAAATGTAGGTTAGTAGTTAGTTACCTATTACAATCAAATTCACACTTATGTTAGGTATGTTTTCAAGGTCAAACAGAGATATATTTTAGATAGACAGGTGGTCTTCAAACACTTCAGAGATCTACAGAATATGGCATTTAAGATGTTTTAATAACTTTTTTTTTTGACAATGAGACATGTTTGCTCCTGGCAGCACCAATCTACTTCAGAGAAGATGATGAACATTAAAAAATTCCATATGGAGTTTACTTTCTTTGTGGCAAAAGTTAGCCATTGGGCAAGAAATTGCCCTTGTCCTTTACTGCTGACAGTATGCTGTCCAAATTGGACAAGCAGGACACAAAGGAAAGTGACTGCTGAACTTTGCTAAGACAAGGATGGACAATCCTTAAAAAAATCCTGCTTCTCAAAAAAGTCTGTCAGATATTCTAGGCCTGTAGCACTGGGATAGATACCCCATAATTGCAGAGGAACCTTGGGTGACTGACTGTGCAGGCAGCCAGCTGCTTCTTTCATGTCTTAGTTTTGGGAGTTGTTTGCTCTGTATTTCCTGTTTACTCAGGTAATATTATATCCTTCTCAGGTCTCTGATGGAGTTGAAGACTAGATATTTATAGTTATAGTTTTCCTTGTTACCAAATTCAGAAAAGAAATCATAAAAGGAGGTGTAAAGAGTGTAAGATTGAGAAACATAAAAGGATAGTTTTGGGTTGGTAATACAGTTAGGATAGAAAATGAATTAGATACAACACTTTGGACTCACTGAGATAGGATAGATAATGGAGTATTTTCTCTGAATTTGTCAAATGCAAATGGACTGGGCATTTTTAAAAAATTCTTGTGTGTATATATTTGTATATATTTATATATAGTTATTGTATTTATTGTATATAGTTTTACTCTGTTAGTTAAAACCTTCACTTTTTTTAGACAAAAAGGGGGAAATGTTGTGTGATATTTTTATTATGTTCTGACAAATAAAGCTTGCTTGAAGTAAGAAGGCAGACCAAGCCACTAGCTGACAAAAATTAACCATAGAGGTTTGGGGAACTGGAGACAGAGAGGAAACAGGAAGTAGTAAGGTGGGGCTGAGAAAGGATCTTGGCCTTTTTGGACAGAGGAACAGTAGAGGTAGGAAGCGACTGGTGGCTGCTCCCTGCTTCTCTGATCTTTCGGGTTCTTACCCTGATATCTGACTCCTGATTTTTTATTGATAAAGATTAATTAGATTAACACTTCAGTCTGCCATCCTGGTATTCCTTCCACAGACACTCCTAATCCTGATGACTCAGCCTCAGTTGCACATCTCAATATCCACAATAAGAACCATGCAACTGCTGTCCTGGCATAAAGGCACATTGACATACCAAACAGGAAAGGCCACCTTTATTGGAATTTCCTCTGTGGATGCTTCCCATCAGGCTTCTCAGCCTCAGGTGCATGCCTTGATACATAGCCAGGACCATGTCCTTATTCTTCCCCAACTCATCTTTGGTTCTGTCATGTCCCTGTTCAGGTGTCAATTATGTTGTTGACAAAACTTTTCCTGAGGATATACAACACACATCTACCCACCCCAGACCAAAGCTCTTAACAGACCAAAGTACAGATATCACCAAAGTCCAGCTTGGTGAACCAATGAGTTTTATTGGGGTTTCTTACAGGAATATGGGTGAGAGGTTACTTACAGGAGTAGGATGACTCAAAGACAGCTGCATCAGCAAATCCCAGCATGGTGACAGCTCACAGGCTGGGGACCTGGGGCACATGGCACAGCCTGCAGGCAGCTCAACAGGTTGGAGAGTGCCCTTTCCAGGTGCCTCAGTTGGTCTAAACCTCTTCCAGGCAGCTGGTCTGGTATATGAGTGAGTCTTCTTTCCTATGAGTCTTGCAGCTTGGCTTCCTTCCCTCTGAGGGGAACTCTTGCTTTTATTGCTTACTCTGGCAGGGAGGGTCCCAGTGAATCAGGCCAGTTTCAGGAGTTTCCTTGAACTGTACAGGATTGTTTGCCTTCCTGTTTAAAGAGCTTCCTGGTAGGATGGCATGTTTCCATCTCGAGGAATTGGGAAGGCGTCCATATCCAGCTAAGCTCTAGCATCCTCATTGCACTGGAAGACAAGTGCTGCTCCCAGCAAGTCATTCCTGTCCTTCCCATCTGCCCTCCAGCAGCAAAACATCCTGCTCCTCACTTTATTGTGTTCCCAGATAGACCATCCCCACCCCTTCCCTTGCAGACTTGTCACATGTCTTACAGGATGATACAGGGGTTCTTGTTTCCATCCAGGCATGCAAATTACCAGAGGACAAGGGAGCAGCCTCGCCACCAAGGAACTTTTCGTGTGGTGCTTTGCATCATGGATGTACATCAAATGTCTGTCAAATGGATCAAGGGTGTGCAACCCTGGACCATGCATGGTGACACCAGGATGCTGGCAGCATTGACTTATCTCCAAGAAGCCCAGACTCCTTTTCTTTCCATGGCCCAAATGCAATAGCTTCAGATCTACTCCTTTCTGATTTGCATTTGTACCATGCTTACAAAGTTGCATTTATTTTTAAAATGTCAAATTAATTAGGGGCACTGTTTTTTCTTTAACTACTTGTTTTTAGAGAAATTATTAATTCACTTAAGAGAGTAATCATGGTTTCTTCTGCAAAACATACCGGTTCCAGCCTGTCATGCAGATTACTTTTATTTAGGTGCACAGACTCCTGCAGACAAAACTTACTCTCAGAACCTCCTACAGCATCTTTTGATCTTTTTTGTTTGTTTTCTTTCCGTTTTTCCACACAGAACTCTCGTGAGAACAACCGAAAATGCTTTGCTTAGCATTTTCGAAGGCTAAAAAACAAGGGTTAAGAGGATACATTGATTTTTTTTTTTTCCCAGTGCCTTAGGCTGAGGATGTAGCTGAAGGGTCTGGCATTTGTCTAGCATGCTCAAGGCCCTGGGTTCGACGAAGGCTGCTCCTAAATCATCCGAGTGAGCGTCTAATGTCGTTCGCGCTTGAAACAGTTCACACCTACAGTCTTACTTCCTAGTGCGCGCCATCAGTAGGATGTCGGATATTAGCAACTCCAATAAAGGACTATGGAAGTAGCGAATTAGAATGCTAAGCATCTTCTCTCATAAAGAGCTACCAGACAAGGGAGAGAATCAAGTGATCCCTGGTCTCCATGCAGTTTTCTCACAAACTATGCAAATTAAATAACAAAAACTTGGAAGGCGCAGGGTCGCCCAGTTTTATTGGAAGCGGGAGACAGCCTGCACTGGTCTTAACTCGCTGGCTCTGGTGGGCCGGGCCGATGGGCGGGGCGTACAGGTAGACGCTTTCGAGCGCGCAGCAAATGGGCGCTGCCTCGGTGGACCCAATCCCGAAGACGTAAGGTGAGCCGTGCCTACGCTGGGGAGGCGGGGGGTCGTCTTGTAGGTTGATCTTGCATGAACCTCGGCATGGGGGCACGTGGGGTTATGGGGAACTCGGTGGATTTTACACTTGGACCGCGGTGGGTGGAGCCTGCTCTGGGGAGAGCGCCTTTGCATGCGTGGGCGGGGACGAAAGGAGAGGAGTGGGGTCTGTAGGCGGGACCTCAATGAATCCCGCCCCCGAGGCATGCGGTGGGCGGAGTCTACCCCAGAGCGGGCGGCCTTGCCCTCGTGGGCGGGGCCTAATGGCCAAAGGAAACCGCCGCTCGCGCGGTCCCGAGCCTCATCTGCAGAAACGTCGCCGCGACCTGGCTTACGGGACAGCGCTTTTCGCGACTGGACGGCTGCAGAATAGTTGCCATACGTTTCACATGTGCACTTCCGCTACTCACTGTCCTGTGCTCTCTGTCCCGCCCCGGCTCAGCGGCTGCGACATTATCACCTCTGTCGTACCCACACGCCCCCCTCTCCTCCATAGCTCCCTTCCTGCTGGCCCCTTCCAACCCTTCAGACCTGGGCAACTCGGCCGCACAGGAGCCGATTGGCACCGAGGGGGTGGGGACAGGCCGCGCAGTGGGCGGGGCGACGCTGCGGAGCGTTAGGGCACGTGAGGCCGTATCGGCCAATGGAGTGGCGCCGTTGAGGGCGGCGGGGCGGGGAGAGGGCGGCGTGGGACCGGCGCGGGGGCGGGGCCTGACGCGGGGGCGGGGCCTGCCGGGAGAGGGGCGGAGAGACGCCGCCGCCGCTGCCGCCGCCGCCGCCGCCGCGGCTGCCGCAGCCTCTGGGAGCCTGGAAAAGGGGAAGCGAGAGCGGACGAGCGACTCAGTCCCCGGGCGGCGGCTGCAGCGGCGGCGGCGGCGGCCGGGGCGGCGCGACGGCTGGGCCGGGGGCGCTTCTGCTGCTGCGGCGGCGGTGGCGGCGGGCGGCGGCAGGGGCGGCGGCGGCGGCGGCCCGCACCAGCCATGCCGAATAAAAACAAGAAGGAGAAAGTGAGTCGGGGCGGGGGCTCCGGGACCGGGTCGGGGGTCCCGCGTCGGCGGGTGGGGGCGGGGCGGCAGGTCGTCCTGGCTCGCGGGCGGGCCCAGGGCGCTGACAGGATTGCACGGAGCTGGGGAGGCCGCCCAGGCTCTGAGGTGACGCTGAGGTGCCGCGGTCGCTCTGGGTGGCGGCGGATGCTCCGTGCAGTGCTCTGCGTGGCGGGGGCTGGGGTGCTGGAGCGTTCCAGACTCGCCCCAGAAACCCTCACTCGTGAGGTTTAAGGGTGGGAGGGAAGAAAGGGATGGGCCGAGGGCACTGCCTGAGATTGGGTTCATCTGCCCCTGCTTGGAGTTTTCACCCCCCCAACGCAGACGAAGAACACGAAGAGAAACGGAATTGGAAGGCTTCTGGTACTGTGTCTGTAGTCCATATGATGTAGTTTGCTGCTGGCATTTTAAAGCCACCAGAAGCTCTCAGTGACATGAATCAATTTGGAGACGGCATTTGAGCCGATGCGTAGTGGTCCAAAATATTGAGAACACTAATTGATTTTTTTTTTTTTTTTTTTTTTTTTTTTTTTTTGTGATGCTTCCCAGGAACCACCAAAACCGGTGAAAAGTGGAAAAGGTTCAAAAGAAGGACAAGACACAGCAGAACCAGAGGTAACTGCTGTCACATACTCATTGTTTTTCTTGAGCAGCTTTTAATCTAGGGTCTAACACAGAGGGTAATAAAAACCAAAGTCTCATAAAACGTGTCCCTGTAGGAGACTTTTTGAAGTGTTTTCATATGAGTTACTTATATTTTCCCCCACTTTGGTTAAAGTGCACACCGTGAAGGTGACATTTTAAAAATAATTTTGCAGCCTCTAACCTAGCAAGCCCTCCCATGTGAACTGGTCTTAAATTGAGCCCCTAGCTCGATTTCATATTCCTTTTAGCTTTAGGGTCAGCTGCTCCTCCCTTTTCGGATTGTCAAGTGGCTTTCTCAGTGACTCTCCCAGGGTCCTTGCTTCCCTTGGTGCAGTCTCTTCAGCTGATGTCCTGGGCAAGATTCCCCTGCTGATGTCTGTTCCTTTATGGCCTTTTCAACTACGTGTTGGCGTTTTTTGGACATCTCTAATTTGGGTACTTTTTTTCCAGTCTTCTATTTCTTTTCTCTCCCATCCCCTATCATCATTGTTGAGTTCTGACTTTCCTTGCTCCCTGGCTCTGGCTTATTTCGGGAATAGCTGGAATGCCCCCTTGGGTCGTTTGGTAGAGTCTGTGTTCCTTAGTAGAGTTGTACCTTGGGGCATTTGCAGGGCAGCCACTTTCTTTTGCCCTCTCTTGTATCTCATTGTCTTGGAACTAGAGTGTCCAAGGCCGAGGATCCCAGAGCTCTGTTGGCTTAGTCTTTAAAGCTGCTCACTAGTCTTCCTTCTCCAGAGCTGGATCTTCGAGGTCTTACCACAGACATTTTAAATTTGTGAATGGTAGGCCTCTCCTTCCTGCAGGCCTCGTTAGAATGAGTTCGGTTCTGCCTGGAAAACGCAGTTGACTGCCGGTAATCTGCAGGGTTATTTTAATTCCAGGTTGTCTTGCCCCTCTCATTTGGTGTGTTCTAAGCCTCCCTCCTCTGCAGCAGGTGGTTCATCCCAGCAAATCTGTTTCCCTCCCTAGAGCTGAAAGCAGCAATCCAAAAGGTTCCTGAAATACCAGTAGTTAGGATTGTCTGTGCCAGTCTTTGCCTGCCCTTTCTGTACAGCAGACCATGACGTTTTCCTGTGGCAACGCTCTTGTTTGACTGCCTTCCAGAACCAGCGCTTCAGCAATTTTTACATGAAATGTAGTTGCTTTGCAGGGGTATATGCTTTGCAGGGGTATATGCTGTGCTCTTCGTTTGTTGCCTTATAGTTAGAACTGCTAAGACTTCTTGCTGTTCTCCAAACCTTCCTTGCTCAAACATACTTGTATCCCGTTACTCTTTGAGAGTCACAGAGAAATAGTTGTATGCGTGTTTCATTTCTCCCTGTGTTAGGAGAAAGACCATTGCTATAAGGAAAGGATAGATAATGTTGAGTTTTGACCTGAAAAGCCCATCCCCGTTCAGAAATGCCCATACTAGTGCTGTGTAAGAAAGTATCTGTGAAGTCCATTGGGGGTTTTGCTGGGAGCCGTGTAGGGCCCTTGAGTGTAGCCTGCCATGTCCAGTGTGATGCCCCAGTTGTCTTTTTGTATCTTTTCTAGTGCTACTGTCTAAGAACTGGAGCCACAGAGCTTGAAATGACCACTGAAAAACACTGAAATGTTGGGCACTTCACTCCTTCCTCAGAAGGAGGCTCGAGGCAGCATGGCCTACTAAGCATGACCCTTGGCAGATGCCTGCGTACATTATTTTGCAGGAATACAAATCAAGGCGCTTTAGTTCCTGTGAACTCGGGGTTGACTCCTGCTTTCTGATCACTGTTTTCCTCCCCTCAGCCTTCAGCTCAATTCTTCTCTTCTAGTCCCACCCACTTACGCCGGAGTGATTGACTCAGCAAGTGAATTAAGTCATTACTGCACACACTTTCTTCTCCCATTGCTTTGAATTTGAATATTTTAACCTAACAGTTAAAATAGGTTTGGTGTTGCTCCTTGAGCCCTGACACCATATCCCCTTCACAAGCAGCAGTTCCTCTCATTGCCCCACAAAGGTGGCTCAGAGCCTGGACAGTTAACACACTCAGGCTTCACGGCCTGGAGAGGTGAGCAGGGCAGGTGCCCAACCACGGATGAGCCGCCAGAGGCTTAGGGAATAACCCCAGCAGAGACTCTAGAAGTTAGCCTGTGTCTGATATAATACACCGTGTCAAGTATGTGGAGAGTCCTTGCAACAGACATTTGCCTGGCAGTCCCCTAGCCTCATGGGAGACAAGGCATCAAGCGGTTTTATATCGCAAAACACTTTTTGGCTAGACCATGGGCTTTTTCATAAGGAAGGAAAAGTACTAGAGTGAAAGACATCATGAGACGCAGGGAGATATTCCAGGCTGGGAGTTAGCAAAAGCGATGATCCCTGCTTGCCACAAGTGATGCACTCACTCACCTTGGGCAACATATTTCCTCATCTCTAACACAGCTTTAGCTAAACATTGGGGAAGAGGGAGGGGGGCATTTTTAACCATGTGGGACAGATTAGGTCCTACTTCTCCTTAGAAATCTTGCCCTGTAAGATGTATAGCAGGACAGATCTGTTAGTATAGTGACAAATTCTGTTAAAGGTGGTCACTGCTGCTGAGCAGTTCTTGTTCTGGAAATTTCTTCAACCATACACTAGTACATCTCTCTTTCCTTTTCTTCTCTGCCAAATAGGATGTTAAAGAGTGACTTGTTGCTTATTCCCATGTGTCCTGAAAGTAAACATGTCTGTCCAGGGCTAGATACAGGTTTAGTTTGTATCGTATCTTTAACTGACAGGCCACAGCTGATCCATGGGCCACTTGAAGTTGGAAAATGTTGTGGAGATAGACAGAACAAATTAGCATTCAGATGTAGAGGATCATGATAACGAGGACCATGACTAGGCACATTTTTATGAATACTTAAAATCTTAAATTATGCCAGAATCAGACATTCATTTTGCAGGGTCGGACCATTGGGTGGCGTTGCTGTATTGTCTTGTTGTGTTTTTAAAGTCTGTGTACTTTGTCCAAAGTTGATGGTTTTACAATGTGTTCAAGATTTTCATAAAGTGATTTGTTTTCAGCACATTAAAGGTGGTTTGAGTCTTGTTCTCTGTCTGTATATTTTGTCTGCCTGGCTCAGCTTAGTTTTGTTTGAAAGTCTCTCCAGCAACTCTTATGTAACATCCAGTGCTTGGAGAGAAGCCTGAGCAATCCTCCCTCCGACTTGCTATCTCACTTTGACACCATTTACCTTTATAACTATTCTGTCCCTTTGCATTCTATTGCCACTACCCACTGGCATCCTGGAGCAAGGGAGAAGAAGACCGAGGCTTGTCAAGGGTCACATTGTACTGGCTGGTAAATAATGTTTTCTATAAATTAAAACTAAAATTTATACAAATTAGTAATCTAAAAACAATGATTACATGTAAACATGAAAGTAAACATAAAAGCTACTTATGAAGGTATCCTTTACAATTAACTTGGGGCTTTCTGCTCACTGTCTCTGGATCAGGTATATTTCTTGAGTAAATTGGAGGAAGACTATAGGAGTGGTTTGGAAAGAGCCACGTGGTGACTTACCTGACGCCCTCTGGAAGGGCCAAAGCCTCCATCCATAGGTTGGCTTCAGTCTTACCTTGGTTGGCCCTTTTTAGGCCTAAGGCCCTTGCCCAGTGCTCAGGTGCAGCCTCCAATGAGAGAGCTTGGGAGCTGTTAGGAGATGGCTTCTCTGGGTTGACTGCCTTTGGGGCCTGGGAAGCTGGTTCTTCCTGAAGGTACCCTTTCCTCCAGCTCCCACTCCATCCACATGTAAGCTGATAGGTGGGAGCCCTGGGGCCCATGGACTGCTAGTGCTTAGGCTCTGCACTGGCCATGTCAAGCCAGGAGCTTTGTTAGAGGCTCTTCTGGGACTGTGTCTAGTTTTCCTTGGCCTCACCCACTAAATGCCATGGCAGGCATTGCTGAATGTCTCCAGAGGATGGAGTGGCCCCCGCTGAGCCACTGCACTGAAAAGACGCTCTACAGAGTGTGCATATTTGCCTCCAGAGTGCGTCTGGTGCTCTCTCCTGGGTATGCTTCCATGTAGACCAGCAGTGCTCAGACAAAAAGGAAGGGCCCTTTATACTCCTCAAAGACATTGGGAACCCAGACAGCTTTTATGTAGGTGGGTTACAGCTATCTACCCATATTTTTCATATTAGAAATTAAACTGAAAAAAATTTTAAGCATTCATCAATTCAGCTAATAATAGCAATAATACTCATTACATATTAACAAAAATAGCATTTGTGTGAAAATAACTTTAAAAAATTCCCTGAAAAAAGGGGCACTGCTCTAGGTTTTTGCAAATCTCTTTAGCTGCCTGGCTCTACATTCAGTTAGCACATGCATAGCTCACAAAAATCTTCACAACATGAGACTTCAAAGAATTCATGAAGCCATGGCTAAGTTACTGTGAGGACAGTTTGACTTCCTGGATCCCTTGAAGCATCTAAAGGATCCCTAGGTAGGAGCTCCAGACATGCTTTAAGGACAACTGTTTCAGAATACCTTTCTGAGGACTGGCAGGATGGTTCAGTGGGTTAAGGTTCCTACTGCCCAACCTAACAACCTTTAGCCCCTGGGACCTGACTCAGGCAAGTTGTCCTCTGACCTCTGGCACACATGCACACAAGATAAGAAAGAAGAGAATTCAAAAAAGAATCCCTGTCTTACTGTCTTCCAAAAAAAAAATGATGGAAGCCTTCATTTTTTTTTTTTTAGCACCAACTCACATTCATCTATTCTGAAATTTAAGAGGTTTGATTTTTTTAGGTTTATTTTTATTTATGTGCATGAGTGTTTTGCCTGAATTTGTATGTGTGTACTGTGTGTGCCTAGTGCCTAGAAGACAAGAGAGGAATTCCTGGTGGTTGTGGGCTGCCAGGTGGGAGCTGGGAATGAAACCCAGGTCTCCAAGGATGACAGGTGCTCTTAACTCAGCTGTCTGTTCATTTCAGAGGAAGGTTTTCTTTTCTTGGACCATATTTTGTCTTTTAAACTTGTAGTAATTTGCTGTCACTTAGGTGCACTATACTGCCTTAAGCCACCTTGCCTTCTTGCGGCTCGCATCCCTCACTGGGTGAGGCCTTGAGGGCAACTGCTTAACATGACCTGTGATTCGTCTTTGTACTCTCCATGTGTTCATTAGGAGCAACAGTCAAGAGATACTTGGTTGTTGGATTTTAAAAGTGCTTAGGAGGTTGGGGATATTTAGCCCAGGCATGGAGCCCTTGCCCAGAAAGTGCAAAGGCCTTGTGCTTGGTCCTCGGCACTTATATAAATAGTGCCAGACACAGGAGACCTTCAAGTCGGTTAGGCTGCTTACTTTTCCATTATTGTAAATTATAAATAACTCTTTCTTTCTTTCTTTCTTTCTTTCTTTCTTTCTTTCTTTCTTTCTTTCTTTCTTTCTTTCTTTCTTCCTTCCTTCCTTCCTTCCTCCCTCCCTCCCTCCTCCCTCCCTCCCTCCCTCCCTCCCTCTCCCTCCCTCCCTCCCTCCCTCCCTCCCTCTCTCTCCATCCCTCCCTCTCTCTCTCTCTCTCTTTTTCCTTCGAGACAGGGTTTCTCTGTGTAGTTTTGGAGCCTGTCCTGGAACTCACTCTGTAGACCAAGCTGGCCTCAAACTCACAGAGATCTGCCCGCGTCTGCCTCTCGAGTGCTGGGATTAAAGGCGTGCGCCACTGCCTGACTATATATAACTTTTAATTATTATTTATTTTGTTATTTTGATCCCCAAAGGAATGTCAATGCAGACTTTTCACTCAATATTATTTATTTTAAGTAAATAACATAATACTAGCTCAGATGATTGACAGGACTTTTTATTTATCTTTATATCTGAGACAGGGTCTTACTATATAGCCCAGGCTAGCCTCTTACCTCAGCCACTCAGATGTTGAGATTATAGGCATGTGCCACCACCACACCTGAGATATAGGACTTTTTCTGATGTTTGTGAAAGTTTTAAGCAATAGAAAGTTGCTTTAAAAAAGAATAATTGTTTTACAGATCTTACTAAAAAAGGTCAGTGGTAAATCTATCTATCTATATCTGTGTATAGAGTCTGTTTTACTTTAAAGCATTTCAGAATGGAATTTCCACTGAAATGTGTTTCTAGTTCCTAACTACATTTATTTGGGGACTTTTTCTTAGTAAAATATTTTTACTGTATTTTGCAATATAGTACACTTCACAGATAGGTGATGGGTGGATGGGTGGATGGATGATGGCTTTCTGGCCTGGGTATCTTTGGTCCTGTAGGAAGGAGCATGGTGTTGAGGATTGGGAAGGATAAAAAGACTAATACACTTCTGACCTGTTAAGAACTTACACATTGACTCTGTGTTGTGACTCATGACCTGGTTGCCTCTGGACAGTCAGTGATTGGGAGTTTCCAGCCATTTCCACTTTGATGGTATTGAATGGAGGGGCCTAGCTGTGGCCCATCTCCTAAAAAGAGCCAGGTGCAGCTTTGGGTAAGGACACCAGGTATTTTCAGCACCTAAGCAGACAGGACAGGTCCCTGAGACAGAGGTAGGGGTAGAAGTGAGAGAAATAGCCTGACCATGGAGGCACAGCGGCTGCAGGGCAAGAAGCACAGGCTTGTGTTCTGCTGCACGACACAGCAGATGTTCCCTGCCCTTGTGCTAACTGCCCAGCCACTAACGTGGGTCACAGGATGTCTTCTTGAGGTACGAGACAGCTCTGAAAGTTTCAGTGAAGGGAAGAGCCTGTCCATCTTGCAAGAAACTATCCAAAAATGTTTCCACAGCAGAGGGGTCCTCCTGAGGCCAGGCTGGGCACCACTGTCTCATCCCCCCACTTTGGAGGTTTGAGAACAGCCTCTGAGAAGGGCCGCTTCCCAGTCCACAGCATCCTTGTTTCTCCACCTGGGGGAGTCGGAGAACAAGCCTAGAATTTAAATTCCAGGAAGAGAATAAATGCCTTAGCTTGAGGATGCACTGAACTTTCCTTCATCTTTTTGTGTTTTTTGTTAAGAAAAGTTACAGTCATAGATTAGCTTTCCTGCTTTACACCGCCTACAGGTGTTAGTGCTAACAAATGCTAGTTTTGTCCAGGGAGAGCTCAGAAGTTGGCCACATCAAGTGATTGCATTTCAACCTAAAGTAATTTATGAAAATTAAACTTAAAATCAAGTTCCTTGGTGCATTAGCCACATTTCAAGTGCTCAATAGCCACAAGTAGCTAGTAGTCACCAGATGTAGAGTATGTCCAGTGTCCGAGAGAGTCCTGTGGGGCGGAGTTGACTTGTAGCCAGACAGTATTTTACACAACTACGTCTAACGTGAGTGAATGTGATTTAATTTCGCTTCATTAGTTCTCTCCAGTAATACAGATTATCAAGTTTCAGATTATCAATTTAGATGAAGAAAAGATAAATAGGCAAGAGAAGAAATAGGTAAAAGTGGAGAAAAGAAGGGAACACAAAGGGAACATCTTGGTGAGCTGGGAAGGAGCACAGTTACCTCTTGGTCCGTGACAGGCCTGCCCCAGATCTACACATAAGGCAGACTCCATTTTCCTAGGTGAGGGACCTTGAGAGACCCAAGAGAAGTCACACAGTGTCACAGTCATTCTTGCAGACAGATTCTTATAGGTCTCTATTTTTTTTTAGGTCAAAACATCCATGGTTAAAAATAAAATAATACAAGGGCTGGGGATGCCCAGTGTGGAGTGCCTGCACGTCTCCTGTGCACTAAACCCTGGGCTTAACTTTCAGCACTGGAGAAGAACTTCTTTATTAAAATAGTACAGAAGTATATCATCCTCACTACACGCTCAGCTTGCTTTAGGGGGCCAGGGACAGTCTTGCTAAGGAGTTGATATTCAAGTTGGGACCTTCATCCCAAGGGTGATAGGCAGGTGTTGGGGCATTTGGAACACGAAAACGAGAGAGGATGACTGCAGGGTTTGCAGAGCTGGACCTGGCTGCTGAGCGGCCGTAGCAGGGAAGACACGGCATGAATGTGGTCTCTCCATTCATACTCAGGGATGTGACGCCAGCACAGCCGGCTGGGACTCTGGACTTGGTGGCTTATCACAGACCACTTGCTTTTGACGCCTCAGTGGAGCTGGCTTGGGGCTTTACTGGGAGGGACCAGGACCTTTGTCAACAGCCTCAGTTTCCTAGACTTAGGTTTTGCTGGAAGATGTGGTTTTTTTTTGTTTTTGTTTTTTTTTTTTTTTCACGAACACCAGTTCTTTCATGTTCTGAAGAGATGGTACAGTAGAAGGTAGCTATGTACAACATGGGGTGAAAAATTAATCTTCTCTCTCCTGCTTTCCACTGTAACAGGTTCCACGTTCCCCACCTCTGGGGATCCCTGGAGCCAGATCCCATCCCCTCCTCCTAGCTTCCTGGCTGAAGATGCATCTGTGGAGAACTCTTTCCAGGGGGGCACCTATGACACACACTCCTCAGTATTCTTGCCACTAGAGGCCACAGCTCTGTAATTCCATCCTTACCCACTGGGAACGGGGCTGGCAGTTTCACTAGGCTCAAATCCATGGTCAGCACTGATCAGAAAACCCTCCTTCCTCTCTGTTTCCACCTCTCAGCAGGAAATGTTGGCCTAGAAAAAAAGCCAAAACCTTTCTTTGAAGGGCCAGATATAACTGTCCTAGGCTTGAAATACTCTGTAGTTTGTCCCAGCCTCTTACCGCGCTATTATAGGAGAGAGCAGCCTTAGACAACGGTGGGCAAATAGCCGATGCCTCCCAACAGAACGCTCTCGTAGAGCAGGTGAGACCTAGGGCAGTGCAGCTCAGCAGCATGGCTTTCTGGCTCTGGGGGGTGAGGGGCAAATCCAAGCCACTGGCAGCACTTAGAGGAAGGGAGGGGGGCCGGTCATGCCACCATCCTTGGACCCTCGTCTGCAACCAGCTCTGGCTAGCTCAGTCAAAGGCATCCCTTGTGTTTGACTCCATTCACCATCTTGAACCTCTCGGGGTCCCAATGGCTTGGTCTTGCTCAGTGGCACAGTAAGCATCGTACATGTGGTTACGAATTTTTAGAACTGCAGAGTCTCAGTGAAGGAAACGCGCTGTTTGTTCCATGTAGCCCCTTATATGGTAAGATGTTTAGGAGTGAGGTTTTGTCAAGTCAGTTGTTTGTTTTTCTGGTTGAATGAATAATTTTGAATACGGAGACTAACAAGCACCCATGTTGTCTGTTGCCCGGATTTATTTCACTCCACATTTAGGAGTATGCTTGTGGGAATGAAAGTGACAGTTAGATTTTAGATGTCTCCTGTTAGAAATTGTCACTCTTTCTCAATACCTATATTGTTTCTCTATGGCAGCCTGTGCCACCATGCCCAATGGCTGCTGGGAAGACATGAACAGATGGGGATGGACAGTCCTGCTTTCCCTCCACTCAAGAGTTTCCCCTTGATGGTTCCAGAATCGTAGCTCTTGGGTCCCATGAAGGTCAGGAAGACAGCTGCTCTGGGCCTCAAGCTACCTTAGGTCATCCTGAAGCTGCCCAGGGTTCCCCAGAGATACAGTCCACAGACAGGTGGTGGCCATAGTTTATACTTAGAACTCCAGTGGGAAGGTCAGCTATCTTGATTTGGATTTGATAAGCAGCAGTGTGTTTGGGACTGGTGTCAAACGCAAGGAGGTTAAGGGAAATTTCGGGGCCTCTCAGGAGGCTGAACAAGTAAATAAAAGCAAACCGTGGTCTCCAATCCAGGGCAGTGGCCAGAGGGAAGAACCAAATTTACAAGAACTTCCCCAGCCAGGCAGCAGACAGCACACACTCCTTGACAAAGGTCAGTTTCAAGACTGGTCTTGTTTTTATTTCATGAGTGAGCTCCTGACCTGTAGAAGCTCCTGCTGCTTCTCACTCACTGTCCAGCCCACACCAGTGATAAGCCACGCAGGTACTCCCTGAACCACAGCTGTTTGTGCAGCCAGCCTGGAAGGGTCAAGGATTCCAGAGGGCAGAGCAGCAGCAACAGCACCTCCTCCCAGAACATTTCCTCAGCTTGAGCTCCAGGAAGCCCACAGCCACCAAGCAGCCATTCTCCAAAGCTTGGCAGCCACCAGTCTGCTCTGTGGATTCGTCTTGTCTTCAAATCCCTGCCGTTCCTCTTATGCTTGGACCACACTCCATCCTAAGGCTCTAACATGCTTCATTGCATTAGCTGAGGATGCCCAGCTAGCCCCGACCTTCTGTTGTGGGCAGGACTTCTGTGACCGTGTGTGAGCACGCTTCTCTCTGTGTGCCGTGTGAGTCCCTGTGACTGTCTTCCAGGGAGTGGGATCGCTAGGTCATCTGGTAAGTGTGTGTTGAACTTACTGAGGAGCCACAGCTTCCCCCACATCCTGCCAGCTGTTGCTGTTTTCCGTGTGTTCCAGACTCCTGCCTGTGCTGGCACTGGTAGCTGGTGATGTTGAATACCTTTCCATGTACCTGTTGGCCAGTCACATGTCTTCTTTGGAGAAATGATCATTTAAGACCTTTGTTATTTTTTAACCCGGTTGTTTTCCTCTTGAGTTATTGGGAGGTTTTTGTATTCTGGCTACTAGGCTGTCATCATGTATGTAATTCACAAATAATTTGTCTTTGTTAGTTGCCTTTTACTTTTTTGATAATGCCTTTTATGGACATTATCATAACGCCTTTTATGGCATTATCAAAATATGTTTTTGTTTTAGTTTTGTTTTGGTTTGGTTTTTCAAGACAAGGCTTCTCTGTGTAACAGTGTAACAGTCCTGGCTATCCTGGAACTCATTATGTAGACCAAGCTGGCCTCCAACTCACAGAGATCCACCTGCCTCTGCCTCCTGAGTGCTGGGATTAAAGGCACATGCCACCACTGCTTGGCTCAAAAATACGCATTTTTAATGAAATCCAATTTGTCTGGGATTTTTTGTTTTGTTTTCATTGTAGTTGGCAACTTGCTGTCCAATCTGAGGGCATGAGGATGTCCCTCTGTGTGCCTGTACGAGTTTTATGCTTTTATACTGTCTTTGGGTCTTTGATGTCATTTGAACTAGGTTTTACATATGCTATGGGCTGGAGACCCGTCTTTGTTCTTTCCCATGTGTCTATCCAGCTGCCCCAGCTCTGTCCATTCTGCCTACATTCTTTGTCCACACAGTAGTCTTGACTATTAGTTCTGTCTGACCTACCGGTATGTCAGATCACACTATTTGCAGCATGTGTGTACAAGCAGTTATATGCAGGGTGTTCACAGGAGTTGAGTCTGTACAGTACAGTAGAGGAGAACCAGCAAGTGGAGTGATGACGGATGGAAGCAGGATGAGACACCGTCCTGATGCTCTGTACAGGCTGATCGTCTCTGTAGACAGGTGATATAAGATGTGGTCTGTGAAGGGAAACCTAAGAGTACCAAGGTGTGTCGACGAGGCTGCGTGAGTGAGGAGTAGAGAGAACTTATTCCTGAGCCAGTCCCCAAGGTCAGTATCTGAAAAGCTTGTCTTAGGGGTGGAAATGGGATGGGAAGACAGGGCATTTCACATGTGGGAGCAGGCACTGACGCAGCACTGGGTCAGGGAACATCTGAGAATCAGAGTAGCCCGGCATGCCTTAAGTAAGGGTTCAGAGTACAACGAGGGAAACAGGGGTGTTAAACTCTAGTCTCATCTAGAAGTAGTGGGATTAAACCGGAAAGATTTTTCTAAATTTTTGTTATGAATTATTTTCATATACACAGAAGTGAGGAAAGTTTGATGACTCCCAGAGCCCTGTCACCTGGCTATGACATCATCGGAGTGCTACCAGCCTGCTCATCTGGCTCCCTCCTTCCTCAGATTATCTGGGGCGCAATGGAGCCACATGTGTGTTTTGCAATAAGGACTCTTTTGTACTAACATGCATAAATAGAGCATGTTAATGGGGTTCAGCCCCCTAATCACAATATTTGCATACAGTGTCAGTGTGTGGTGATCATATCTGGTTTCCCTTCCTCCACTTCTGCTCATCCCTCTTCTATATTCAGACCAACTTCATTTTTAACTTCCACATATGACAGAGACCATGCAGTGCTTAGCTGTGTCTGGCTTATTTCACAGAACATAGTGTCCTCCAGCTCCCTCCTTGTTGCTGTAAATGATAGGATTTTATTCTTATTTATGGCTGAATAATACTCCATTGTGCATCCGCTCATCTGTTGATGGGCACCTAGGCAGATTCTCTATTGTGGTGTTGTCGATAGTGGTGCAGGAACCTGAGTGTGCAGGTAACTGTGTGCTATGCTGGCTTGATTCCCTTTGGATATAGAACCAGAAGTGAGATAGCTGAATCATATGGTAGAGCTATTTTTAGGCCAGTGAGGAACCACAGTTTTGTTCTACATAATAGTGCTAACTTACATTCCCACCAGCAGTGTGCAGGTTCCTTTTCCTCCACGTCCCCATTAGCTGTGTGTGTGTGTGTGTGTGTGTGTGTGTGTGTGTGTGTGTGTGTGTGTTTTCATAATTCTGAGGTGAGGCAGCAGCTTGTTAATGATGCCAAGTAATTCCACATACTTACTGGCCATTTGTATTTCTTTTTAGATGAATTTATTGAGATCGCTTGCCCATTCTTAATTGGATTACCTGCTTTTGGTTTGGTTTGTTTTGTTTTTATTCCATATGCATTCTGGATATTAACCTTCTATCAGATGACTGACTGGCAGATATTTCCTCTCTTTTTGAGGGCTATCTCTTCACTCTGTTGATTGGTTCCTTTGCTGTGTAGAAGCTTTATTTGATTAAATCCTATGTGCCAATTTTTGCATGTTTCCTGTGCTTGGAGACTCTTAAGCAGAACTAAACCACTGTCAGTAGCCCTTGAAAAAGTGCAGTGAACACCAGCCCAGGTGACTATTTGTGCTTAGCTTTAGTCCAGGTGAGATAAGCTCCTGGCTCTACTTGGTTATTACCACATCCAACTTTCTCCTGCTCCTGTGGTTTCATTTTCTCTTTCCCCTCACAATCTAGCTGTTAATAAAATCAAATTAGTTGTATATTTTTGAAAGATGTGATTCTCAACCAAGGGTGATTTTGCCCTGCTACCCCACCCGGGGGACATTCAGTAATGCTGGTAACACTCTTGTCTCAACCCAGGACAGGGCTGCTTGCTTCCAGGGGGCAAACCAGGATGCTGTTAATGTCCTACAACCCCAACAGCACAACCCCAACAGCAGAGCTTACCTGCTGATGCAGCGGCCACCTTCTGTGCTTCCCACCCCACTCCGACAGTCTGGGCTGCAGATTGCAGCCCTATGGCTTGTTAACTCTTTCCATTTTGTCTCTGATGGGCTGGTGGTTAGACTGAAAACTTGACCAGTTTCAGGCTGGCCCTCTGGGGGAGGCCAAAGTACTTCTTAAACTGTGTGTCACGTGATAATGAGTTATCTCTGGCACTTGAGTGGCAGCAGTTTGTACAGTTCATCATAGAGCTGCAGGAAGGGAGAGCTTTGGAAGGTGCTAGAAGGCAGAATGGCTCAGTGGAAAGTGCAGGGAAGGAGGATCAAGGCAGGGTTGGCATCACCCGGGAGTGGGGGGTGTGACCAAGTGTGGCGGAAGCCTGGTTACACTAGTGCTGCAGGACATAAGTTCACCCACAGTCTGAACCTCTCACTTATGGGTCCCACCAGGAAAGGCCACAGTTGTTTTATCCTCAGTACCCACTTAGGGACTGTTAGGAAACTACAACAGAAAAATAGGGCGTCTGGGTGGGGTCTTCACGGCCAATTCTCTCTGGGCAGTGTTTGTTCTAAGACTGACCGTGAGTGAGGTGGGTTGGCCTCTAAGGAGGAATACTTGTCTAGAGCCACTCCATTTCTCCAGGCTCCTAACTTTTGTCTTTTCTGCAGTGACCCTTTTGACCTCACCTGTCTCCTTAGACCTTGATTCTTGCTTCATCTCCCTTTACAAGTGACTCTTGACAGACATTATACTATTTACCCACATGTACACACATAGTCTGATTGGCATCCATGCCTCAGTCCATCCTCTCTCCCCTTCTGCAGACCCAAGCCTAGGCCCAGCCCAGCTGCTCTCTCAGCTCTGGTTCCCTTCCAGTGGTCCGTGTTCTACCAAGCACCAGGACAGCCTTTCCACACCGGAAACAGCTGCTCCTGCCTCCTGGGCCCTTTCTCCTTCCTCTCCAGCCAGATATTAACATGATGTTGCTGGTACTCGTGGTCCCCTGCTTCATCTTAGCTCTAGGTAGCTTCTCCCATGCTGCTAAAGGAGACCAGTCTCACCCAGCATGACCGCTGTGCTGCTGCTGCTAGCCATTGCAGCTGTCCATCTGTTGGGAAAGACACCTTCTGTGAGGCCACACTCCCTTCCACCACGAGTGCTCAGCCTCCTCGTTGTCTTCTTTGGCCAGGTGATCATTCCCACGTCTTGAGCAACTCACTTAGATGTTATTGACTTCCATTATCTCATGACCAGTCCCGGTGGACTGCCAAAGTGTCTAGTGGTGTCCAGTAGAGTTGTCCTGAGCATCTGGACACAGTGAGAAAGTTGAGTGAGATTTTGTCTCATGGGCAGGGTAGGATGGATAGCCACTGGCCAAGTTACAAGCAAAGAAAGAGAAAGAATCTAGCTGCTGAGTCTTATTCTTAAGAAAATAGAACGCATTCTGGAAGAAGCAGGGAAAGGTAACTGGCCTGTTTATCTGAATATACTGGCATCACCACATAGGACCTCAGACAGCGCAGTCACATTGAACTTACTGCTTTGCTTTACAGGCTGCTTGCCACTCAGTTCACCTGTCTACTTCAGTCAGAGGGAGGCACCTCCCTGGGTCTCTTCTCTACTCCCCGTCCTACACACCTGCCTTGTCCTCCAGCCCTAGAGAGTTTGCAGAGTGTCTGACACTTAGTGTTCCACACTTAGCTACTGCCCAAGCCAGTCTCTGAATCTCTTGTTTATACTTCAAGACAAAGCCTTCCCAGGGTCAGAGCCCACAGAGCCAGAGTGTCCTTTAGAAAGGGAGACCTGCCCATCACTGCCACACCACACGGTTTCACCTCATTTGTAGTTATCTGTCACATAAGGTCAGTTTCTCACCTGGGCTCTTGGTCTGCTCACTGCTCTGGATGGCACCTGTGCCTTTCCGGTCTTCTGTGTACTTGTCCTCTTGGTGTGAATGACCTGAAGTCACACCAAGGCCATGGCAGAGGGTGGGGAATGGAGGTGAGCTCCTTTTTTCAGAAAAGCCCTTCCTGACTGGCAACTCCTGAGATCCTCACAAAACTGGCAAAGTGACCGGCCAGGCCCTGTCCTCCAGGGAGAAAGTTGTGCCCCCTTACAGTTGACAGAGTGTAAAATTACGATGTTCTGGGCCAGGAGTGCTCAGGTCAGACATAACATGCCGTGCCATGGGAAGGCTGTGCAGGTACCACGGGGAGTAAAGAGCACGGCAGAGGTGAGGGCCTGCAGAAGCAGGGGGACACAGGTGGTGGGGCCACCATGGAACGAGAGGAAACGGTCGCAGTTGATAAACACGGAGCAGTGGCCAGATTTTCTCTCTGGAAGTTCTCTGCCTCCTTGTGGGTGAAAACTCTGGAGAGGTCTGGAGGGAGGCAGAGTTGGCAGGGCCCAGGGGAGGGGAGCCGATGGCTTGGTGTCGGCAAGGTCAGGACAACCTCATTTCTTCAAACATTGGAAACCTTACCTCAGCTTGTTTCCCTGCAAGGGGGACATTGCCTCTGGATTTGATTTGAGTCTGTCTTGTGGGCTAACCAGATCAGCCCCAGTCTTATACTTGGTTATGTAAGATGCACAGCTTATTTCCATGCAGTATAAAGCGGCCTCGGAGCTGTTTCTGCTCATCTTTTCACCTGTTGTTTGTCAGGGCCCTTGTATATACGGTCCTGGAATGGGTGGGCATTGTAGACAATGAAGTGATGTGGAGGCTATAACGATCTGTAGTACATGCGTGGGAGCTTAGTGTGTAAAGAAGGAACACTCTAGGAGTGTCCTTGAGGCTATCCAGTAAATCCTAGGACTTTTAAATTATATTATTATTTTAAAGTGTGTGTGCACACGCTCATGCTCTTGGAAGCCAAAGGCATTGGATCCCCTGCAGCTGGAATTCCAGGGAATGTGAGCTGCCCAGTGTGGGTGCTGGAAACCAAACCCATGCCCTGTGTAAGAGTAGCAAGTTCTTTTAACTAGGAAGCCATCTCTCCAGCTTTTGAAGGAACATCCCAGGAACCCGAGCTCATAAGTTTTAACTTGGGAGGAGGGTTCCATGGAAGAGGTGAGTTGTAGATGGCACTTTCTTTTTTATTTTATTACTGTATTCATTTATGTGTGTGCACATGTGTACATGGGATGTTACAGAGGACAGTGTGTGGGAGTTGGTTCTCTCCTTCCACCATTTGGGTCCCAGGGATTAAACTTGGGTTGTCAAACTTGGTGGCAGGTGCCTTTACCCACTGATGGATCTCACCAGCCCATAGGTGGATTTTTCATGCTTGTTGTGCCGGATGGTAAGAATGAAAGATCCTTTATTAGTTGTTTGTCACAATAGCTACTTATAAAGGAAAATGTTTTTTGAACTCACAGCTTTGGTGGTGGCTCAGTTCTGGTGAGGACAGAGGGCCAGTGGTAATGGCTGGAGTGTGTGTAACTTGCCGCATTTCAATCCAGGAGCAGAAAGAGCCCCCAGTGACATAGGATTTCCTATTAGGCCCCACCTTTTAAAGGTCCATGTCACTTCTGTACCAGCACCCCAGGGATCAAGATCAGATCCTAAGAGACGTCAAGATCAGAGTCCAAGAAAGTACATTCTGACCACAGAGCCACAGCCTGTGGGGAGGGAACCTGGCCCCTACTCTCAGGTCAGAACTGCTGCTGCTGCTGCTGCTCTGGGCAGTCTCATTTTGGAACAGCCTATCCAAGTGTTCTTAGGCAGCTCATTAAAAATAAAGCAGGCGCGTATTACTGCTTAGCAAACCTGCATTCAGGGACAACAACAGATAAGTTGGGGCTTCTGTTGGTGTGACTGGTCTCCATATCCCTGTGTGGTGATAGAAAGGAGCTAAGGAATTCTGTATCTTCAGGTTGAAGCTTGGTGGCCTTTCGGTGTGTACATGTGTGGAAAGGGAGGATATACACATGCGTATGTGGATGTACTTGTCTGCATGTGTGTGTATGGAGGCCAGAGGTTGACTTTGGTGTCTCATGTAATCACTTTCCACCTTTTTGTTTTGTATTGTTTTGTTTTTCAAGACAGGGTTTCTCTGTTTAGTCCTTGCTGTCCTGGAACTCACTTTGTAGACCTGGTTGGCCTCGAACTCAGAGATCCTCCTGCCTCTGTCTCCCGAGTGCTAGGATTAAAGGCGTGTGTTACCACCGCCCGACTCCACCTTATGTTTTGAGGCAGGGTCTCTCACTGAACCTATAGCTCACTATTTCAGATTGGCTAGCTGGCTAGTGAGCTCTAGGGATCCAGATTTACCCATTCCCAGCCCTGTTCCCCCAACAGCACTCAAGTTACAGATACCACACACAGCTTCTTCGTGGATCCTGGGGGATCTGAACTGACATCCTCATGTGTAGCAGCAGGCATGTCACCCAGTGAGCCGTCTCTTCAGCCCCACCAATGGCCATTTGAAAGTGCATCTGTGCAGACCCAAGCTCCACTGTTTGGGGCAGGCAGTGCAGCGGGCATGCTGTGTGTACGTCATGCCTTACTGTTGTAGATGGTGGCTGTCATTTCCACCAATGTCCACATGGTAGCAGGCAGCTACAGTGTGTTATGTCAGCTGATCATGCACAGAGATCCCTCTGACTGGAGGCCCAGAGTCCACATGAGCTCCTCAGGATCTCTATGGTGAGTCATCCACTGAACCTGTGTGGATGACAAGGGACTCTAGTGGCTCTGCTGTGTGTCCCTGAGAGTCTTCTCCGTTCTGCAGGAATATCTCCCTGGACATGTTGGAGCTGGCCACAAGGAGGTTGGCTAGCTCTTATGATTGTCATACCATCAGAGATGTGCCTGTTAGTTGGGAGCCCAAAGTGCTAAGAAAAGCTGGGATGAATAGTTTAGGCTCAGGGAAGATATCTGCATGCAGCAGACAGAATAGCGAACTTGTGAGAACCTTCCGTCACAGGTGTTCAGCTGTTCTCTCTCCATTGCTCTGTTCAGTGGTTATAAGAGCACATGCTCTCACATCTTAGAGTTCTGGAGGGCAGAGATTGGACACAGGACCCAAGGGAAGGCATGGCAAGGTGATGTCTCTCAGCTCACAGCCAGCCCCTCCTCTGTCTCCAAGTCACAGTGAGTTTCCTATCTCTCTGACTCTTGAACTTGAGCTTCCATTATCTCATTGCCTTCCTTTGTTCCACCATCCTCCCTCCCTCCTGAGGATCTTTCTGCTGACATTGACCATCTTGATAGTCAAAGATCCTTACCCTCTCTGTGAACTTAGTCACATCTGCCAGGTTCATTTGCCAAGCAAGGTGACATAGTCACACGTCTTAGGTTATAGGATGTGACCATTCTTGTGGCAGTCATTCCCTAGCCTACCGCATTGTGGTAATACTGTAGCAGTCAACCAGGCAGGGGGCTTACACTTGCAATCTCAGTGCTCAAGAGGCAGAGGCAGAAGAATCAGCCTTGTTTTGCAGTGCATTCAGTACCAGCCTGAGCTATGGAGTAAGACAAAGAAATCAGAGGTCTGCAGGGGACATAGGTTAGGAGTCTGTGGCTCTAGCAGTCCAGGATCGCTAAGGATGGGACGTAAACCTCAACTTCCAGCAGCTCCAGTTCCAGGGGTGAGAAGAAAGACCACTTACCCCCCCCCCATGCATGTGTGTTTTCTCTATTAGCAGTCATTTTAAGTAATCTATTTTACATACTTATTTCTTTTTATTTTGAAAGCAGATAGCCGGCAGGAAAAACAGCCTCGTGGCTGTCCAGTCTTCGACATCTGCTAAAATAAAAGTCCCAGTTCCTCAGCCCGTCGTCCCTGTTAAGAAAGACAAACGGCAGAATTCTTCACGATTTAATGCCAGCAATAACAGAGAACTGCAAAAACTCCCATCTTTAAAAGGTAATTCTTACTTTTTTTTTTTTTTCAAAGTAGAAAGTTTGTTACTGGGGGAAGAATACTATTTCAGAGCCTTGCTGGCTCCTAATGGATCAGGTTTTTGTTTGTTTGTTGTTTGTCCTGGTTTAGTTTTTCCTTATATTGGATGCCACTTAACTTTACTGAACTAATATTTTTAATTCCAGAGCTTTGGGGATAAAAGTCTAATCACTGCACGTGTTACAGGAATACTACACTAAGACAGTAGAAAAACTTCAGATTGTAGCTATTAGGAAGCCATGCACGTTTCTTTACATAATTCTCCAGCGTGTCTTAGAACCCCACCTTTTAGAAGGTGTTACTACAGGCAATCACAAAAGTTCAGGCAGAGAACCGGCTCGGTGCTCTGCACGCTATTCTGGATACCTGGGTCCCTTAGCTGAGACCAGCCAGGGAGTAGGGCTCTTCACTTGGAACTGCTCCCAGTGGCACAGCCACCTCTTTCCACCAGAGGAACTATTTCCCTCCAGGAGGGCTCTGTGTTAAGGTACTTAAGACCTTGTCAAAGAAAACGGGTCAAGGAACTATAGTAAGATGTGAACCTCTGATGCTCTTTACAGGTTCAGAGACCTAAGACCACTATGCAAAGTAGCTATCAGGTGTCTGTCATACCTGAAATTTGTAGTGATGCATCTTTTATAATTAACCTCAACTGAGTATGTGGAGAGCAGGAAGTTGGCTTTTAGAGATGTATTCCCAGAGCTCCATGCCAATGTGCCTGGGGGAGGGGAGGTTAAAGGCTTTCCTGTAGCTGAAGTTTTTCCTGTGTCCCGCTCAGACCCAAATAAACACACAGAGGCTTATATTATTTACAAATGATATGGCCTAATGGCTCAGGCTACTCACTAGCTAGCTCTTATATCTTAAACTAACCCATTTCTATAAATCTATACTTTGCCACATGGCTTGTGGCTTACTGGTACTTTTATATCTTGCTTCTCCTGGTAGCATCTAGCAGCATCCTCCTTGCTCTCCTTTCTCTTCCTGTCTGTCTCTTTGAATTTCCCGCCTGCCTCTAAGCTGCCTTGCCATAGGCCAAACAGCTTTATTTATCAACCAATCACAGCAACACATATTCACAGCATACAGAAAGACACCCACAGTACTTCCCCCTTTTCTTTTCTTTCTTTTTTTTTTCAAAAGGAAGGTTTTAACTTTAACATAGTAAAATTACATATAATAGAACAGCTATCAAGCAAGAATCACAGTTACAATATCTGGTCCACTTATATTTGACAAATTCAAAGAAAATATTTTATTTATCCTATATTTGTGAGTCCAAGGTTTCATATCTAACTTATCTCTTATCATAACCAGGGAAAATCATAATTATAACTATCTAGTCTTCAACTACATCAAAGACCTCAGAAGGATACAATATTATCTAAGTAAACAGGAAGAGCATTGTAAGCAACTTCCAAAAATCTAGAATGACAGAGACAGCTGCCTGCCTGGACAGTCATCTAAAGTTCCTCTACAACATTGGGGCATCCATCTTCAGCCCGTAGGCCTAGTCTCCCAGTCATTTTTTTCTCTGTGTCTTGTAGAATGTCTGGCAATCTCTTTTGTGAAGCAGGAATCTGAAGGACCATCTTGCAAAGTTCAGTGGTCACCTTCCTATGGGTCCTGCATGTCCATTTTAATTTTGTCAAGCAGTCCAGGCAAGAACAGTTTTTTTGCCCAAATAGCTATTTTTGCCAAGAAGATAAACTCCAACATGGAGTGTCTTTGATGCCCATCCCCCTCTTTTAAGTAAATCAGTGCTGCTAGGAGCAGATGTGTCTTGTTGTCCAGATAGTCTAAGTTTTAAAAACATTTTAAATGCCATATTCTGTAGGTTTTTGAAGTGTCTGAAGATTACCTACCTAATTGAATTGTAGCTATATATACCTAGAAAACTTAACTAACATGACTATAAGTTTTACTATCACAGAAGACTAATTATTAATCTATGTTTCTTAATTATCCATTACAATCTCAATGAATTACATAAACATAATACCTTAAACAAGAGTAGAAATATATATACAGAATAACAAAATTAACTTAAATTTTGTATTAGTAAACTAAAATCTATACCAATGTAAAACATTTTAAACAAGTTGCTCTTTAAAAGTAGTTTCAACAATCCACCCTTTTGTCCTATCATATCTATATCCTATATTTCCACATCACTTTCCCTTCATTTGCTAGCAGGTAGGTGAACTACCTTTGGATGCGGGACCTATTCTAAGGGGCATGGCACCAAGCAAAAGGCCCCTGCTCTTTGGGACTCAACATCTGGGTGGTGAGACAGGGAGGGGATGTGTGCCACTCCTCCTTACATTGCCCTCAGTAGGCTGAATCAGAGAGATGTGGCATCTGGGTTGAGAAAGGTTCAGAATAACTGTTGAGTCTTGCTTCAAGACCCAGCTGGTGCCTGGTGCTCGCTGTCATAAGGGCATGTTAGATTGTGTCCTGCCTCCTTCACACACGGGTCAGAGTCCAGGAAGGGCTCAGCATAGGCTGGAGTGTGATTTCTATCTTGGAAGCTTCACTGGTCTCAAGGAGTCTCTGTGTGAGGCACTCCTTGGCCCACTGCTTTGTCTCTGCCTCTTGTCTCTGCCTTTTCTCCTTATACCAGTTCTTTTTCTACAGCATCCTTTCATCAAATGCACTGATACAAGAACTTAGTGGTCTTTCCAAAGGCGGCCTTTGGGTTTCCATGTAGCTCTCTCCTGCTGTCATCTTTTTTAAATTTTATTTATTTTTATTTTTTTTATTTTTTAGTCTTTATTGGACTCATACCAGGAGTCCATTGGTCTTGAGGACCTCTGTGAACTTGCTGATTTTCTTCTCCACGTTCTTTTTTTTTTTTTTTTTTAAGATTTATTTATTTATTATGTATATACAGTATTCTGTTTTGCATGTACGCCTGCAGGCCAGAAGAGGGCACCAGATCTCATTACAGATGGTTGTGAGCCACCATGTGGGTGCTGGGAATTGAACTCAGGTCCTCTGGAAGAACAGCCAGTGCGCTTAACCTCTGAGCCATGTCTCCAGCCATCCTGCTGTCATCTTATGACAAGGATTGATATGCACTGATTTCAGAAATAATCAAATGTGGGTGACCCATGTGCTCATGAAGTAGGCTCAGCTGGCCAAGAACTTTGTGATAGTCTTTTGTGGTGGGTCCATGAAGTGTCCTCTGTAACAGCTGTGTTGGGCTTTTCCTCTCTTCCATATCTGTGGTAATTGTGTCCCCTTCCTCTGTTTCTGTTCAGTATCCCCTTTACCCCCACTTTTATTTTAATTCTATTTTTTATCCTTTTTCATATTTTTACTAAGTCAAATACTGAGTTCTCTTATTTTTAGTTTTATAACAATATAAAGCCACATGCTCTTCTGAGAATAACTTTAGCTCTAATCTTAGGTTTTTATTTTGACTTCAAGTTAGATCCTCCCCCCTTTTTAGAGTTTTATTGAGACACAATTCACATATCTACCCTGAGATCATCTATCGTAAGTAGAAGTTCTAATTCTTTAATAAATGTGGATAGGTGTCCAGCCATCCCACACTCAAGGTCCACCATCCTCCATTTCCTTTGTGGCCAGTTACTGTCAGCTTCTGCTGCCACCTCATCCACAGGTGACGCTGCTCTGCTTTCTGTCTCTGTATTTGAAACTGCATATGGTCTTTTTTGTCAACCCCCATCTTATTTTGTATGTGGGTGTTGTCTGTGTACCATCTGTGTGTAGTATCCGGGGAGGTCAGGCAAGGGCATCAGATTCCCTGGGACTGTACTTAACAGGTGTTTGTGAGTAACTCTGTGGGTGCTGGGAGTCTGGCTCAGGTCCTCTGGAAGAGCAGCAGTACTCTTAACCACTTAGCCATCTCTCCAGCTCCATGTGGATTTTTTTTTTAAGTGATTGATCCTTTTATTTGTCAGTTTCTAAAGAGAGAAGTCAGCCTTAGCCCCTCTCAAGGATGAAGAGTATTTTGCTTTGTTTTGTGATAATTGATACACCTATACAATGTGTAACAACCTAGTGAAGGCAGTTAGCATTCCATCTCCTTACACATGTATCATTTCCTCTTTATAGGTGTTTGGAAATCTATAATAAATTGTGAACGAGTTATCCTACGAAGCTACAGAACACTGGGACTTAGCTCTTATCTAACTGTATTGGCGCCTGTTATCCCTCCCTCCCTCTTTACGTCTCTGTTCTCTAGTGACTACTCAGTTCCCTCAGGTTCTGTGAGATTAGCTGTTTGGACGTCACGTTCTCGTTCTTAGTAGAACTAGAACATACAGCCTTTGTGTTTCTGTCCCTGGTTTATGTTACTCGACATAGTATACTTCAGTTCCCTTGTGTTGTCACAAATGAATTTAATTTTTTTATGGGTTACTAGTAAAGACTCCATTTGGAGTGTGTTGCCTGTGTCCATTCTTTTTCAATGGATACCACAGTTGATACCTGTAGTTGGACTTTCTTTGGACCACCAGCTCCCGAATAACAACACAGGGACTTTTTATTAATTGTGAAAGCTTGGCCTTAGCTTAGGCTTGTTCCACTAGCTCTTATAACTTAAATTAACCTGTTTATATTAATGTACATTCTGCCACATGGCTCATTACCTGTCCTCCATGCTGTACGTCCAATTTCCTCCGCTTCTTCACTTCTTACTGGGTGAATCCCCACCTCCCATTCCTTTCCAAAGTTCTTACCTCTGCCCAGAAGTTCCTCCTGTCCTCTCCTGCCTAGCTGTTGGCCATTCAGCTTTTTATTAAACCAATCAGAAGGTACCTTTGCAAGACACACATCTTCACAGTTTACAGAAAGCTTACCCGACAACAGATACCCTGTCTTGGCTGATGAAACGATGCTGCAGTAAGCATGGGCATGTGCATGGCTCCTTTAGGCATTTCATGGAATGGGCTTTGCTGGGTCATGTGGTGGTTTCATTTGTTGAAGGAACTCCACAGTGGCTGTGTTGCACTCCCAACCATCTCTCACATCTTTGTCAGCATTTGCTGGGCTTTATCCTTAACAACAGGCTAGGGAGGAATGGTACCTCCGTGTGGTTTGATTCATATTCCCTAGATTTGGATCATTTGCTCATTTGATAGTCAGGTAGCTAGGGAAGGATAGTATCAGGTAAGTTCCATGTACATGTGGATTCTGTCCCGTAAGATGACTTGTTTGTGCACATGTTATGTAAAGCGTGATCTTAATTGGTCTTAACAATAAAAACCCAGAGTCAGATATTGAGGGTGAGAGCTGAAAGACCAGAGAAGCAGGGCAGCAGCCACTAGAAACTCCTTACCTCTACGAATCCTCAGACAGAATGAGGAGCTTCCTGTCTTTGTCAATTCTCAGACTGAATGGGGGGAGCTCCTGTCTCTACCCGCCTTATAGTCCTGTCTCCACCTCCTGAGTGCTGGGATTAAAGGTGTGAGCCACCACCCCCTGGCCTATATGATTAACCCTGCCCACTCATCTCCAGGCAGCTTTGTCAGAACACAAAGTATCAGTCACACATCTGTAGCCGGAAGTCTCTCAGGTCCTGCCTACCAGTAGTCCTGCAGCTGCTTGGCCCCAAGTAAACACACGGAGGCTTATACTAGTTACAGTTAAAATTGTATGGCATATGAGTCAGTCTTACTAGCTAACTCTCATAACTTAACCCATTTCTATTAATCTTTATGTTCCCACGTGGCTGTGGCGTTACCAGTCTGCTGGCACCTTGTTGTTCCTCGGACGGTACCACCTAACCTTATCCTGCTCTGCCATAGGCCAATGCAGCTTTATTTATTAATGAATCAGAGCAACACATATTCACAGGGTACAGAAAGACATCCCACAGCACACAACAGTTCTGTCAAGTTGTCTGTATACTTCCTCAAACTTTTTACTTTGCTGTGATTCTATTTGTCTGCTTTTTCTTTGATTGCTTGTACTCCTGGGAATCATTAAAGAGAATCATGCCCACACAGCTTCGTCTCTTTGTAGTTTCCTGGTTTTAGAACCTAGATTTAGATGTTTGATCCATTTCAAGTTAATTTTTATATATTGTAAGAGATAGGAGTCTAGTTTCATACTTCTACATGTGGCTGTCTATTTTGTTGGCACCCTTTAGTTAGCAGACTGTCCTTTCTCCGTGGCATATTTTTCAGTTGACTGTGTCTGGGGACTGATTTGTAGGTTTTCAGTTCAGTTTCCCTAGTTTGTGTATCAGTTTTACACCAGTACTGTGCTATAGCTTTCTAGTATAGACTTCAAGTCAGGTTCTTTTTTTTTTTTTTTTTTTTTTGGTTTTTTCGAGACAGGGTTTCTCTGTGTAGCTTTGCGCCTTACCTGGAACTCACTTGGTAGCCCAGGCTGGCCTCGAACTCACAAAGATCCGCCTGCCTCTGCCTCCCGAGTGCTGGGATTAAAGGCGTGCGCCACCACCGCCCGGCTAAAGTCAGGTTCTTTGAGTCTTCCAGTTTTGTTTTTTTTTGCTCACAGTTACTGGGGTGCATCTGAGAGCAGCACAGTTCAGTGGTGGAGTGCTCGTCTAGAATACAGAAGGCCCTCAGACTGATCCCGGCCCTGGAAGGATATTTTGTGGTTCCATACAGATTTTATGCTTGCTGCTCTCTCTCTGCAGCAAGCTTCTGTGAAGAACGATGTTTAGTATTTTGATAGGAATTCTATTGGTCAGGCTGCCTTGGGTCGTACAGGCGTTTGTCTGATGCCCATTCCGTCAGTCCGTGGGCGTGGAGGGTGTCCCCTCCCGTTTGTCTCATCAGTGCTTTTTAACTCCGATGGCAGAGTTCTGTCACTTCCCCATTTTAGTCTAGTCTAAGTCCTTTACTGTTTATATCTGTTATGGATGGGATCTTTATTTTTCATCAAATTTGTTGTCAATATGTAGAAATGGTCCTAGAATTTTTGTTTGATTGCTTGCTTTTGTTTTTGAGGTAGTCTCAGTGTATCCCCAGGTTTGAACTTGTGAGTCCAAGTGATGCCTCCCGAGTAGCTGGGTCTACAGCGTGTGGGTCACGCCCAGCTTGCACTGGCTTTTCTTTTTACTGTGTCATTGATTGAACCAAGGACATTGTGCATTGCAGGAGAGTGCTCTACCACTGAGCTATAACCCCAGCCTTCTTTATACTTGATTATTTTGCAACGTAAACTTATAATTCAGCCAGGCTATCCTTCAACTTACCTTGCACTCCAAACAGGCTCTGAATCTTTAGTGTCCTGCCTTAGCCTCCTGTGTCGCTGGGATTATGGTTTGTAGTGCCAGGCCTGACTTACACTCATTTTTTTAAGGTTGATTTTAGTGTTTGGCAACATTACTAAATTCTTATATCAATTTTTTTCTTTCATCAGTTTCAGTAGGTATTTATTTATTAGTGGAACCTTTAAACTTTCTGATACAGGGACTGGAGAGATGGCTTAGGAAGTGCCAGTAAAAAGCACTGGCTGCTCTTCCAAAGGACACAGGTTCAAGCCTAGTTCTCACATGGCAGCTCACACCAGTGTCAGGGGATCCATCTTAGTCATTGATGTACTGCTGTGAAGAGACACCATGACCACAGCAACTCTTATAAAGGAAAGCATTTAATTGGGGCTGGCTAACAGTTTCAGAGGTTTAGTACATCATCGGCATGGTGGAAAGCGTGGCAGCACACAGGCAGACGTGGTGCTGGAGAAGGAGCTAAGAGTTCCACATCTAGATCCATAGGCAGGAAGAGAGAAATGAGATTCTGGGCCTGGCTTGTGCTTTTGAGACCCCCAAAGCCCACCCCCAGTGACACCTTTCCTCCAACAAGGCCACACCTCCTAATTCTTTCAAATAGCACCACTCCCTGTGAGCCTATGGGGGCCATTTTCATTCAAACCACCACAGGATCCAGTGCCCTCTTCTGGCTTCCACAGGCACATGGCATGCATCTAGTACACAGACACACCCTCAGGCAAAATATCCACACACATAAAAATAAAAATAGTCTTATTTAAAAAGTTAAAGCTCAGCAGGGCAGTGGTGGCAAATGCCTTTAATCCCAGCACTCAGGACAGAGGCAGGTAGATCTCTGAGTGAGTTCAGAGCTGCCAGGGCTACACAGAGAGACCCTGTCTTGAAGAAGAAAAAAAACAAAACAAAACAAAAAACAAAAGCCACCCCAAAGCTAAAGCTTTCTATATGGTAAGGTCATGTCAAGGTCATGTTGTCTGCCACATCTCCCAGTTTGGTCACCCTTCATTTCTTTCTTAATAGTTCTGTCTAGGACTTCTACTACTGTACTGAGTAAGAGCACTAAAGTGGGACATCTTTGTTTTGTTCCAGATCTTAGAGGCAGTGCTTATGGCTTCTCCCCATCCAGTGTATGCAGCCTTTGTTGTGACCTGTGTCCCTTCTTGTTGAGAGTTTCTCATTCTCTGATGCATTCCCACTCTCCTCTCCTCTCCTTTCCGTCTCTGTCTCTTCTATTTTTGAGGCGAGGTCTCATTGTGTAGCCCAGGATGGCCTGAAATGTGCTGTGTAGTGCAGCCTGAATAATAATCCACGGTCCTTTTCTTCTTGACTCTTTTTGTTTTTGTTTTCCTGAGGTAGGGTCTTGCTGTGTGACCCTGGTTGCCCTGAACTCACTAACTAAATTATTAATTAAAAGTATGTAGACCAGGCTGACCTCAAACACAGAGATCCACCTGCCTCTGCCTCCTGAGTGCTGGGATTATAGACGCATACCACCATCACACAGAGTCATGTGTTCTTTCTATATCTGATGTCAAGATGGCATACATCCTTTTATTCATCATTCTGTTAATGTGATATGTTTATCAGTTTGTATATGTCAAATCCTTCTTGCTTCTCTGTTCTGTCTTGCAGATTTTGGCATGTGTGTTTCCATTTTCTTTTTTTTTTTTATGTATTTATTTTGTGTGATGAGCGTCTACCTGCACATATCTAGGTGTATCATGTGTGCCTGGGGAGGCCAGAAGAGGGTGCTGGATCTCCTGGAACAGGTGTTACAGGTGGTTGTGAGTTGCCATATAGGTGCTTGGAACCAAACTTGGGTCTTCTGCAAGATCAACAAGCATTCTTAACACTGAGCCATCTTACCAGCCCCCATTTTAAGTTTTTTAAAGAAAATTTGAGCCTGGTAGTAGTGGCGGCACTTGGCTTTAATCCTAGCAGTCAGGATGCAGAGGCAGATGGATCCCTGTGAGTTCAAGGCCAGCCTGGTCTCAGGGCAAGTTCTAGGACATCCAAGACTACACAAAGAAACGCTGTCTTGAACCAAAAGGGGGAAAAAAAGAAAGTTTGTTCATGGCTTATTTTTGTTTTGTTCTTATGTTCATGGATGAAATTGGGTTGTTAAAAGTCCTCCAGTATTACTGTATTATGAATATATCCTGTCCCTACAGATTAGTAAGCCTGTGGCTGGAGTTTTTTCTCTCCGGGTCTCACCAAGCCCCGGCAGTCCGACAGCCCACTTATAATACAAACACACAGATGCTTATATTATTTACAAACTGTATGGCTGTGGCAGGCTTCTTGCTAACTGTTTTTTTTTTTTTTTTTTTTTTTTCTTCGAGACAGGGTTTCTCTGTGTAGCTTTGCGCCTTTTCCTGGAACTCACTTGGTAGCCCAGGCTGGCCTCGAACTCACAGAGATCCGCCTGGCTCTGCCTCCCAAGTGCTGGGATTAAAGGCGTGTGCCACCACCGCCCGGCTGCTAACTGTTCTTATAGCTTAAATTAATCCATTTCCATAAATCTATACCTTGCCACATTGGCTTGTGGCTTACCGGTGTCTTCACATGCTGCTTGTCATGGTGGTGGCTGGCAGTCTCCCTCCGCCTTCCTGTTTTCTCTGTTCTCCTCTCTGTTAGTCCCGCCTATACTTCCTGCCTGGCCACTGGCCAATCAGTGTTTTATTTATTAACCAATCAGAGCAATTTGACATACAGACCATCCCACAGCATAAGCCACAGTATATCTTTGTGTATTCTGCTTAAGAACACACATACATGTCTAATAGTTATGTACTCTTACTCAAGTTACCCCCCACCATTACATAATGATGTTTGAAATCTTTCTTTAGAATTTTTCTTACCTCATTTCTATTTTATCTGATGTAAGTATAGTAACTCCTGATGATTGGGGTTCTTTTAATGTAGATACATAAATTTTTTGATCCTTGACCTTTCAGTCTATTTGCTTTCAACTGTGCAAGTGCAAGTGAGTTTCTTGTAGATACCACGTAGATGGGTCTTGTGTTTTAAACGACTCTTGATAATTGTAGAACTTAATCCATTTTCCTTTGGGGTTATTATTAGGAACAGTCTTGTCATTCTGTTAATTGGCTTGTTGTATAACATTGTTTTTTCTGTATCTTTTACTGTTTATGTTTTGGTATTTTTCTTTTTAGTACTGATACTTTAATAACTGTTCTACTAGTGAATTTACACTTAGGCATTTTTTGTTTTTGTTTTGTTTTTCAAGACAGGGTTTCTTTGTGTATAGCTCTGGCTGTCCTGGAACTTGCTCTGTAGACCAGGCTGGCCTTGAACTCACAGGGATCCACCTGCCTCTGCCTTCCCAGTGCTGGGAGTGAAGGCGTGCACCACCATTGCCTGGCAATTAAGACTTTTTTTTTCATGGTCATGGCTATCCTGATGTTCCCAAATGTAGGAGTTCCTGAACCGAGGTGTCTAATAATGACCATTCCCTCATTCTTTTGCTTCTCTTGGAGACTTCAATTCTTCATTCCGAAATACAGTGCTGTTGGGCCTTTAATCCCAACACTGGTAAAAATGTGGACATCCCAATCACTGTCTGTGGGAATATAAAGTAGTATGTCCTTTCTGGAGAGTACTCTGGCCATTTCTTCTAAAGCGAAACAGAAACTTACCATGCAAATCTGTAGTCCACTCTATCTGCACAAAAGAAATTAAAATATAGGTTCATGCAGACTTGCATGAGTAGTCACAGAAACATTATTCATGACAGCTAAAAAGCAACTCAGATGTCTATTAACTGCTGAATGGGAAAAAAAACATGGTATTACCCATATAAAGAAATATTCAGCATTAAAAAAAAAAACACTCAACACAGATGAGCCTCACAAACATTACACCAAGTGAATCTGAGACCGAGCAAGCTGTCCTTTTGAGACAAGGTCCCACGACGTAGCCCTGGATGGCCTGGAGCTTACTGTGTAGACGAGGCTGACCTCAGATTTACAGAGATCTGCCTGCCTCAGCCTCCCAAATGGTGGGATTAAAGGCAGGTGCCACCCAACCCCCCTCACTAGCCATTCTAGATGTCTTTAACTTGATCTTATTGAAATGTAAATTCTTTTTGTGCTTGGATATGAGTCCTTTATTTTATCATAAAATACAGTCATCACTGTTATAAAAATTAAACACAAAATGCACCCATAATTCTCACTGTTCTCTTTAGCAGGCACAGAATCATTCTGTGTCACACCCCCCCCCTCCGGAGCTGAGGACTGAACCCAGGGCCTTGTGCTTGCTAGGCAAGCGCTCTACCACTGAGCTAAATCCCCAAACCCCCCCCTCCTTTTTTTGTTTTTTGTTTTTTGTTTTTTGGAGACAGGGTTTCTTTGTGTAGCTTTGCGCCTTTCCTGGAACTCGCTTTGTAGACCAGGCTGACCTCGGAGATCCTCCTGCCTCTGCCTCCCGAGTGCTGGGATTAAAGGCGTGTGCTACCGCCACCCTCATTCTGTTTCTTTATGATAAGTTTCTGAATATTTATTCTCTGTGGTCTCACTCATACTCTCCCAATTTGTCTCTATCTGCAATCCTTCTGGTGACCTTTTAATTTCATAGATAGATATTTATTTATTTCTTTTTTTTGGTTTTTCAAGACAGGTTTTCTCTGTGTAGCTTTGGAAACTGTCCTAGAACTCACTATTGACCAGGCTGGCCTCGAACTCACAGAGATCCACCTGCCTCTGCCTCCCGAGTGCTGGGATTAAAGGTGTGCACCACCACAACCCGGCTATTTCTTCATTTCTGGAGTCTCTAGCTGATTGTTTTATTTTTAATTTGCCTTGTAGGCTGGGGAGACGGCTTGGTAGGTAAGAGCTCGTGCTGTCCAGTATGAGGACCCATGTTCAGATCTCTAGTGCTGTGTAAAGTGCTGGGTGTGGTTGTATTTTCCTGTAAGACCAGCCTCCGGGGTCAGGGTTGGGAGCAGTCAAGGCTGAGACCGTCCCTGGGGCAGCTGGCCCTCCCTCTGTGAAAAACAGAATGTTCGGGTTCACAGAGATTCCCTGTGTTGAGGGAATAAAACACAGAGTGATACAGGAGCGCACACGCACACTCCACACACGTGTGTGCATGTGCATATGTGTACACACGTACATGCATCCATACACTGCGAACACAGGTACACACATGCAAATACTGCACACACATGCACACACACAGGTACACATGTGTTTACACCACACACACATCCAAAAGAAATGTCTTATAATTTTAAAATATTTTGCTATCCTCTTGCATGTACTGTCCAACTTGTCATTTCTTTAAATAGAGCTAACACTGGTGTTGTCCAGACTGTGTCAGGAAAGACCAAAACTGGTGGTTGTGGCATCTTGCTCAGAATGTATTATCTCTGTGTGCCTCGTTATTTTTTATGTGCTAATCACCATACTCAAATATTTTAAATAAATTGAAGCCTAGAATGAAAGCCCTTCAGCAGGGGTTGGTTTGTTTTTTGTTTTTTTGTTTTTTTCTTTAACCAGAAACCTTTAGCCAGATTCTTGCAGTCTGGGAGTTCCTTAAACCATGACACTTGACTACTAAATAGTCAGCCAAGCCAGCTGCTCCACCCAGTGCCCCACTCACCCCTGTAGGTGCTCGTAGTGGAGGCTCTGTTGGCTGGAGCACATCACAAGTGATGCTGTGTAGTGTAGCAGGATTCTTAAAAGTTCTTATTAATAAAATCAAACCCGAGGTGAGTTATTGGGGTCCATGCTGGTAGATCAGAGAGACAGAACAACCTACAGCTATCTCACCTTGCCGGATCCTCAGCTGGTCTTGTCTCCTCAGACTGGAGGTCTCTGAGTCCTCATCCGGAATGGGTCTCAGCTGAACTACTGCTCAAAAGCCTGAAGCTTAACCAGCCACATCTTAACCAGCCAAATGCCTCTAGTTTCTCGTCCTCACGCCTTATATATCTTTTTGCTTTCTACCACCACTCCCTGGGATTAAAGGCTGGCTTTCTGGGATTAAGGTGTGTGTCACCATGTTTGGCTTTTTCCAATGTGGCCTTGAACTCACAGAGATCCAGAGGGATTTCTGTCTCTGGAATGCTAGGATTAAAGGCGTGTGCTATCACTGCCTAACTAGTGGCTTGTCTGTTCTCTGACCCCAGGTAAGTTTATTAAGGTACAAGATATTTTGGGGAACACAATACCACCACATCTCCTCTCTTTTTGTCTAAAATTAAAAAAGCTTATAACTAATACAAGAAAAACTATCTAATAAGTATATACAATATATACAGACAAAAATTACATTAATGATGTCTAGTCCATTAACATTTGACAGATTCAGATAAAACTCCATTATATATATTAACAATATCCAGTCCAGTAACATCTGATAAACTCAGACCAAAAAATTTTCATTACTTATCTTATTTAAAACAAGTAGTTTTTTTAAAGTAGATTCCATAATCTCCCTTTTTATCTTATCATATCTATATTTTCTCTTTTTTCTTTTCATAATAGATTCTTTAGTCTACCTTTTGTCATTTTTATATCTTCCCCTTTTTCTTCAGTGTAGATTCAGTGATCTACCTATTTATCCTATTATTTCTTTATCTTTTTTCTCAGAGTAGATTCGATGATCTATCTCATATCTATATTCTCTTTTTCTTTTTGCTTTCTAGGGGTGAAGATATCTTTAGGGAATCTTGAAAAGAAAATTTTGGGGTTAATTGTCAAGTCCTGTATCATTTATCCAGTCTCTGCATAATAGGAAAGTTCAGGGCTTGTTTCAAGTCCTTGTTTGAGTAGTCTGTCAGGCTGGATCATCTCAACTAGTCCTCTTGAAATTGTCCTGACCAGTTTGTAGTCCAAAGTCGATTTTTCCATGGTGTTAATCGGCTTAATGGCTTTATCATAGTCCATGTGGAATCATCGTTGTAGGATCCTGTCATCTCTTTAAAGATTTCAAAGTCACTGTTAGGCATGGTCATGGTTTCCTGCAGACTTTTTTTTTTTTTGCCTCCTCTGTGGAACACAATACCACCACAGTGTAGCTCGGGTTGCGGCATCCTCTTGTGAGAGGTACATCATCTGCAGTGGCTGAGCAGAAGTGAGGACAGGTTTCCCGCCAAGCGAGGGTGCCAGCAGATCGCTCTCTGTCATACCGCTTTGTGCAGTGCCGAAAACTCTAGGAATAATTGGTGAGGTGCATCTGGTGTCCTGTGCATGAATCCCGCATCAGCCAAATGCTTCAGGCCTGCTAACCCCCTCAGAGTTTGTAGTGGTGCCAGCTGACAGACGCCCTTTTTCTTAACAACTGCATGTAAGAAAACTAGGAAAAGCATCATCCTGTCTCTGGGTTGCCAGTTTCCCTCTGACATTTTTATGAGTGTCAGTGTGGTTATTTTAATATCTTTGATTTCTTTCTAATGTTAAAATGCATGGTTTCAACCCTTGGTATGCTTCTTTAAATTTTTCTTTTGTTTACTGTCCCTTACTTTATGTGTATGAATGATTTGTTTCATGAATTGGTGCACAGACACCATGTCTGTGACTGATGACTGTGGAGGCCAGAAGAAGGCATCAGATCCCCTGGAACTAGAGTTACAGATGGTTTGTGAGCCACCATGTGGGTACTAGGGATCAAACTCAGCTCCTCTGCAAGAGCAGCAAATGACATCTCTCCAGCCCCTCCTGCGTAGTTTTGGACATGTCTTCACTTACTTTTATCTTTGTGTGTATGTGCGTGTATGTATGTGTGTAAGTGCGCCCACATGCATGTGTGCGTGTTTGCGTGTGTGTCAAATACATGTATGCATATGTACATTTATGTGTGGAGCATTGGTATGCACCATGGCACCTGTATGGAGGTCCTAGGACAACCTCAGGTATCAGCCTTTATCTTCTACCTTACTTGAAGCAGGGTCTTTTGTTTGATGATACAGTAGACTGGCTGGCCCAAGGACTTCCTGCCTCTGCCTTCCATCTCTGTAGCACCACTGGGATTACAGTTTACTTGGGTCTCAGTGATTTGAACTCGGTCCTTCATACTTGCATGGCAGGCACTTTACCCACTGAGCATCCCCAGGCCCTTACTTATTTTTGATGCCTCAATTTCTGTCGTTGTGAGATGCCTCCTAGGCTTATTATATACCTTCTTGTCCCAGGCCTGGCCATAGCCATTTTTCAGAGTCTTGGTTCCTTTCAGTGGAGAGGGCTATTGAAGAGCAGAATCAGGGTATGTGGGGACCAGTGCTCATTGTTACAGGACACACTACTTTTAACTTAAATAATGCAGTCATTTAGTATTTTCTATTTAAATTTTATACTGTCTTATTTTATAGGATTTTTAGTTTTATCTCTTATTAATGGAAAAATCTTGATTCCTCACATCCTCAATATAAATGTGGCTGTGTGCTCTACTAAAACAACTGCAACATCAATAATACTGACATTATTATAGACTAGAACTTTGAATTGGTTCATCTTAGTGTAGAAAGAACTGTTGACATTTGAATTGGGGTCCCACTAACATTTTAAATATCTAGTGAGTGGGGTTGGGGTACAACTCAGTGGTGAAGTATTTGTCTACCATGTGCAAGACGCTGGGTTCCATTCTCAGCACCACATGGTAGGAGGAAGTATCCGAGAGAGGACTGGCCTTGTAGGATACTTACATTCTCTTATTTAGGAGTATGCTGTACCTTTCTGCTATCTGAGACCATTTTCGTCTCCTTTAGGGATGGTCTCTGGTTCCCCTCATGAAGTTGGACACATTGCTCATGTATTGATGGCTCAGATAGTTGGCTGCTGCCTGTGGTGTAAGGCAGGCCTTCTCTTCCATGTCTTAGAGACAGTTGTTGCTTCTACAAAAGCTATTGCTTTTTGATTCTTGCTTTCATATTACACCCCTCTCCTGACTTTCCTTCCTCTGTACAGTGTCTTTTTAAGTTGTTTGGAGTGTCAGGTGTCTAGTTAAATCATCTGATGCAGGTAAGGAAACCTCACTCTTTGTTTAAGCTTACATCTCCCTGTGTCTTCTCACAGTTGCAGTATGGTGTTCCACAGTAGTGGTGAACGTGGCCAGGCTTGCCTGCTTCCCAGCGTTAGTGGGAGCAGAAAGCACAGTTCTCAGCCTCACTTATTATTCCACTCTGTGGGTTCTGGAGCTTTTTGAGCATCACAAATAAATTTGTCTATAAACTTGTTTGTAAAATTTTGTTGTCATTGTCTATGTCTTTGAACCATTCCTTAAGCTGAATTCAAAGAAAAGTAGTGGGTCAGAAGATGATCAAAAACCCATTACAGGTTTTGTCCACAAAACTCCCAGAGTGTGTGTGAGATGCCTGTCCCATTGTGCTTGTTCACTCCTGGGTTGTACACAAGCTTCAGTCATTTGCTGTGGGACAGAGTATTTCGAATTTTAATCTGCGAGGTTGATTACTGTCTTTAGACCTACTCCTTAAAAGATTAGTCTGAGTCAGTCCCTTCATGACTTGTTTCTTGAGTCTGTTTTCTGTGTTTTAAAAACAAAAAGTCAGCTGGGTATGGTGGTGCACACAACTTTTAGTCCCAGAAGTTAGGAGGGAGAGGCAGAAAGATTCATTTCTATGAGTTTGAGGCCAGCCTGAGCTACATGATGAGAGCCTGTCTCAAAACAATAACAAGAAGAATGAAAACAAAGCCAGGAGGAGGCCAGTGTGGACCTTCAGTGAGCTGGAAGCCCTGCAGGTGAGCCGCTGGATATTGGATCTTTGTGAAAAAAGGCCTCCCATGACCAGCAGCATTCCTTAGACTGGTTTTTGAGTGGCAGGTCAGTCTCGCCCTCTTCTGTGCAAGCACAGTGCTCCATCTTCATTCACAGCGTTTACGTTCTAAGAGTTGAAAGTTTTCCACAGAAGTGCGTGTTCTTACTGCTTAAAAATGTCTTCTGCTGATGTTGACAGGAGGTTTGGCTTCTTGCCCGTTTGCTGAAGAATAGTAAAAATGGACTGTGAGCACGTTACCAGGGTGCTTGCTCCTGTGCCAGGCAGGGAACTCTACACTACTTCGCTTCTGCCCCAGTTCTTTATTTTCTCACTGCTTTGATGCTGTGGCTTGATTACCTGTATGCCCTGGTGGGCAGGTGCCAGAGCACAGTGAATTCTTAACTACCTGGAGTTAGAGCAGAGGAAGGAATGTGCAGAAGGGTGACCACAGGTGACCCCTGGCCATGCCATAAGTATTAGACAGCAGCCTGTCAGACAGCTGAACCTGCAGTCAGCCCCTCTCCATCCTGCAGGCTGCCTCCTCCCCACACCTCTCCCTTGAGCTACTCAGCCCCTCCAGGTGGCAGCCCAGGTTTCTAACCACCCACACCACCTCACATTTCGAGTGTTTAGCTTAAGCCTTCTTCACCACTCACCTAGATTTCTTTATGTTCTTTAAATTCAGATTGTTTCACACATGCACGTGCAAGTGTGTAGTGCCTGTGGTGTGTGTGTGTGTGTGTGTGTGTGTGTGTGTGTGTGTGTGTGTGCGCGCGCGCGCGCGCACAAGCGCTATTCCTTGGGCATCCAACCTCTGTCCACTCCTTCCAGCTGAGGACCTGGTTTCCAGGGCAACCTGCCTCCCCTAGAGGTAGACCAGAGCCCACTGCTCCTACTGCCCAGTGTCTTTTCAACTTCCCTGGCTCAGACCTTAAATCTTAAAATTGTGGCAAAGTGTACGTAGTGTGCTCATCATGTGACCCACACAGCACAGTGCAGTCAGCAGCATGCAGTGCATTCCCAGCTCTCCAGTCTCCTCCATACTGTTCCCAGACTCTCGTCGCCCATGCAGAAGCTTTGCCCTGCCACAGTCCCCATTCCTCCTGCAGCTATGGCCAGTCTGCACTCTGCTCTGTCTCTGGAGTTTGATGACTGCAGGGGCCTCATCTAAGCGGAATCCTCCCATATTTGTCCTCCACCTGACTCAGTTCACTTAGCAAGAGCCCTCAAGGCTCACCAGAACATCACTCCTTCCTATTGCTAAATGATATCGCATTGCATGTTCTGGGCACTCCTCTCTCTGGACAGCTGAGGTAGGAAGTGCTCAAACATGCTACCCTTTACCACATGCTGTCCATTGTCCCCAGTGTCCATGAGGGTGGGGCCTGTCTGTTACAGATCCAGGAAACTCATGGTGCATTTGCTGGAGGGAAGAGCTCACATAGCTCTGTCCTGTCCTTCCCTCTCCCTTTAGTATTCATGGAGACTGTGTGGTATCAACTCTCGATGCTCGAGATGCCCGGGCACTATCAGGCTCATGGTTTCCTTCTCCTTGCTCTGCCTTGGGATCCTTCTTGAAAATGAGATCAGTTGCTCAGCTGACCTGCTGGAGGGCTGGCAAGGTGGAGGCAAACTACACAGAACAATTGGTGTGGAAACTCAGAGATGCTTGGATGCTTTCTGTATAGTCCTTGGGTTTCCTGACCTGCTCTGTCTGGTCTGAGAGGTCTCAGCCCAGCTACAAGGATTTAAAGTAAGCCGGGGTCTGTGTGCAGGAGCTGGAGTAGGCGAGCTTTACTTACCTCCCTGGAGAAAAGCTCTCCTGGCCCTGTCCAGTCATTGGAGACTTGTCAAATCAACAGGGCCACCGGAGCCTGTCCCTTTGTCCTTGATGCTGGCAAGGGACTTCCCTGGCAACCTTGGCAGAGCTGCATACTAGGGAGCTTTAACCTGTCTAAGGGAAGTCTATTTTGAACTCCAAGTGAAGCCAGAGTTTTTAAGTTAGACTTCTTACCCAACAAGCCCCACAACAGCCGTCCTCACATAGGTCCCAGGAGTTTTAAAAGTGGCACTGGCCAACCTGATGCCAGCACACTGCCACTACAGTGCCACAGGCTAAGTTAAAATGCCAGATTGGAGTGATTGAGAAAGAAAAAGAAAACCTTTGGCTGAATTTAGAAATCAAGATTTGAAAGTTTTGTTCAGAAATACTACCTAAAAATAAAATCAGTAGGATGTATTTACAGGCAACGTTTTTGTTTTTGGTTTTGTTTTTTTGTTTTGTTTTAAATAGAAAATAAAACAGTGACAGAAGAACCGAAGAGTACAGGCTAAGGCCTTTTCAGGCCTTTTATGCAGTGCGGAGAGTCTGTACCCAGAGTCAGCATGGAAAGCTGCACACAGCTCCTCTGGCCACTTTTCCTGTGGGAGGCCTGCTGTGCTGAGCTGACAGCCACCATCGTGGTCTTAGTTCCAGCCCTTCAAGTGCAGCCCCAGCCTAGGAGGCCTGGAAAAGTGTTGAGAAGCAGTGTAGAAGGTTCTAGCGCTGGATACACACGGTGACTGGAAGGCACACACCCTGCATCTGCCAACAGTATAGGGGTTTGCTGATAGGATTCAGAAGCATGTCCGTCTTAGTTTGGCACTGCCAGGAAGAGACAGAAAACCAAGCATAGCCAGGGACTGTCTAACCAGAGGTGGGGCTATTACCTGTCTGACATGTTCTTGCAGTACACTGACAGAGCACCCTCCAGATACTAGCCTGGGAGAGCCATGCCCCCAAGTTGGTCAAGCCCAGTGGTCACCCCAGGCTTAGTCTCCAGGTAGGTCCTGTGAGTGGCTCTGCTCTGTCCCCATGTGATGGCCCGCGGGTCTTTGCAGCGTGCAGTTGTTGGACAGAGGTGTGTTCTGAGAGGAGGGATGACTGCAGCTGCCTGCACTTGGCCTTGTTGGGACTGGGCTTGGTGGCATCCTACCCGGGTCCTGCACTTCGTGTTTGAACTCAGCAGGGGTAGCAGAGTCATTATGAGTTTCGGCCCCTTTATGACACAATGGAGCACATACTGCTCCATTCCCAGCCAAGAAAGAGGCCTCCTGGGCCACTGAAGGTTCCCTCTTCCCATGTGTCCTTTCTCCGGCCCCTTTGGAGCAGATGATGTGACTGCTTTAGCAGTGCCGAAAAAACAGTGAAATCTCTAAAAGAGCAGCTATGTACACCATTGGTGACCTCTGTGACACTGAGAAATTGTCGTATTGTCTTTTCCACTCATTTCTATTTATTTGTTTGTTTGTTTGGTTTGGTTTGGTTTTTTGAGACAGGGTTTCTCTGTGTAGTTTTGGTGCCTGTCCTGGATCTTGCTCTGTAGACCAGGCTGGCCTTGAACTCATAGAGATCCACCTGGCTCTGCCTCCCAAGTGCTGGGATTAAAGGCATGTGCCACTGCCACCCGCCTCATTTCTAATTTTTATACGTATATATTTTGAATGGCTGTTTAAACTTTCACAACTTATGACAGTCCCTTTGACATTAAGGTAGTTTACAGTTTTTTAGAATCATAAATAAAATGTCATAGTCTCAAAGAGGAAACTTCTTGCGTATGCCTTCTGCACATGGGTGTCAGAAGCAGGCAGATCTCTGTGAGTTTGAGGCCAACCTGGTCTACAAAGTGAATTCCAGGACAGCCAGGACTGTTACACAGAGAAACCCTTTCTCGGAAAAAATAATTAAAAATAAACTTCTTAGGAATACACTTATTAAAGAGTTGAGAAGCTACTATTCCACTGAAAACTCCAGACACTCATAACAGAGATAGAAGGCAGAACTGAGAGTGGCAGCCCATGCTCTTGGCTTGGAAGACTAGGGTGGTTAAAGGGTCAGTGCTATCCTAGTGACCTACAGACATAGGAAGTGCCTAACAAAACATGAATGATGTTTTATCCAGAAGTAGAACAATTCGTCTTAAAATCTGTTGGGAAGACCAAGATCCCAATTCTTGAAAGAGAGGGAAAGGGCTGGAGGACTTACACATCCTGATTGTAAAACAACAACGTTACATTGTGGTTTTCCGTAAGGACACCCAAGGCAGGTAGACTAGAATGGAAAGCCAGGAATAAATCCAGTTCCAAGGGGAGAGTACTGGAAACTGGAAGGCCACAGGCAAAAGACAGAGGTTGGATCCTTAGCTCACACACATACAGGAATGAACTCAAAATGGGTCAAAATCCCAAATGCTGTGAACCAAAAGTGTAAAGATGAAAGAATTGGGAGTGGGGAGTTCATGATATTAGATTTAGCAATGATTTTTTTTGGATACAATGTTAAAAAGTATGGGTAATAACTGAAAAACTAGGTAAATTGGACTATGTCAAAACTGAAAACCTCAGTGTATGCAAGGGAAAATCAGCAGAATGGGCAACCTATAAAGTAGAAGTAAATATTTGCAAATCACTTACCTGATAACAGATTAATATCTAGACCATATGAAGAACTCCTACACACGAGCAACAACAAAACAACTTCACTTGAATATAAGAAAGACTTAAGTTGACATTTCTCAGAAGAGAGTATATACAGATGACCTGTGGGCCCATGGATACAAACTCAGGATCACTATCATTAACGATGCAAGTGAGAATTATACTGAGACCACACACAAAAGACACGTTGTGTGTTGCATATTGGACTTGAAATGGTACAAGCACTGTAAAAACAGTACGGAGGCACGTTGTAAACTTTAGAGTAGTCTTACTGCAATTCCACATCAGTATACACATCCAAGAGAATCTAGAACTCTGAACTGTACACTTTGAAAAACTTGAAAATGGTTAAGATGGGGCTCAACAGGTAAAGGGATTTGCTGCCAAGACTGATGATCCGAGTTCTATCCTGGGGAGACCCACATGGTAGAAGGAAAGATCTGGTTCCTGTAGGTGGCCCTCTGATGCATGCTATGATATGTGTGGGCGTGCACACGGGTAAATTTAATATATTTTTAAATAGTTGAGATAATTTCATGTTATGTGTCATATTTTAACATGATTTTTAAATACGTTCTGAATGAACTGTTTCATTCATGGTTATTATATTTCTAGAATGGATTCTTAAAGTAAAATGACTAAGAAAGGCCTCTTGGTACCTGAGTTGAATTTTGTTTTCTAAGACAGAGAGCACAGTTTATAGCTCTGTTGTCAAAGCTCTCTCACATGCAGCTTCTATCATTTGTACCGTTAGAGTTGGGCGGGTGAGATGGCTCAGTGGGTAAAGGTGCCACTGCCAAGCCCGACTCCATCCCCTGGACCCACACGGTGGGAAGAGAGAACTGACTCAAAGCTGTCCTCTGACTTCCACATGTGTGCCCTGACATGTGTGCCCTGAATAAATACAAAGTAAATACATGCAAAAAATTGTTGTTGACTTAATAGATAAAAAATACTTTCTTACGCAGTTACTGACCATTCTTTTTTTTTTTTTTTTTTTTTTTTTTTTTTTTTGGTTTTCCGAGACAGGGTTTCCCTATGTAGCTTTGTGCCTTTCCTGGAACTCACTATGTAGCCCAGGCTGGCCTCGAACTCACAGAGATCCACCTGATCCACCTGCCTCTGCCTCCTATGTGATGGGATTAAAGGCGTGCGCCACCACCGCCCAACTCTGACCGTTCTTTTTACATGAACTAGATAATTTAAATCCTAAGGGCTTAATGTTTTTCTAACAAATTTTATTAATTTGTATTCATATTTTTCTTTGTTTTGGGGGAGAATGTGCTAAAGTTTGGGGTTATTTCAGCTTTTTAAATTAATTCTTGTGAAACATATAAAATGACTAGCTTTGGAGTTGAGCATTATCATCAGGTGTTTGTAAGTATCCTTTTCTAACTGTAGAGTTCATTCTTCTGTCCAAAAGCTGTGGGGGTCGGAGTGGTGATTTGTTTTGTGTTTGCTTATCTAACTCCTCCGAGATTTATTTTGGTGTGAAGAAAGGTGCCGATTGACTTTTCCTGCATAGACTTTAGCAGTGGCCTCTCTTCTTCTCCAGTCCACTGACGTGTCCCTGTTGGGTTGGGTCACTGCCTCTGTCCCCCTGCTTCCTCTCATGTATGCCTGGTCACACTGTCATAATCTGTTGACTGCATGGTTGGTGGCACTAGCTTCTCTCTTCAGAATTGTCCTCATTCTCGTCTTTTATTCTTTCCAGGTGAATTTTAGAATGATCTTGTCATTTATCTTGAAAAATAAAGAGACCCCCCCCCCTGGACTTTGGGTGGAAAAGAATAGAAGGCATTTAGTCAGCACTAACTCGAGTGTCTTCGCAGTTACCTGTGTTTCAAGTTCATGAGCACGTCTTGTATGTTAGGTATTTTTTTCCTTTCCCCTGTTTGTTTATATTTTTAGAGGCTTAGGTTTTTTAGGGGAGAATTCTTTTCTTCTTTTTATAGAGTTCCACTGTGTAGTCTAGTCTGTCATGAACTCTTGCCCCAGCTGAGTGCTCAGAGTATGGTGTGCCCCCCTCATGCCCAGCTGCAGTATGTTTTATCAGTGATTTTCAGAGTATAGTCTTGGAGTTCTTTAAAGAACTACTTTATATGCATAAGGTTTCAAAGAGTATGGGAGAAATCACTAATAAAGTTTGAAATCCTTTGATCTAAGATCATTAGGAAAAATACATCAAAGTGTCTTCGCTTTCTTTGCCTTTGAATCTGTTATATAAAGCTTCTCCCCTGTATTTCTGTATTCCAGTTCATCAGCACTGCTGTAGGGTGTGCACATCCCCCATCACCTCCTATGAAGTAGTCACTTATTGGCAGGCAGAGTATAAGAAGTGTTTGCCTGTGGACCCTCACTCCCCTCTGTGGACCCTCACTCCCCTCTGTGGACCCGTTGTTCTTTATGTCAGTCCATCTGGCATCACTCTTTGAATGAGAAGGTGATGGTGAGGGAAGTGAGCCTTGCCCTCAACACTGCCTGATTGGGGAAGGGGGATACCCTCTCTTGAGAGACAAAGTGGGGTTGGGGAGGTTGTAGGGGTGGGGGTCAGTTGAGAAACTCCTGGGGACAAGTAAGCAGAATCTCTTGTGTAGCCTATATATGCAAGTGCAGAGAACACTGTTGGGTGGCTTCCATGTTCCAGGAGTGTTAGAGATAATATGCTAGGGCTGAGGTGTAATCCATGGCACATCTGGCGTGCCTGAAGCCCCAGGTCCATCCCAGCCCTGCAGGATCATCACCTCTGCCAAGCTGCAGAATCCCTCGGCGTATTTGGCTCTGAGGGAAAGAGGATAGCAATACAAATGGGCTTACTTTTTTTCCTGTTGAGTTATCTTAGCAGTTACTGAAAAGGTGAAGTCTATGTTCTCATTGGTGAGGAGAGATCTAATAATCACCCTGAATGGTTGTTCCTTCCTTCACTGCAGTATATCAGGCTAGACCCATAGAAGTAACTGAGCAGCATGTCAGGTGTGTTTAGAAGTTAAAGGGTTTTATTTACCTTATTCTCTAATTGAGCAGATTATAAAATGGCACAGCATAGTTACAGTAATTTTTCTTTTTTCTGTGAGGTGAGGAATCTTTCGGTCCTGCCAGAGAGTTTCCCCGTATTTTCATTGCCTTCCCTTGGACCTAGCATTAGCACTTCTTTCTGTGGGGAAATTATCTCACCAGTACCTGACCGTGCTCCAGTTCGGGAATGGTCTTTCTCCTGAGAATAGGTTTTTACATTAACTTTTTTTTTTTTAAGATATGAATAGTAACATAACAAAAATAAATGAAAAAAAAACCCTTAATTTTGAATTTAAAGAAAGCAAACTTAAAGAATCTAACATATTAACATTTTTAAACTACAAAAATAGAGCTGGCCAGATGGCTGAGCAGGTAAAGGCACTTGCCACCAAGTCTGACGACCCAGGTGCCATCCCTGGTACCCATACGGTGGATGGAAAGAGAGAACTGTTTCCATGCATTTTGTCCTGAGCTGTGGAGACAGACAGGCCATACACGCATATGCGCACACACACACACACACACACACACACACACACACACACACACACACAAACAAATAAATAACCAACCAAACAAAAACCAGCCATAGCATTTTATCTTATGCCCTTTTTTCCCCATTCCATGCCTTTTACAAAGTCTCATAGGCATCTGTAGCACTTCCTGGCTATTGACTATTAAGTGGCTCTTGCATAGATTTTTAACCCTCATTTTTCTGGGGCTGGGAGTGAAAACTGTGTCTCAGGAAGAAATCTTATGTCCTGAATATAAATCCCTCACTTGCCATCCCTATTGTTAGTAAGGAGGAGGCTGAGCACAAGATTGGGAACTAATGCATTGGAATTTTGTAATATTTAAATAGCCATTACTTTTTTAAAAACTAGGTTGCCAGAATGTTACCAGAATACTCTAAAGTGAGTCCTTGGACCAGGGTAGAACTTAGTAACAGGAGGTTTTTCTAGCGAGCACCAGGCCCTAGGTTCAACCCCTACTATGAAAAAAACACTACTAAATGAGTGAAATAAGAGCTGAGAGGTAGAAGGTACAGTGCAGGTAGGTATAAGGTGCCACTGAATTGGTAGAATCATGGAGAACATGCATATATATGCTTCCTTTTTCTGGTTGCTCTCACTGTCTGATCGGGCGTGTGGCCTCTGGTGCCATCCCCTGAGAGCTGGGATCCTTGCCTAAAAGTTAGTGAGAAATGAAGACTGTAGAAAGCCGGAAAATGCCCAGGCTTACTGCACACACACACTGACAGCCAACAGAACGCTCTTTCCGTTTGCAGGCTTTTTTTTTTCCAGTGTCATTTTAAGTTGCAGCTTCCAGCCAATCAGCGAGCTCCATGCCCACTGACATCACGAAGCAGCCAGTTCCCTCCAGCTGCAGAGAGCTTCAGTTTGTCTTTTTTTTTTTAAACTAAAATGGAGGCTGGTTTCTTGCCTTAAGGAGTACAGCGCCCTTCCCGCTGGAGCCTAGATGTTGACATGTAATAAGGCGGGCAGCGGGATGGTGGTGGATGCGGCCAGCTCCAACGGGCCTTTCCAGCCCGTGGCCCTTCTCCACATTCGAGGTGAGTTATTGTGTGTTCTACTGACCGGAACCTTCCGTGGGTAGTTAATAAATGGCTATTGTGCTTTGGATAGGAAAAGCAGGAAGTCTATCCAGCAGTACCCCCTCCACGTAGCTGGGACTGCCCCTGAGCAGGCCGGGGTGTCACCACTGATCGGTGGGCATTCTACACGTTACTTACGGGGCCTGAGGCTCGGGAGGCCTTGCACGCAGAGTTCAAAGCTGGTTTTTCTGCTTTCTGCCTGCTCTCCCATCCCCCTTTCGAGGCTGTGCTGATGTCAAAGGATGTGAAGTCACTGCCCGGGGAAGGTCTTGGGTGGGGGAAGGAAGGAGAGGCGGGCCGGCGGGCCTGGCCAAGTTGTCCACTCACAGAGTTTGTGTTACCTTGGTGTTGGTGTTGTTTAATACTCCAAGGGTTTTGCCGGGGACACAGCTCTGAATTAAGGATGAACTGTGGGCAGAGAATGTGCAGAATTGATCAGAAGAGAACTTCCTTTTAGAGGATGTGTACTCTAGCTGTGCACCCTGAAGGGAAATAGGCTCGTGCTTGAGATCCTGAGATCTGCTGGGCTTCTGATCTTAAATGTTAGCTGTTAGCTTTAGTGCAGCCTTAGGAAACGCTTTGCATTTACAAAGGCTTTGTTAAGATTTGAAAGGGCAACAAGTTTTCAGTGTGTATATAGGTCACAGGAATGTCCAGACTGTGGGAAGCAAAAACGGTAGCTTTTTTTCACCCTCCCCCCACCTTGAGATGCTGTAGAAATTGGCTTCACAATGGCTAAATGTAAAACAGCCAGGAAGAAGCTGAGGGTGATTACAGGGAACTGCCGGTGCCTGAGCTGCACGACCTAGGCAGCTGTTTGTATTTTGATTCTGAACCATTGGCTAGTTAGCAGTAGCATGACTGGATTACATATAGAAGGCCAATATTAACACATTTAAGGTCCCTTATGGCTAACAGGGTTTTTTTTTATTTTATTTTATTTTATTTTATTTTATTTTATTTTATTTTATTTTATTTTATTTTATTTTATTTTATTTTATTTTATGTGTGTTTTGCCTGCATCTATGTATGTGCACCATGAATGCCTTGGTGCCCACAGAGGTCAGAAGGCGGCATCAGATTCTCTGGAACTGGAGTTATGGATGGCTCTGAACCACCATGCAGGTTCTGGGAACTGAACCCAGTCAGTAGCAACAAGTGCTCTTTTTTTTTTTTTTTTTTTTTTAAATTTTTAAATTTTTATTTTATTAGTGTTTTGCCTGTATGTATGTCTGTGTGAGGGTGTTAGATCTCTGGAGTTACAGGCAGTTGTGAGCTGCCATGTGGGTGCTGGGAATTGAACCCAGGACCTCTGGAAGAGCTCTTAACCACTGAGCCATCTCTCCAGCCACAACAAATGTGGTTTGTGAGCCTTCTGGTTCTTATTAAGACACTGATACTCTAGTTCTTCTTTGAATTATGGATTTGTTCTGAAATAGAATCATTTGGTTTTATTTTATAAATAGATTATTAATTTGTGAGGGCCTTGTTGTTAGTTCCAAACTTCCTGTGCCTATTATGGAGTTGTCCCCTCTTAGTTCAGTATCTAATTGTTAAGGACAGTCGTGAAGTGCCTGACCCTGAAGGGACTTGAGGTTTTAAGAAGGGGTAACTTGTAAGAGCCTAAAACTAGCTTGTAATGCAAACAGGTGGGCTAGCTTCTCCTTTTAAATCTCAAAGAACATTTCATTTCCTCCTAAAGACTTCTTAAAGCAGCCGCCTTAACTTCTAATTGTCTTGAACTTGCTAACAGGGGTTGCTGTGAGCGAGTGCTGAAGGTCATTTAAAGTGACTAACGTGCAGCCCCTTCCCCAAAGGATCCCAGCAGCAGAGCGACAAAGGGAGCAGGGGACTGGGAAGGAAGGACACCCGAGGGCTGGGCCCTCCCCCTTTAAGACAGAGGGGTCTTTCACCCAAAAGGGAATGCAACTTGCCCAAGATCCCAGAGCCCTTAAATGGTAGGACTAAGAGTCCAAATCCAGGGAGCTGCTTTGTTGTTTGCAATCTTTAAAAATATTTTTAAAAACAAATTGTGGCCGTGGCAGAATATCTTGCAAGAGGGTTACAGTTTGCTCCCCAGTGCCCTTGTAGTCTGTTCAGCCCAAAGCCCTCTTTGGCATGACAGTTGTCCACTTCTTACTCATTTTCCACACCTCATGTTTGTCAGAACCATGTACAGGCTGGCCCGAACTTGGAACATGCCGATTTCACTGTGGTGTGCTGCCCTGGAGTGGGGGCAGTCAAGTAAACAAGGAACACCACTGCTGACCAGATTTGCAATCCCAGGTAGTTTGGCAACTCCTGATTCTGATAGTGGTTTGTTTGTCGAATTTGCCATTCCTGAAAATCCAAGTGTGAAAGGGATATAGTTTAACCTGGCACAGCCCTAACTGCCTCTAAGGGAGAGGGCATGGCTGTAAATTTAGCTTGATGACTTAGATCCTGCACTTGTAGCATTCTCCAAGAGAATAGCCTGCCGTGGTGGGAATGCACTCTGTGACGTCCACTGTGCTAGCCTGTGGCCACATGTGACCATCAAGCACTTAAAATGTACAGCTGATAAATTGAATTCTTTATTTTAGATAAGTGTCAGCCAGGGGTTGTCCAATTGGACAGCAAAGGTCTAGTCTGGATTTGGCACTTTTTCAAGTAAAGTCCAGACTGTAAATATTTTGACCCTGAGCAAAAGCAGCCACAGAGGTAAGCAAAGCTTGTCTGTTGTCCAACAAAGCTTTATTTACACAAGCAGATAGCAGGCTAGATTTACTCATGGATCACAGGCTGCTGCTGTGTTCTAGGCTACTCCTGCATGTCTTAGTTGCCTGTGTAGACTAGTAGAACAGATTCCTGAAGCTTCCAGCCCTGCCTCTCCTGCTCCCTGGAGCTCAGCTGACCCACCTCAGGGCCAGGTTTCAGGCAGGGACAGCTTAGCCAGGAAGATGCCAGTGACCAGAGAAGGAAGCAGGACAGGCAGCCTAGACCCTTTCCTGTCTCCCCCCTGTCATCTTGTGCTGATTAATCTCCAGTAAACTTCCTGGGTGATGGTGGGGAAGCCTGGTGGGAAGCTGGAAAGCAGGCAGTTCTTTTTATGGTAGCCTCTTTCTCCTGGGAAGTGGGAGCCTAGTTATGGGAATCCTGGTCTCTCACAAGTTCTTGCTGGGTCATGGGTTGGTTGATGTTCACTTTGCCAATAAGAACTTAGGAAGAACCTCCACAATAGACTGCTGGCAATGGTTGAGAGAAAGCCCGAACTGGCCTACTCTGGTGATCGGATGGCCAAACACTAACTGTCGTGGTAGAATTCTCATCCAATGACTGAGGGAGACGGATGCAGAGATCCACAGCCAGGACCCAGGTGGATCTCTGGGGGTCCAATCGGCAAAGAAGAGGGTTCGTATGAGTGAGAGACATTGAGACCATGACTGGAAAAAGCACAGGGACAAATAGCCAAACTAGTGGAAACACATGAACTGTGAACCAATAGCTGAGGAGCCCCCAACTGGATCAGGCCCTCTGGATAAGTGAGACAGTCGATCAGCTTGAACTGTCCGGGAGGTCCCCAGGCAGTGGGACTGGGACCTGTCTTTAGTGCATGAGCTGGCTTTTTGGAGCCTGGGGATAATGCAGGGACACTTGACTCTGCCTGGGTGCAGAGAGGAGGGGACTAGACCTGCCTCAACTGAACCTACCAGGCTGAACTGAATCCCCAGGGGAGTCCTTGCCCTGGAGGAGATAGGAATGGGGGGTAGATTGGGAGAGGGCGGGGTGGGGGGCACTCGGGAAGAGGGAGGACAGAGGAATCCGTGGCTAATATGTAAAATTAAATTATAAAATAAAAAAAAAAAAGAACTTAGGAAGAAACCATGCAGGAAGCAAGTGAAGAAGTGGACCCTCAGCCTCCATTTCCTAGAACAATCTGATGCTGTGTTGACGGTACCTGTGCAGCATGGGTGGGCGACTGAATTCAGGACACACTCAGGGCGTGTGTTATGTGAGCACTGATGAGAATGAGATTGGGATCCACTGTTACACACTTTGTGTGTGTGTGTGTGTGTGTGTGTGTGTGTGTGTGTGTGTGGTGGTTTTTCATGTAGGATTTCTCTGTGTAGCCTTAGCTGTCCTGGAATTGCTTTGTAGCCCAGGCTGGCCTTGAACTCACAGAGATCCACCTGCCTCTGCCTTCCAAGTGCTGGGATTAAAGGCGTGTACCACCTATCCCAGCTGATTACCTACATTCTTCAAACAACGAAGAAAAACTGCCAGAATAAGACTTTTAAAAGAGTAAGGGATTCCTCCTCTGAACAGTTCATTGGGTTGCTGTCTATCACCCACCCTCTGAATGGCTCAGCTCTGGGCAGAGTATAGGAATGCACCTGTGCACCCTCCCTGTGCCGGTGATGCACGTGATGTTGTTTGCTGTGCACCACTGATGGTGTGGAGAGTGACTAATAACAAATGGCCTCCTAGGGAGGGCTGTTGGTGAAGGCTGCACACCTTTGCAGTCATTAGTTCTGCCCTTGGACTGCTCATGTCGTTCTCGCCTTATAGTAAAAGCCATTTCCTGAATTCTTTCATTGAGATATGTTAATCATGTAGAAGTATGAGAGAAGAAACTGGGGATGTTGCTTGGTTGGTAGAGTGGTCACTTGGCATCCATGAAGCCCAGGGTTCCGTCCCCAGCACCTCATGAAGCCGAGTATGGTTGGCAACACTCAGGTGGAAACAGGAATATCAGAAGTCCAGGGCTACATAGTGAGCTCAGGACAGCTGTGGCTCTGTGAGAACCTGAGTAAGTGTCCTGGGAGAGGGACGTGGGAGTTTCAGCCTAGGAAGAGAATCAGTGGCAAGTCAGAGGCACAGCTGGAGTGAACCAACTTCTCTTCTTGCCCCACATATGCTTTAGTATGTGTGTCCCAGGGAACGCTTGCTAGCTCACTCATCCACTCACTGCTCACTCAGGAACCCTGCTGGGTCTCACCTCAGTGTTACTCAGCCTGGAAGCTTAGTCTGGGGCTACTGCCTCAGGTGTCTGTCCCAGAGGCAGAAGGTGCATTGACTGTCCGGTGTTAGTGCCAAGACCAAGGTCACATCCATCTGTCCCACTTTCCCTTTTGAGTCCTTCCAGTACTGGAAGACATTATTATTTCCTCCCCCCCCCCAGAGAAGGGAGTACCTTCTGTAGGGCCATAGAAATGCAGTGAGTCTAAGGTAGTCAGAGCTCAGCACAGCTTCTATCACAGAATTGCAAGGTTAGGGGAACACTTACGCGCGCGCGCACGCACACGTACACACACAAATTTTTTTTTTTTGGTTTTTCGAGACAGGGTTTCTCTGTGTAGCTTTGCGCCTTTCCTGGGACTCACTTGGTAGCCCAGGCTGGCCTCGAACTCACAGAGATCCGCCTGCCTCTGCCTCCCGAGTGCTGGGATTAAAGGCGTGCACCACCACCGCCCGGCTCACAAATTTTTTTTATGTAATTTTGAAAAAAATTTAAAGCCTTCCTTTTTAATCTTGAAGAGACACTGCCCAAAGCAAGCAAGGACACAACACTGTACCAGCAGATAGAGGCCTGGTTTTATTTTAGGTCCTTGAATTATTCATAAGCCAAAAAATCCTGGTTTAAGAATGCAGGCTAAAAGTGTAATAGTAAATGCAGCGAGTAAATCCAGATCAGCTTTTTGTTTGGAAAAATACAAACCAAGGGGCCGACGAGATGGCTCAGTGGGAAATACTTCAAGCCTGATGACCTGAGTTCCATCACAGGAACCTACATGGTGGAAGGAGGGAACTGAGTCCTGAAAATTGTCCTCTAACCTCTGACATGCATATACACATCCTTCAAACATATTTGAAATGTTAGTAAAATAACTACAAAATCAGACTGTGTGTGGTGGTGCTCACCTGTAATTCTGGCACTGGAAGGACTGAAGTAAAAAGATCAAAAATTCAAGACTAGCGTGGGATGCTTATTAAGTTCAAGGCCAGCCTGGGGCTATATTGTGACACAATCCTGTAAGTGAAACTGCAGCTGTGGTCTGGGGCAGTTGGAGAACCCTGGTGCTGTGTGTGGGTTTCTCCAGGTACAGTAAAGATGTGATATTGTAACTTACTGCCGGGGAGTGCAGACTGAGGCATTTATCAGTGAATCGTCAGGCTCTCTACAACTTACTCAGAGAGTCAAGGGGACATTAAGTCTAAGATGGCACACTGATACAAACAGTGTAGGGTCTAGGGACGAAGACACCTCAGTATCCATTCACTTCTGCATAGGCGTTAAGCTTTTCCTAATGTTTGAAAGAAGAATGTCAGAAAAGCCGTGCTTTTGGCTGTGTGGAAGGACTGGTCACAGCATAGAAGTCGCTCCCAAAGTGGCCAGCAGCTGTCATGTCTGTTGGCCGTTTTACTCCCCAGTTGCTGACTCACAGTGGCTGCACTGCACCCCGTGTGGTATTTTGGGGTGTATACTTGGTTTGATAATGACAGCATTCTTATTGGCCTTACACAGTAACCAGCTGCCTTTAAGGTACACGAGGAGATAGAACCAAGTTTCCCTCTGAGCTTCAGGGTAAGGATAAAGGTGAGGGGTAGGGCCTGGTGCCACTGAAAAACACTGGCTATTTTAGAACACATGTGACCCTTTCTGTGCCTAGAAATAGGATTAGTAATGTGATTTACCTCTCCGGTTTGTGAGGGATAAACATGGAAATGTATATCAATTGCTTAAAGTGGTGCCTGGACTGTTATAAGACCCTCCAAGTGTTAGTGGTGGCCACCTTTTGTGGGACACCTGTGGTACTTTGTGGGCCCCAGCAGCTAACCACAGTTACAGCTGGGACACCTGTGTTTGCTCCTCTGGAAGCTCATGAGGTCTGTCTGTCTCTCACTTCCCAAGCCTTCTCATCTCTTGCCATGTTACCACCCTAGAGCAGCATCTTCAGTACCCTGTGCGGGTGTATAAAATTATCTGCTGGGTGATCCCAGCTGCCACCTTCATGGCCTTTGTCAAGCACACACTAACCCGTGATCCAGCCTCCTTAGTTCTGTCAAGCCCAAACTAAGAACTCATGCTTACATTTTTAACTGTTTTGAAGTAGTCTTAGCATTAATACTAAGACACTTTGGTTTAGAAGTTAGTGATGCTGATTGTCACCACTCCCAGATAGCATCATTTCCCATTTGGGTTTTGAGTGTAAATGTTGCAGTCTGATGTTTCAGCTAAGACTTACAGGAGTCTTGTCAGAGCTCTCAGGCATGGATTCCTTTTTTATGTTGATTTTTCCCCCTTTATTTGAGATGGCGTCTTACCATGTTGCCCAGGCTAGTCTCAAACTCCTGGGCTTAAGAAGCCCTCCTATTTCAGTTTCCCATGTATTTGGGACTATGGACATGTGGACATGTGCCACTGTGCCTAACTAATGCTGTTTTGTGTAATTAGGAAGTATTATATTCTATTTTCCTTCCAGGTTATTTTCATTTTTTGCCCGTTAAATTAGGCAGTATTTGAACCAAATGAGATTGCAGTTGTAAGCTTATATCTTGCCATTTTAATTTTTAATATTGTGATATTTAGTAGAGTCTGATATGTTAACATTTGATTGGATTTTACCATCTATTTGCACATGACAGCTTTTATATGCTGAGTTATTTTGTCTGCTGGTTGTGTTACTCATAAGCACTATTTCTAAATTGTAGTGCTTTAATTTATAAAATCCTGAGAACAGTAATGTTCCATTCTAGGGAACAGTCATAACCCTGAAGTTGCTGGCCCTTCAGTCTTGGGAGACCGCAGAGAAGAGGTGGGAGAAGGTGTAAGCCAAACACACTTGAGAGCCACATCCTCAGAACTCAGTGGCTGTGACAGGCCTGCCTGCAGTCTACAGAGAACCATACACACCAGGGGCCCCAGAGTTGCAGAGCTACCTTCAAGGGGTATCTGCAGACCCCTTACGGGTAGCTGAAATGCTGCCTTCCTAGGAGAAGCAATGTGTAGACATTGGCCTGATGGTGAAGCAATGTTGGGTAAACAGCTGCTTTCATAGAACAAGGTAGCAATGTCCAGCTAGTGGGCACCGTGCACAAGCCTGTCTAACCTAAGAGCATCCTTGATGAAGTGTGAAACTGTTAATTTTAGAAAATTCCTACTCTGACACATGCTTTCTCAAGTCTCTGTGATGAAATGCAAGGCTCACATAAAGGCATTTTGACATGCTGGAGAGTGCTTTGGCCATCCTGAGGAAACACCACATCTTGGTGAATTGAGTTGCACGCTTAATGCTCTAGCCGCTTTCCTTGGGACCAACATTTTTACTTGAAATAACAAAAGCTACACTGTGATTATGAGATGAACATTTGGCACATTTTCTCAGATATCCAAGAAGTAAGCTTATCAGTTCAAAGAAAACAATCGTGACACTTTTTTGCTTCTGGTAAAATTTTAGCATTTAAACCAATATCAATTTTGAAAAATTTGTATCTACCATTGTACGTATGACGGCTCCCCAGTGAAGACTGTCCTGCTGGGATTGGTGGCATTGTTCACTTATAGTGGGAGGTCTGTGTAACTTAGTTACCAGTATGTAACAACAGCACAAAGCATGCTGGTGGCAGAGCCATTGGCTGTGCACTGCACACCAGTGCTGGCAGCAGAGCCATTGACTGTGCACTGCACACCAGTGCCGGCAGCAGAGCCATTGACTGTGCACTGCACACCAGTGCCGGCAGCAGAGCCATTGGCTGTGCACTGCACACCAGTGCTGGCAGCAGAGCCATTGACTGTGCACTGCACACCAGTGCCGGCAGCAGAGCCATTGGCTGTGCACTGCACACCAGTGCTGGCAGCAGAGCCATTGACTGTGCACTGCACACCAGTGCCGGCAGCAGAGCCATTGGCTGTGCACTGCACACCAGTGCCGGCAGCAGAGCCATTGGCTGTGCACTGCACACCTGTGGAATTTCAGATGACTGAACAACTCATCAGTTTGGCCTCAGATTCCACACTGCAGCCAATATTTAAGAAGATAGCACTTGTTGACCAGGTATAGTGGATCATGCCTGTGTAAGCCCAGGACATGGGATGCTGAGGCAGAAGGATCACTGTGAGCTTCAGGCTTGCTTGGGCTAAAGAGAATGACAGTCTCAAAAAATCAAACAACAACAAATGTAAAATACAACAGTAGCTCTCACTTCTTGAATTTGAGTATAGGATCAGAGACCATTAAAAATGATCAAGCTGTTAAAGTAGCCTCCTTTTCCAACTAAGTATGTTTCTGTTGGCCAGAGAGAGAGGAAGAAAAGGAGGGAGGGAGAGAGAGTGTGTGTGTATGTTTCCCATACCCCTCAACCAAAACAACTTACCACAGGAAGTTGAATACAGAAGCGGCCATGCAAATCTACCTACCTTCTGTTAAGTCTGCTATCAAAGACCTATACAAAAGTATACAATAGTTCCATTTCCCCTTATTTTAAAAAATAAATTTATTTTAGTAAAGGTGTGGCCTGACATGAAATAGGCCTACTAATAACTTAAGAAGAGGATGACATTTTAAAAATTCTCCTATGTGGCCTCTCTCTGGATGTAACACACCTAATCAAAGCTCTTTTGGGTCGTCAACTAGATCCTGACACCATAAGTGGGTAAGTGGGTCCTGACACCACAAAAATCAGAAAGCTTAACCCCAGGGAGTCTCTAGCCCTGACCGGGAATGTTTTCCAGTGTCCTGTGTGTTCCCACTCAAGTCCAACAACACACCAAACAACATAGGCTCAGTGAACTAAACAGTTAACCCCATAATCATGGAAAGGGCTCTCTGGCCATGCGGGGTGAATGTTCGGGGCTCACTGACTCCCACATGCCTTAGTTTCCTTTTGCCTTTTAAGAAATCTGTTTTTAAAATCCCTTTCATTTGGTCCATATATGAACACAGCCACCTTTGTATTTTTCTTATTTAGAACTAAAGCCAGAATTCTCCCTGACCTCGTCTTTCCCTCTGCATGGTCTCCACCAGCATTGCAAAAGTGCTTGCCACTAGTTTGCAGTTTGCTGTATGCACTTACAACCTTTTTCTGTGTATATGTTTACTTATCCACACAGAAGTTATTAAGGGAAAGAATTAAGATGAAAGGAATTTGAGGATCCAAAACTTCGCAAACTTTGAGTAGTTGGGCAGCGCCCTGAGCTGTTGTCACATCTGTAATCCCATCTTGTGCTGTTTACGCTTACAGAGCATCAACTCCTGGTTCAGTCTCCCATGCCTTTCTGTAAATTTGATTTAAAATTTTTGGTAAGCATTTGGAAGGAGGAGGCAAGCATCTGCCCCCTGCCTGGGCACAGCCCACACTCATGCTCTGCAGTCCTTTTACAGGTGTCAGGAGAGACAAAGCAGAGCAACCCCTTCCTGCTCTAGTTTCAGAATGGGGGCCCTGTCTCCCTCTTCGCAGCCTGAAGGTGTGGGCTTCCGTTTCTTAGGTCTTCAGACCTGAGCCTGTTCTCTTTACAAATGCATTCCATCAGATTGCTTATTTTCATGGGCGCTGAAAGAAAGGAACTTTGAAATTGCAAGGTAACATCCTTGAAAATGAGAAGCGCAGTGAGACTGAGCAGAGTTCTTCTTTGTCCTGCTGGAGGTGCCTGCCAGGAGGGATTTGTTTGTTTGGGGTATTCTTGAGACAGAGCCTCACTATGTAGTCCCAGCTGCCCTCAAGTCCAGCACCCTTCACCTTCAGCCTCTAGAGTGCTAGGATTATAAGCATGTGCCACTACATCTGACTCAGTTTTCCCTCACAGTAAAATCACAAATGGCACTGTGCTAAAAGAAGTTTGGGAAGGTAGAGAGATGGCTCAGTAGGGAAGAGCACTTGCAGCTCACCAGCACAAGGACTTGAGTTCAGATGCAGCTCTCATGTAGGAAGCTGGGTGTGCCCCTGTGCATGTGGCTGTAACCCTAGCGCTGTGGGGTGGAGACAAGGGAGAAGAGGCTCACTGGGGCTGTCTTGATGCAAGCCCAGCTTCAGGACCAGTGAGAGACCCTGTCTAAAAGGAGGAAGCTAGAGTGATGGAGCAAGACACCCAGTGTCCTCCTCTGCCTTCCTTCCCACTACACACAAGGGTGTATCCCCACGTACGCACTCATACGGCATTTTTACTACTCAGAAACAGCAGTCGAATGTATAGGCACAGTTAGGCCTGAGGATACAGAACTCAATGTTGAGGTGCTTGCCTGTACGAGGCCTTGGGTTCAGTCCCCAGTGCTGCGGAAAAAAACAAGCAAGCGAAAGCTAAATGTATATTCTTTTTCTTCTTTAAGCTGCCTTTCCTCCTCTCTTACTCTGAGTAAAAACTCCATTCTCTGAGGTTAGCCTCGAACTTGAGACTGTCAAGCTAGCCTCAGCCTCCTGAGGGCTCAACTCCAACTTCAGTTATTCTAACTTATTTCCTGGATGCAGCTGGGGCCATCACATACTGGAACTGAGGTTTTCTGAGGCAGGTAAACTTCTGGGGTGGGGTGTGACTTATTTAAATGGCATACTACTAGAAGGAATTTTGCTCCCCCCCCCTTTTTTACACATATTTAAGTGTGGGCTTTAAAATATTAATCATGATGTTTTGTGTTTGATTTTTGTGTGAGCTGGACTTATTGTTATTCAACCAAATGAACACTGGCTGTCCTGCCTTCCTAGGTTGGACAAACAACCGATGGGGTATGTGTGTGTGCACATGTGTTTTGTTTGGTAAGTCCAAACATCAGCTAACAAGAAACCCCTTCAGCCTTACTGCCTCATTTCGTGCAGCACGTGAGCACGAACCCTTGGCTTATTTGAGACTTTTCACCTTTTTATTTTTTACAAAGAGAAGAAAGCCTATGTGAGAATCGTGGGCTAAACTTAGAGCAACAAAGTAATTTCTGACACTGCATTTCACATTTAAATGTTAAAGGGGGGACTTTAAGATGCATGTTCAGTAAAGAATTCTTTGGCAGGAAGCAGAGACTTATCAGCCAAGTTAATAGCCTTAACTGTGGCATCCATAGTAACTAGACAGGCCGCCTGGGTAAATATTTACCCATCAGCCCCTCGGCAGAGCCGTCAGCACTGGGCTTCTTCCTACCACCCAGTGTGCCAAGCATCACCATCTTTCATCTTCTCCAGGGTTCTTCATATTGTTTAAGGAAAAAGTTTGGAAGAACAGCTTCCTGGGAGCAGCCAGTGTGCTGTCTGGCTCCCAGTGAGAGTGGAGTGACCCTCACTGCGGTCATTAGCACCCAGGAACCTTTTTCATCTTCAAAGCTCCTTGCAAGTGTTCATTAGCAGTCGCCCTCTTTCCTGTGAGGTAGTAAACAGGTGTTATTAGCCCCATTTTTACAGTTGTGGAATTCAGAGCAGAGAGTTCGCCAATTTGCCTGAGGTCCTGGAGCAGTTGGTGACAGAGGCCTTGGGCTTTCTGACTCACAGTTCTGGGCTCACACACTCTGTCCGAGCATGGGAAGCTGCTCTTGCAGGTTCCTTTATCGCAGAGATCTCTACAGAGCTCTGTCTGATGTGTTGACAGTGATGTAGAGTGCAGGATACCGAAACAGACTAGTCAATCTGATGGTGCCATCTAGAAAAACACAAGATGCAGATCCTGGGGCACGAAGGTAAGGCTCTTCCCAAGGGTTATGTGGTTATGGATGAAATTAACTTGACAAGGCTTCAAGTTGTGTAGCTGTATCCAGTGCCTGGCTGCAGTGCATGGCAGTGGTGCCCATGCTGAGCTGCCTTCCCTTGCGTTAAGGAACTCAGCTGTCCTGAGAGCTCCACTGTCTGGGTGGATTGTTAAGCACAGCTGGCAAGAGTACTTCAGTGCTGAACTTGACGTTGTTCCTGGTAAAGATGCTTAATGTCATTCCGAGAGTTCAACGCTGTGGTAACTCTTCCTTGTGCTGGTGGCTAAGTAGAGTGGAGCCTTGTAGAAGCGAGACATCTTCCTGTGAAAGCAGGCTCTGTTAGCCTACAAGTCTTAGCCTACGAGTTTGTCGAAGGAGAAATGGTCGTAGACACAAACATTTTTTGATCTGTACTGTGAAGAGAGGTTGGCGTGGCAGTAGAAGCATCATGAACTTGTGTTCCTGCCTGTCTCCTCCCCATTCCCTGCTCTCATACTCGGCACTCTTGGTAGCATGGCGGCCCTGCAGTCTTTACTGTACCAGATGAGTTTGAACCTTAGACTAGGTAGTTGAGCTCCCTTCAAATGAAATGAAACTATACACGGGAAGGACAGCAGAACTGAGTCTTGACTTCCTGTGCCCACGTAAAGTTGGATGTCCTTCATTAGGTGAGTGTTTAGAAATCACTGACATGGTGCTTGGCCATCTGCTCAGTGCTAGACTTGGTCGTGTTACAGGTGCTGCAAGTGTGTGCCTCTGCCAGCTTCCAGAGGCACTGAGGGGAGAGGGCAGGAGCTGACATTTGACAGAGCTAACTGGTGAGTTAGTGTGAGGGTGCTCAGACCAGGAAGGGGTTCGTATGGAGTAAGTAGCAAAGCAGCATCCCTTACAGGACTGATAAAGGCGCAGCGTGGGCTGCCAGTGGGAGGTGGGATTCAGAGCAGAGTGGGAATTCACAGTCCAGAGCCACTGTGTCCTCTCACAAGGGAAGGCCAGGCTTCCAGTGTGGTTTGATTATCCAATCACCAGGGCATTGCTGTCCTTGTGGTCTTTGAGGTGAATGCAGTGGTTTTACCCAAGTAGCTGGAGAGAATGAACTATTGAGGCACTACCATCCTGGCTTTGGATTTGAGACTGGCCAGAGGCTGGCTTTCCTAGTCCTTCTGGCCAAGCAGGCCCTCTCAGTTTTTGCCCCGCCTGGCTGGTGTGTGCTCCTTTGCCAAGGCAACAGCGCAGGTGGAGTGTTGGGGTCAGCCCCTGGCGAGGCTTGGCTCATGCTCTGCCCCTCTGGGTGAGCTGGTCTTTCATTTCTGTGTCCATTTAATTGAATGAACTGTCTTGCTGCGTGTACTTGGTGGCCTGTTCGTTTTTGTTTTTGTTTCCAAGGTGAATGGTGAGGTGGTCAGAGGCAGCTCTTCTGAAGAAGCTCAACCCTCACAGCCTCCTCAGTTGGCTGGCACCTGCACTTCCTGGGCGGGAGGGGCTTTAGAGGAGGAACTGACCCTCATGGTTTGGGTCTTCCTGATGCTGAAGAGAGGAGGCCTTAGCAGGGCAGGACAATAAATGGGAAGCTAGAACAAAGAGGGGAGGGGCCCAGGACTGGTGAGAGGGAATGACCCGAAGGGTGTGGCTAGTGGCAGTGTGACTGCACAGCCCCTGCTGACAGAGGCTTTGCAAGGTATTTTCCTGTTTCTCTGGGTGTCTTCACTATTTGCAGTAGAGAAGTTCTAATCTGCACAAAGGCTGCTTCCTTTTGTCGCCTGTGCGCTGTGAATCACATCTAAGGGACCTTACAGAACCCTAGGGTTTACCCCTGCTTCCTTCTAAGATTTGCATCATTGTACAACTTGTATTTAGGCCTTTTTGATCAGTGTTGAGTTGGTTCTTATTTACAGTGTTGATGAAGGATGGCCTTCACTCTTTTGCCTGTGAATACCCCGTTCTCCCGTGAATACCCTGTTCTCCCATTATCATTTGTTTAGATATCTACTCCCTGCCCCATTGAACCGATTTAAAGGGCTTGCTGAAAGTCAGTGGACCTTAAACAGGAGGCTGTTGTTGGGCTCCAACTCCATTCCATTGTGTCCCTGTCCTCAGTCTGCACCACTGTCTTGGTTACTTTGGCTCTGCTGCACAGCTCTAAACTCAGGGAGTGTGACTCCTGTAATTTTGGTCTTCTTTCCCAGGTGGTTTGTTACTTTTAGGATTTGTTTGTCAGCACACCCTCTCTCTCTCCTATGACCTCCGCAGGTCAAGTCGGTGATGAAGCAGGGCCACCCACACTCCCAAGGAGCACCTCTGAGTCTGAGGGAAAGCCCACTTACCAGATCTTTCTGCTTGTGAAACCTAAAGGAGTTCTCATGAAAACCTCTTTGGATTTAGTGATTACAGTTCAGGGTAAAACTGACTGTCTGGCTGCGTGGGAGACTGATATCTAGTAGGAAGAGTGACCCTGTGGCTTCACACCCTCCAAGTGAGCATGGGAGAGTAACTGCTGTTTGAGTTCTCAATTGGGAAGACTGTCTTGCTCTGACTGCCTCTAACCTCTCTAGACCAGAGGCCAGCTACAAAGCTAAAGTGTCCCGTCTATGGGGGGAGGTGTCAAGTCATATAACCTGATTCACAGGTCCTGTGTCCTCTTCAAACCTGCTGCCCTTTTCTGTTGATCTTGACATAGATTTGGTTCCCATCAGTCTTGTCCATCAAGATGAAATCCATTTCATTTCCTGGGGCATGAGGTGCCCACAGACTCTTAGTTCCCCTGGAACTAGGCTCAGTCATGTCCCAACCCCTGTGCAGCTCCATCCAAAGGAAGAACAAGGGCACTGTCTGTTATGACATTGTGCACAGGGGACCCCCTCTGGCTGGGCCAGGGTATCCCATGAGTGCAGGGAAACATGCCTGGCAGATGCAGCAGCAGGTGGCATGATGTGAATAGACAGTCAGTCACTCATACCCCAGGCACTGCATCCACATGGAAATAAGTTTATTATAATAGAGCAATGAAGAGAAAGATAGGAATAGAAAGAGACAGAAAGAAAAAGAGGGGGAGTCGAGGGTGCACACCTCATGGGAATGGAGAGAGAGAGAGAGAGAGAGAGAGAGAGAGAGAGAGAGAGAGAGAGAGAAGAGGGGTTTTTCCTTGAATCAGGCTTTTACGTCGGGATGCAGGGCGGCCCCAAGGGGTGGGTCAGAATATTAATATTCCTCCGTTTTAATATTATAAAAAGATGATTATTATGTAGCAAGTCGGGAAACAAGGGCGCTGAATTCTTGAGATTGCTTCAAGCTGACAAGGGGCAAAGTGGGGAGTGGGAAGAGTCATGCACAGCAGTGGGAGATCTCAGACCTCTGTTCCTTGAGGAGCTGAGGAGGCAGGCTGCAGCAGTGGTATTCCAGGAGCTTGGGGGAAATGGCACGCCAAATCAGGAGTATAGAAGCCATGGCATCTGCGTTTCTCTGGAGGTCAGGCAGGAAGAGTGAATCTGCAAAATACGCTAAAAAATAGGTGGGGTCAACAATGGACTCTGGAGATTGTTAGTTTTCATCAGGCCAGATTTCTTGATACAGTGGCAGAACTTTTCCCAGGAACCTGCAGGTATCTGTCAGACAGCTGGAATGAATTTACATCATAGCAAAAGGGTTAAAAATCTTAACTGTTTGTAGTCAATGCTATATCAGGTTATCAGAACTTCATTTATCAATATTAAAACTTTGAACCTCTGGAGTTATATCTGAAACCTGTACCATGAAGTCTGTGAATGCAGCATACCTGTCTGTAATTTCAACAGGAAACTTATTAATGAGCTATCAAGGTGCTTGTAATCTTGGGATTGGGGCTGTTAAATTGGTACCCTAGTCATCAAACACTATCAGATCTGAGAAGGATAAATTTAAGAAGAAGTGAGATAGCTTTCCTATCTTCATATAAACAAACCAGGATATATTGAGAGCAGTCAATAGTAAAAAGTTTCCTTGAAATCTGTTCTGTGGGTTTATCTGATCCGATAACAGGTCTAGACCTAGTAGTAGTCCTGGAAGGGGGGGGCTGTGAATTTTCAGGATATTTCATATAAAATGTGGACTCTGAAATAGCATAAATCATTTGAAGTATTATGTGGTAACTCTGGACATACTATTTTTGGATCTGTGGGCTGGAGTTGGAACTTCACTGGCTTACAACTGGTGAGATTAAGAAAGAAAAAAGCAGGAAAAAAAGCCCACTCTAATACCCAAAAGGACAATCTTGAAATTAAGGACAGTCCTTTACATTGGAAACCCAAACACAGTGTTAATGAACAGATTTGAAAGCTGCTTGGTCTGCAGTCAGATATGATTTATCCTTCTCAGCTCTCTGATTCCATTTGACAACCAAGCTTTGGTTCAGCTGCCTTCTCAGTTCTCTATATCAAAAATAAAAGTATTCATTGATATATAACCAGGATGATATGACCTGTTTACTGGATGATCATGTTCTCACGAACAAGATCAAACATTTGACCCTGAACTGCAGTCATTATGAAGTGGAATGCTAAAGCCAAATAGTTTATGTAGAAGCTGGAAGGTGTCGTGGGTTTATTATAATGCTGTGATTCTGAAGAGCATTATGCACATTCATGTAGACTGTGTGTGTGTGTGTGTGTGTGTGTGTGTGTGTGTGTGTGAGTGAGTGTTGGTGAAGATCTAGGGAGCATTCTGCCTGCACATGTAGACATTGTGTATGGAGGGGAAGCAGAGGAACATCAGGGAGCATTCTGCTCAAACGTGTAGACATTATATGTGTTGATGAGGCCCTGGAAGCACTCTGCTCATGTACATAGACATTGTGTGGATTGCTGAGGATCCTGGAGCACTCTGCTCATGTACATAGACATTGTGTGGATTGATGAGGATCCTGGAGCACTCTGCTCATGTACATAGCCATTGTGTGGATTGATGAGGATCCGTGGAAGCACTCTGCTCATGTACATAGACATTGTGTGAATTGCTGAGGATCATCATCACTAGGAGCTAAGTTGGACATACTTTCTGCTTTGGAAAAACTGCAAAGTTTGTTCTAACTAGCACAGTTCTTTACCTCATCTTAGAGGGGCTTTCTACACCCTGTCACACTGCACAACTGGGCGTTTTGAAGGTCCATTTAGCTAACTGTGATTGCACTTTCTCTCGGGGCTCAGCTGCGGTGACTGCCCTTGGTGGCCATCAGTGCTAGAGGCAGCCATGATGGCTGTCAGCATTGAAAATGAGAAGAGGGGTGTATGCTTTGAAAACGTCTTGTATTGCTCTCAAGTACCAATGTCTGACATTTGAGTAGAGCTTCTGTGTTTACACTTTTCTTTTCTTCCTGCTGCCATAGTGCTTGCCCAGTTACAGGGGGAAAAGATTCCCATCAGGGTGGCCTCCGTGGGGTGGCCGGCCTTTCAGCAGCTGGACATGATGGGAGGACTGGCAGGGATGTGTATGTATGCGGGTAACATAGGGGTAGGTGTATGGCTATGATGAGGCCTTATTGTAAATGTGTACATTTGTCAGACATTTCTGAGCACATTTGTTTTGTTTTGTTGGTCTTTTGAGACAAGGTTTCTTGTGTAGCCCTGGCTGTCCTGGAACTCACTCTATAGACCAGGCTGGCCTCAAACTCACAGAGATCTGCCTGCCTCTGTCTCTCAAGTGCTGGGATTAAAGGTGTGCGCCACCACCACCCAGCCAGCTGCTCTGAGCACATTTGTATGTGTTGAAAAGTTTTAAGTGAACAGCAAAAAGCAGTGGTGCCATGTGGCATGAGGGTGAGAACTCGCTCAGGGATGTTCATAGCCCAGGGGAGCAGCTCCTTGAGCTTTGGAGAGGGTGTGTATTGATTGCTTTGGTTTTCATTTTGTTAGTTTTGTTTCTCTTTACCATAAGTGAAATACTCTTTGGACAAGTTAGTTAGTGTCTATTATACATTGATTTAATGCCTTGATGTGTAAAAAAGCTCACATTTAATAAGACATGGGACATTTTATTACTTTTTGGCTACTTCCATAGAAAAAATTTGATAGCCGGGCGGTAGTGGCGCATGCCTTTAATCCCAGCACTCAGGAGGCAGAGGCAGGTGGATCTCCATGAGTTTGAGGCCAGCCTGGTCTACAAAGTAAGTTCCAGGAAAGGTGCAAAGCTATACAGAGAAACCCTGTCTTGAAAAACAAACAAAAATTTGATATGACGTAAGTGATCAGAACATCTGCATAGATCTGTTCATGAGTTGCAGAGTCTCAGGTAGTGTGGGCTGGTCTTAAAAATGTCCAAAATGACCTTGACCTCCTGCCTCTCACACCCAAATACTAGGATTACAGGCATGCACCACCATGCTGGGCTCTCTGCAACAGTGTAATAAAGTATAGAAATAAACTAGAAACCAGCGTACAGAACTGATTCAACTTTTGAGTGGAGGTTTTTGTTTGTTTTTTGATAGTATATTGGGGGTGAGGAATGCAACTGATGGGAATGAGCCAATGAGTACATTGTAGGATGGGACACACAGTCCTGTAGAATATTCCTTATGTAAGTGAAAGAATTTGCCTGTTGTTAGCATCTACCCAGAAACATCCTTTAAGCAGCAATCATATGATGTAGATTTGAAGGCAGAACTTTATAGACCCAGTGGGGCCCAGGACCCAGAGAGATTCTATCCCTGGGATCTCCAATCCTCATCTTACAACCAAAGCTGATGTCTTAGTTAGCATTTTGTTGCTGTGAAGAAACACCATGACCACCACAACAACTCTTATAAAGGAAAACATTTAACTGGGGGCTTGCTTACAGTTTCAGAGGGTTAGTCCGTTATCATCATGGTGGGGAGTGTGGCAGCACACAGGCAGACACGGTGCTGGAGTGGTAGTTGACCGCTTTACTTCCTGGTCTACAAGCAGAGTGAGAATGGGCCAACTGTGAGCTTTTGGAACCTCCAAGCCCACTCTCAAGTGGCACACCTCCTCCAACAAGGACACACCTCCTAATCCTTCTAAATAGTTCATCAGCGAGGGACTAAGCTTGCAGACACAGGAGCCTATGTTGGCCATTCAAACCACCACAGCTGGCAAGGGTCAGCAGAGGCTAGCTGGAAAAAAAGAACATAGCCGTGGAGGTTAAGGTCATGTTCTTCCTCCTTCAGGGGACAGCTGGGAACCTGAATTGCACACCTGTTGGATAGTTACTGTGAAAATCTTTGAAGGAGGCAAAGAGAGGATGGCTTGTTTGTCCCTTCCTCTGCACTGTGGGATGGCCCAGTGCCTCCAGGTGTGGTCAGCACACACCACTGTTGGCAGCACCAGAGAAGATTTTAAAGGGATTCAGAGGTGAACACTATTTCGTTTTAGTAATTATATACTAATAAATGTGAAACTATATAATTAGCACATTAAATCCGTGATTTCTTGGGTTACTGTTACTTAGGACAGGGTTTAGTCAAAAACGTGTCCATTCAAAGCAGAACTCAAATAATGGCGTGGCCACAAAGCTGTGGTAGAGTCCTAGAGGAGGAGTTGGTAAGTGGCTGGAGCAGGCCCCAGGGACAGGAAACCTTGGATACAGTCTGCAAAGACTGCTCTGAGGACATCTCTCCAGCTCTTCCCTTAGGCTCACAGGAGTCTCAGTGCAGGGGCACCCATCCCAGGAGCTACCTTGGCCTGCAGGATCAGCCTGCAGAGCACAGCTGCCCCCTCCACTCACCCCCTGCCTCCAGCCCCTTTCTGCTGGTGCATTCTCAGCCAGTCTTTCAGCTTTGCTCAGTGGCATGGACCCTTAGCTAGTATGACCTGGAGAGAGTTCCCGAGCATCTTGGGTGCTCTGTAAAATAACTGTAATAACAGTGTCTCCCTGAAAAAGAGCTATAGGTCTTGAATGAGACTCGGGATGTGGGCACTTGGCCTGGGCCTAGAACATCCTAAGACTGTTAACTCCAACTAATGAAGACAGACTACTGATGGCTTTCATTTTCAGGATGACTTTGACTTGACCTTAGCATTGCCCCCAAGTTGTTCTGTGGTCCAGACTGCTAGGTGTGGAGTCATATGTTAACAACCCCCCTGCAGCCCACTGCAGGCTCTGTGTCAGTCCCACTGCAGGCTCTCTCTGTGTCAGTCCCACTGCAGGCTCTCTCTGTGTCAGTCCCACTGCAGACTCTCTCTGTGTCAGTCCCACTGCAGGCTCTATGTCAGTCCCACTGCAGACTCTCTCTGTGTCAGTCCCACTGCAGGCTCTCTCTGTGTCAGTCCCACTGCAGGCTCTCTCTGTGTCAGTCCCACTGCAGGCTCTCTCTGTGTCAGTCCCACTGCAGGCTCTCTCTGTGTCAGTCCCACTGCAGGCTCTCTCTATGTCAGTCCCACTGCAGACTCTCTCTGTGTCAGTCCCACTGCAGGCTCTCTCTGTGTCAGTCCCACTGCAGACTCTCTCTGTGTCAGTCCCACTGCAGACTCTCTCTATGTCAGTCCCACTGCAGACTCTCTCTATGTCAGTCCCACTGCAGGCTCTCTCTGTGTCAGTCCCACTGCAGGCTCTATGTCAGTCCCACTGCAGGCTCTCTCTGTGTCAGTCCCACTGCAGGCTCTCTCTGTGTCAGTCCCACTGCAGACTCTCTCTGTGTCAGTCCCACTGCAGGCTCTATGTCAGTCCCACTGCAGGCTCTCTCTGTGTCAGTCCCACTGCAGGCTCTCTCTGTGTCAGTCCCACTGCAGGCTCTCTCTGTGTCAGTCCCACTGCAGACTCTGTGTCAGTCCCACTGCAGACTCTGTGTCAGTCCCACTGCAGACTCTCTCTATGTCAGTCCCACTGCAGACTCTCTCTGTGTCAGTCCCACTGCAGGCTCTCTCTGTGTCAGTCCCACTGCAGACTCTCTCTGTGTCAGTCCCACTGCAGGCTCTCTCTGTGTCAGTCCCACTGCAGGCTCTCTCTATGTCAGTCCCACTGCAGGCTCTCTCTGTGTCAGTCCCACTGCAGACTCTCTCTATGTCAGTCCCACTGCAGACTCTCTCTATGTCAGTCCCACTGCAGACTCTCTCTATGTCAGTCCCACTGCAGGCTCTCTCTGTGTCAGTCCCACTGCAGACTCTCTCTGTGTCAGTCCCACTGCAGACTCTCTCTGTGTCAGTCCCACTGCAGGCTCTATGTCAGTCCCACTGCAGGCTCTCTCTGTGTCAGTCCACTGCAGACTCTCTCTATGTCAGTCCCACTGCAGACTCTCTCTGTGTCAGTCCCACTGCAGGCTCTATGTCAGTCCCACTGCAGGCTCTCTCTGTGTCAGTCCCACTGCAGGCTCTCTCTATGTCAGTCCCACTGCAGACTCTCTCTGTGTCAGTCCCACTGCAGGCTCTATGTCAGTCCCACTGCAGGCTCTCTCTGTGTCAGTCCCACTGCAGACTCTCTCTATGTCAGTCCCACTGCAGGCTCTCTCTGTGTCAGTCCCACTGCAGACTCTCTCTGTGTCAGTCCCACTGCAGACTCTATGTCAGTCCCACTGCAGACTCTCTCTATGTCAGTCCCACTGCAGGCTCTCTCTGTGTCAGTCCCACTGCAGACTCTCTCTATGTCAGTCCCACTGCAGGCTCTATGTCAGTCCCACTGCAGGCTCTCTCTGTGTCAGTCCCACTGCAGGCTCTCTCTATGTCAGTCCCACTGCAGGCTCTCTCTGTGTCAGTCCCACTGCAGGCTCTCTCTGTGTCAGTCCCACTGCAGACTCTCTCTATGTCAGTCCCACTGCAGGCTCTCTCTGTGTCAGTCCCACTGCAGGCTCTATGTCAGTCCCACTGCAGGCTCTCTCTGTGTCAGTCCCACTGCAGGCTCTCTCTATGTCAGTCCCACTGCAGACTCTCTCTGTGTCAGTCCCACTGCAGGCTCTCTCTGTGTCAGTCCCACTGCAGGCTCTCTCTGTGTCAGTCCCACTGCAGGCTCTCTCTGTGTCAGTCCCACTGCAGACTCTCTCTATGTCAGTCCCACTGCAGGCTCTCTCTGTGTCAGTCCCACTGCAGGCTCTCTCTATGTCAGTCCCACTGCAGGCTCTCTCTGTGTCAGTCCCACTGCAGGCTCTCTCTGTGTCAGTCCCACTGCAGACTCTATGTCAGTCCCACTGCAGACTCTGTGTCAGTCCCACTGCAGACTCTCTCTGTGTCAGTCCCACTGCAGGCTCTCTCTGTGTCAGTCCCACTGCAGGCTCTCTCTATGTCAGTCCCACTGCAGACTCTCTCTATGTCAGTCCCACTGCAGACTCTCTCTATGTCAGTCCCACTGCAGGCTCTCTCTATGTCAGTCCCACTGCAGACTCTGTGTCAGTCCCACTGCAGGCTCTCTCTGTGTCAGTCCCACTGCAGGCTCTATGTCAGTCCCACTGCAGGCTCTCTCTGTGTCAGTCCCACTGCAGGCTCTCTCTATGTCAGTCCCACTGCAGGCTCTCTCTATGTCAGTCCCACTGCAGACTCTGTGTCAGTCCCACTGCAGGCTCTCTCTATGTCAGTCCCACTGCAGACTCTGTGTCAGTCCCACTGCAGGCTCTCTCTATGTCAGTCCCACTGCAGACTCTCTCTGTGTCAGTCCCACTGCAGGCTCTATGTCAGTCCCACTGCAGGCTCTCTCTGTGTCAGTCCCACTGCAGACTCTCTCTATGTCAGTCCCACTGAAGGCTCTCTCTGTGTCAGTCCCACTGCAGGCTCTCTCTGTGTCAGTCCCACTGCAGGCTCTCTCTATGTCAGTCCCACTGCAGACTCTGTGTCAGTCCCACTGCAGGCTCTATGTCAGTCCCACTGCAGACTCTGTGTCAGTCCCACTGCAGGCTCTCTCTGTGTCAGTCCCACTGCAGGCTCTCTCTGTGTCAGTCCCACTGCAGACTCTCTCTGTGTCAGTCCCACTGCAGGCTCTCTCTGTGTCAGTCCCACTGCAGACTCTCTCTGTGTCAGTCCCACTGCAGGCTCTCTCTGTGTCAGTCCCACTGCAGACTCTCTCTGTGTCAGTCCCACTGCAGACTCTATGTCAGTCCCACTGCAGACTCTCTCTATGTCAGTCCCACTGCAGACTCTCTCTATGTCAGTCCCACTGCAGACTCTGTGTCAGTCCCACTGCAGGCTCTCTCTGTGTCAGTCCCACTGCAGGCTCTCTCTGTGTCAGTCCCACTGCAGACTCTCTCTGTGTCAGTCCCACTGCAGGCTCTCTCTATGTCAGTCCCACTGCAGACTCTATGTCAGTCCCACTGCAGACTCTCTCTATGTCAGTCCCACTGCAGACTCTGTGTCAGTCCCACTGCAGACTCTCTCTATGTCAGTCCCACTGCAGACTCTCTCTGTGTCAGTCCCACTGCAGGCTCTGTGTCAGTCCCACTGCAGGCTCTCTCTGTGTCAGTCCCACTGCAGGCTCTCTCTGTGTCAGTCCCACTGCAGGCTCTCTCTGTGTCAGTCCCACTGCAGACTCTCTCTGTGTCAGTCCCACTGCAGGCTCTCTCTGTGTCAGTCCCACTGCAGACTCTCTCTATGTCAGTCCCACTGCAGGCTTTCTCTGTGTCAGTCCCACTGCAGGCTCTCTCTATGTCAGTCCCACTGCAGGCTCTCTCTATGTCAGTCCCACTGCAGGCTCTCTCTGTGTCAGTCCCACTGCAGGCTCTCTCTGTGTCAGTCCCACTGCAGACTCTCTCTGTGTCAGTCCCACTGCAGGCTCTATGTCAGTCCCACTGCAGACTCTCTCTGTGTCAGTCCCACTGCAGGCTCTATGTCAGTCCCACTGCAGGCTCTCTCTGTGTCAGTCCCACTGCAGACTCTCTCTATGTCAGTCCCACTGCAGACTCTCTCTGTGTCAGTCCCACTGCAGACTCTCTCTATGTCAGTCCCACTGCAGGCTCTCTCTGTGTCAGTCCCACTGCAGGCTCTCTCTATGTCAGTCCCACTGCAGGCTCTCTCTGTGTCAGTCCCACTGCAGACTCTCTCTGTGTCAGTCCCACTGCAGGCTCTCTCTATGTCAGTCCCACTGCAGGCTCTCTCTATGTCAGTCCCACTGCAGGCTCTCTCTGTGTCAGTCCCACTGCAGGCTCTCTCTGTGTCAGTCCCACTGCAGGCTCTCTCTATGTCAGTCCCACTGCAGACTCTGTGTCAGTCCCACTGCAGGCTCTATGTCAGTCCCACTGCAGACTCTGTGTCAGTCCCACTGCAGGCTCTCTCTGTGTCAGTCCCACTGCAGACTCTCTCTGTGTCAGTCCCACTGCAGGCTCTATGTCAGTCCCACTGCAGGCTCTCTCTGTGTCAGTCCCACTGCAGACTCTCTCTATGTCAGTCCCACTGCAGACTCTCTCTGTGTCAGTCCCACTGCAGACTCTCTCTATGTCAGTCCCACTGCAGGCTCTCTCTGTGTCAGTCCCACTGCAGGCTCTCTCTGTGTCAGTCCCACTGCAGGCTCTCTCTGTGTCAGTCCCACTGCAGGCTCTCTCTGTGTCAGTCCCACTGCAGGCTCTCTCTGTGTCAGTCCCACTGCAGGCTCTCTCTGTGTCAGTCCCACTGCAGGCTCTCTCTGTGTCAGTCCCACTGCAGACTCTCTCTGTGTCAGTCCCACTGCAGGCTCTCTCTATGTCAGTCCCACTGCAGGCTCTATGTCAGTCCCACTGCAGACTCTCTCTGTGTCAGTCCCACTGCAGGCTCTCTCTGTGTCAGTCCTACTGCAGACTCTGTGTCAGTCCCACTGCAGGCTCTATGTCAGTCCCACTGCAGACTCTGTGTCAGTCCCACTGCAGGCTCTCTCTGTGTCAGTCCCACTGCAGGCTCTCTCTGTGTCAGTCCCACTGCAGACTCTCTCTGTGTCAGTCCCACTGCAGGCTCTCTCTGTGTCAGTCCCACTGCAGACTCTCTCTGTGTCAGTCCCACTGCAGGCTCTCTCTGTGTCAGTCCACTGCAGACTCTCTCTGTGTCAGTCCCACTGCAGACTCTCTCTGTGTCAGTCCCACTGCAGGCTCTCTCTGTGTCAGTCCCACTGCAGGCTCTCTCTGTGTCAGTCCCACTACAGGCTCTCTCTGTGTCAGTCCTACTGCAGACTCTGTGTCAGTCCCACTGCAGGCTCTATGTCAGTCCCACTGCAGACTCTCTCTATGTCAGTCCCACTGCAGGCTCTCTCTATGTCAGTCCCACTGCAGGCTCTCTCTGTGTCAGTCCCACTGCAGGCTCTCTCTGTGTCAGTCCCACTGCAGGCTCTATGTCAGTCCCACTGCAGACTCTCTCTATGTCAGTCCCACTGCAGACTCTCTCTGTGACAGTCCCACTGCAGGCTCTCTCTGTGTCAGTCCCACTGCAGACTCTCTCTGTGTCAGTCCCACTGCAGACTCTCTCTATGTCAGTCCCACTGCAGACTCTCTCTATGTCAGTCCCACTGCAGACTCTCTCTGTGTCAGTCCCACTGCAGGCTCTCTCTATGTCAGTCCCACTGCAGGCTCTCTCTATGTCAGTCCCACTGCAGGCTCTCTCTGTGTCAGTCCCACTGCAGGCTCTCTCTGTGTCAGTCCCACTGCAGGCTCTCTCTGTGTCAGTCCCACTGCAGGCTCTCTCTGTGTCAGTCCCACTGCAGACTCTCTCTGTGTCAGTCCCACTGCAGACTCTCTCTGTGTCAGTCCCACTGCAGGCTCTCTCTGTGTCAGTCCCACTGCAGGCTCTCTCTGTGTCAGTCCCACTGCAGGCTCTGTGTCAGTCCCACTGCAGACTCTATGTCAGTCCCACTGCAGACTCTCTCTGTGTCAGTCCCACTGCAGACTCTGTGTCAGTCCCACTGCAGGCTCTATGTCAGTCCCACTGCAGACTCTCTCTATGTCAGTCCCACTGCAGGCTCTCTCTATGTCAGTCCCACTGCAGGCTCTCTCTGTGTCAGTCCCACTGCAGGCTCTCTCTGTGTCAGTCCCACTGCAGGCTCTATGTCAGTCCCACTGCAGGCTCTATGTCAATCCCACTGCAGGCTCTCTCTGTGTCAGTCCCACTGCAGGCTCTCTCTGTGTCAGTCCCACTGCAGACTCTCTCTATGTCAGTCCCACTGCAGGCTCTCTCTGTGTCAGTCCCACTGCAGGCTCTCTCTATGTCAGTCCCACTGCAGACTCTCTCTGTGTCAGTCCCACTGCAGGCTCTCTCTGTGTCAGTCCCACTGCAGACTCTCTCTGTGTCAGTCCCACTGCAGACTCTCTCTGTGTCAGTCCCACTGCAGGCTCTCTCTGTGTCAGTCCCACTGCAGGCTCTCTCTGTGTCAGTCCCACTGCAGGCTCTCTCTGTGTCAGTCCCACTGCAGACTCTATGTCCCACTGTAGGCTCTGTGTCAGTCCCACCAGGTGTGGCTTCCCAGTCTGTCTAGTAGTGAGGAGGCTTGCTCAGTTTGCCTAGGCCAGCTTTGAATCAGAGGCTTTAAGAAGGCAGGGCTGAGATTTCTGCCTTCAAGTTTGGCAAGTGTTACAGGGACACTGAGTTGCTGAAAATGTCTGGTCTGATCATATAATTTGATGATTCTGTGGGCTCTTTTGGAGAGGCCACATGTGTAAGTTGTTCCACCCCTCCCTGTAGTGGCCAAGTTAAGTAATAGTCCAGCCTTTCTCAAGAAACTGTTAGAATTGTCTGACAAGATGATGTTTATAAAGCACAGCCTCAAAGGTCAAACTTGCATGAAAGTATTTTGTCTTCAGTTCTCTTCACTGCGTCTTGGAGTTCAGTTCCAGCTGTCCCTATTGAATTGGAAGTTTTAAATGGTCTTCACTTTGACCAAACGTAGTCCAGTCAGGACAGATGTATCTCGAGTGTAGCATCGCCTGAGAACTTGAGCAGGTGTTGTGTTGTATCTGGACCTTAGAGTCCCGTCAGCAGCAGCAGAGGCTTTGTGTAAAGCCATAGTGTTTTCAGAGCAAGTTATCTGCCAAGCTACATAGAAACCTTTCTCAAAATTAAAGACACAGGAGGAGTGCCAGGCTGGGCCATATAGCTCAGTGGTAGAGTTCTTGCCTGGTTTGCCCAAGGCCAAGGCTCAGGAGAAAAAGAAAAGAAACAACATGATGCTCCCTCGTTTGGTATTTGAATGTAACTGTAGAGGCTGTTGCACCAGCCATTCCTGAGATCATTCAAGAGGGAACAACCATTGTCATCCCTGGCCTCTGCATCTTTTAAAATTACAAAGGCATTTCGTCTGAGCTTTCTGCCATAGGACTGTCAAAAGGCTGGAGACACTTGGGGGTCTTGTTGCTGATGTTGTATGCAGGAGGACGTCCATTGGGTCCCGTGGGACCCTGGGTGGAATTGGAACCGCCCTGTCAGTGACCACTGTTGGGTTGGGAGGTGACTCTGCTGGAAGCTCTGTCAGTCTGTCAGTCCGGAGCATTTCTGTTCACTCATGTCTACAACTTCAAGGAAGGGGCTTGAGTGAGGTCCTGTGGAACTCTGCTCTGCTTCCCCATCTGGGGATGCATTCAGAATACATTCCCAGGGAGGAAAGGTGCCATCTTGGGGACTTGGAACCTTTGATTCCAACTCCTCTGATCACTTAGTACCAGGACACTGAATGTTGGACCATTCCTGGCCCTGGGGGAGTGTGGACTCTTTGGCCAAGACCATCTAAGGAGGGCGCAGCTCTATCTGGTGGGTACAGGAGACACTGAAGTGGGGTAAGGGACAGCTGAGGGCTTCCCAGAAGCTGAAATGTTTCATAGAGTCGAAGTTATCACTCCTGGACTGGGCTTTGGCTAAGTGCCTAGTCTTGTCATCCTTGTGATCACTAACGGGTGAGGGCGAGCCAGCCCCTAGGCAGCCCCCACATCTGGATGATGCCGGCCTTCCTTCTCCAACCCTCCTCTCTGTGCACCGCACCTGCCAGCCTTTAGACCAAAACCATAGCTACTCGAATCAAACACACGAACAGCCAGTCTGTGACGTTGTCAAGTCTATTAGAAATGAGTCTGTCTTCTGTTTACAAATTTATATCTTGTGTCCGGGGACTTGAGAACAGTTCTTTAAATGCCATTTAAACTAAAAATTTTAAGTATAATACCTGCATTTTAAACATTAGATATAATGCATGCATTTTTTAGCCTACTAACACTTAAAGATTATTCCCATAATTTAAAAAATTACCATTTACCTTTGTGTAGCTATTGTTTTAAATCCTAAAGTAAGATGGAGAATATAAAAAAAAAAATTAAAAAGAAAATGAGAGTAAAAACGTGTTAGGCAGACAGAGAAGTAGTATTGACCCAGGGTGTTAATATTGGGCAGACTTGAACTCAAGGCAGAAAAATACTTGCATCAGAGTTGTTTCAATACCCCCCCACCCCCTACCCCCCCACCCCCACACAGTCTGTAGATGGTAGAACCGCCGTGAGCCTGTGTGGCCTGGACAGTGGTAGGATGTCCAGATGGAAAACTACAGGGCATGAAAGACTGACTTGATTACCACAGGAGGGGTGGGAGGCAGTGGGCCTGGACTCCTCAGGTCATGTGGTAGGTACGGGCTTATTGTGGACAGCAGACTTTGTGGTGTAGAAGGTGTTAGCCCTTTATAGAGTTGGCTGTCTGTCAGTGAGGCCCAGGTAGAACCAGAGAGTGTAGTATTGAGCCTGAGTTGCATGTGACGGAATGCTCCAGCCTCCTTACTAACCTGTGCTGCAGCCTACAGGTTCATTCAGACAGTTGATGGTTATGTTGGCCTGATAGGACAGCTTGTCCCCAAGGGTGTGCTCATTCGGTCTGCATGTCTGTTCACAGGAGATCCCTGTGGAGTGACGCCCAGGTGCCTACAATGCTAATCTCAGAGTGAGCCCTTCTTGTATTGTTCAGCTTTCTTGTTTTTTTGTTTACTGTAATCATGTTTTATTTTTCTAAAGACAATTTTTCCCCCTTTGACAAGACAGAGTTTCTCTGTGTAGACTTAGCTATCCTGGAACTCACTGTGTAGACCAGACTGGACTCAAACTCAACAGGGATCTGCTTGCCTCTGCCTCTTGAGTGCTGGGATTAAAGGCATGCACCACCACCGCCAGGCTGACAAGATTCTTCAGAACTATGCAATATATGTTATGTGGTGTTAGCATCAGCTACTGAAGTGTAGTTTCAGAAACCACAGCTCAGAAATCCACAGGGGGAAGTTTCATTTATAGGTTTGTTGTTTGGGCTTTTTGAGACAAGGTTTCACTATGTAGCCCAGGCTGGCTTTGAGCTCCTGATCCTCATGCTACATCATCACAAGTGCTGGAATTACAGGGGTGAATCAGTCAGTCATCTGTATCCAGTTTACCTGCAGGCGTTAATGTGCAGTGCCCACTTGTAAGTTACTTGCTCAAATTTACACACACACACACACACACACACACACACACACACACACACACACACACCAATACAGAAAAGAAAAAGAACCTACTCTACCATAACCCTTCATAAATATATAAAAACTTTCACGATAGTTTTCCACTCAAATCTGATGGTGCCCCATGTTGATAATACTAAGATGTTCATAAACTTAGCAGAGAAAATGGCTCCTTGTGACTTGAGAGTACATTGTTATAATTGCATTCAGGTTCAGCCAGCCTTCTTAAGCTGACATTTAAGTAACTCCTGTGCACTACCCTGCTCTGACAGCAAGAATGTCCAGGCACTGTCTCTGGGCTCTGCAGGGCAGGAGCAGAATTGAGTTATGCAGAACCAAACATTGCTCAGCAGAAACTCTGCTTCTGGATAGGTACAGATTTACTTGCTGAGTCCGGTGCACCAGTGACCTACTTGGGAATGCCTGGAGTAGATGGGAACTGTCTCTTCCCTTGTAGATGCTCTTGGGGGGTTAGAGAGTGACAAGATCTAGTGATAAGCATGGTTATCAAAAACGAAAACAACTGAGGTTTACTGAACTGCTATACTGGGGAGATTGCCCTAAGCACAGAACATCTTGTAGTTTACAACCAGTGTCACAAGCATTCCTGTTTCCTACACAAGGAAACTGAGGCCCAAAGAATAAAGGATTTCTGCCCAAGGTCACTAATGTCCTCAGAAGGAAACTGGGTTCCAGCTGAGGTAGTGCTACTTTTATCGCAGGTTGTTGTGTGGTTTTGGTTTTGGTTTTGTGATAGGATTACTATGCTCAGGCTGATCTCAAACTGTCTTCTTCTGACTCCAGAGTGCTGGGATTATAGATGTACACACTACGCTCAATCCCCCCCCCCCCGGGTCTTATGCCTTAAAAATATACTAGCTGAATTAAAGATTTGGAGTCAGGAATGAAAGAATGGCTATACCTTGACGTGGCTTCAAAGTGTCAGGAACATAAGCTGCTTTTTCTATAAGATCTGGATCATAAAGAACATATCTTAGGAGCCCCAGGTAAGAAATGCAGAGCTGAGCAGTGATCAGGAGGCTCCCATGGATTCTGCTCACAGGGCTGGAGGCTTCTGCACAAGAATCCTCAGTTAAAGAGAGTCAAGAGGAGAATGGGTAGCCACTAGGAGTAAGTATACATTCTGCAGTAAAGCCACCCAGTTTCAGATATACCAAGAGCAGGGTCACCAGACTGCCATGGTCCTAGAAACGGGAGGGAAAGAAGTGTCTGCCCTTGGGCTCTGTAAAGCCAGAGGGCCAGTCAGGGAGCAGGCCCTGAGCCAGGTCAAAGGAGGCTGGTGGCACATGGCTGCATCTGCCTTTCAGACTTCCCTGTCCTTCTTAGAGACAGTGAGGATGCCACAGCTTTCCCTCCGGCTTTCCCCATGGCTGGCTTTCCAGCCCCACTCTAGTCCTATCTTGTGCAGAGGTAAGTGGAAGGCATGAAGAATGTGTTCATGATCCAGAACACAGGCTCATTTTCTGTGCAGATGTGTAAAAAGGGTCAGATATGGGCTGAGAGTGGAGCTCTTGCCTGCCATGCACAAGGCCTGGGTTCCATCCCCACCACTGCAAGTAAAGATAGTAGTATGTATCTAGACTTTTCCAAAAGGAAAGCGTCTGTTGGTCAACCTGTTGAATATCCAAGTAAGTAGCTAGGTGGAAACACACCTGTAACCTCAGCACTCTGGAGGCTGAGGCAGGATTGTTGTGAATTCAGAGCTAGCCTGGGCTACATAGCCAGACCCTGTCTCAAAAAAACTAAAATATGTTCTTGAACCTGTGAGTAAGTGTGTGTATACATGCATATATTTCTTACTAAATGCATTATAATTGTGTGATTCAGGGAGCAGTTATGTCAGAGGCCAGAGTTACCAGGTGCCTACTTGCCTCCCCTCAAGTCACCATTAGAAAGAAAAGGACACAGTGCTAAGGGCCCTAGGTTGGCCACTTGCTGCTGGTTGGTTGATTTTTCTTGGCTTGGTAAGCTGCCACCAGAGGTGCTTGAGGACAGCAGAGTAAGCACTGAGCTGTGCTTGGGCTCCGGCCAGGGTCCTGTTGTCAGTGGGCCCCCTGGCTTGCTGGTGACAGGCAGTAGGAGAGGACACTAAAAAGTTGTGTCCTGCTGCCTTGCCATCAGAGGGCTCTCCGGGAGCTCTCAGCTTGGGGAAGTATCGCAGTGGCTTGTTTTCTGTGTAGCCCACCAGGGCATTGCAGAGCCCAGAGTGGTGTGACAGCAGTGTGAGCAGACCTACCCTGGGCCTGGACCCTCAGCCTACAGGGGGCGGTAGTGACGGGACTGATGAGCACACCTGAAGGAAAGGGGTTTCTCGGTGTTTTATCGCATTGAGGAGTTAGTTAAAGTTGTTAGTGCCTTCTTTGCTGGAGACAGTGACGAACGAACAGGCTTAAGAAATGTAGGTTCCACAGTCCTGTGAACCTCCAGGAGCTTCTGTCTGCCTTTCGGTGTCTTGAGTCGGAAAGGTGTAACTATTTCTTTCCTTTTCCTTCCTTCCCTCCCTCCCTCCCTCCCTTCCTCTCCCTCCTCTCTCTCCTCTCCCTCTCTCATGCTGGCCAGAGCCTAAGTGTGCTTCTCGTACTTCCTTCCCCTTTCCCTAAGACTCCCCTCCCCCTGTGGCTGACCGCCATGCTGGCTTCACTCAAATGGCATGTCTGTTTTCCCTCCCTCCCCTTCTCCTTCAGGCAACAGCTACACTTTATAGCTTTCCTGCCCTGGAATTTTTCTTAAATTCTAATAAAGTTGTCCTCTTAAAGAAGGGAGAGGGGAAGGAAGGGAGGGAGGGAGGAAGGAAGGAAGGAAGGAAGGGAGGGAGGAAGGAAGGAAAAGAAAGAAATGTAGGTTTTCGCCGGGCGGTGGTGGTGCGCGCCTTTAATCCCAGCACTTGGGAGGCAGAGCCAGGCGGATCTCTGTGAGTTCGAGGCCAGCCTGGGCTACCAAGTGAGTCCCAGGAAAGGCGCAAAGCTACACAGAGAAACCCTGTCTCAAAAAACCAAAAAAAAAAAAAAAAAAAAGAAATGTAGGTTTTCCATTTATACTTCAGGATTCATGTGTTTCCCTTTCTCTCCAGCCTGGGCTTTGATGACCAGGCAGGGTGGACACTGGAACCAACCATAGGTTAACTATTGACACAATTGATCTGAGTGAGGTGTGTTTTACTATATTGATATACTTGAGGCAAGGTAGTAAAAAGAAAACAAGTTTATTTAGGTCATACCACAAGTTTGTGGTATCCCACTTGATGACCTTATCTACTTTTAATTACCTGCCAGAGGCCCTGTCTTTAAACGATGTGGTGGTCTAAGTCTCTGTCTGCTGTATACCTCGCTGTGGGGATTGAGCTTCGGCACATGAACCCTTGAGGGGGTTCAGCCATAGCAGGACTTCATTTGTATCTTAGAAGGGAGATAGTGGACATGTGGGCTCAGTGAGGCATCTTAAGGAAGATCCAGAGTACTTAGTGCCATTTGTGTCCACCCTAGCTCCCAAAAGATGGCAGCATGCACCGTTTTTTATTTTCTGGAGCTTGTTTTGTATGATCCTGATCCCCAGGCTGTCCCTTTAAGACTAGCGTTCCAATTGGAAGTCCTTGGCTCCACAGGTACCAGCATACAGGCCCTTTTGACTGTATCCTTCACTGATCCCTGTTCTCAGCCCTGCAATGGCTGTCATGTATGAGAAGAGTCCAGGATCCATAGCAACAGAGTTCGTGTCCAGAAGGAAGCGCCTGTGTGTTTGAGATACTGAGAAAAGAAGCAGGAAACAGAATAGAAGCTGGGTAGAATTGTCTGTTTTCCCTTTAACAATAGCCCTGTAATGATCTGCACTGTTTTGGCTATTGGAAGTTCTGGAATCATCCTGTGACAGCCATATTTGTTGTCTGCCCTTGTTCTTCAGATAAATGAACTGCCTGTTGCTGAGCCTGGCCACCAGGTGCAGCAGCGTTATTTAATGTTTAATGAGTGGAAGATGAAGTGACGCGGCTCTACCACAGGTGATGAGCATTTGCTAATTGGCAGTAATGACAGCATCCATCTCTGTTCCCCACGGGTATTCTAGACCTAGGTTCTGAGGTAGGGAGTATGGCCTGCATCAACAGACGGTGCTCTGTGGCATTTGTGTTTATTCTTAGGAGTTTGTTTGCCTCATCTTAATATTTTCCTGTGTAAAACACCAAGTCTTCTCTTGGGCTGATGGCTTGACTCCCTCTTTACCGCTGTGTCATGGTGAGCATCCTGGCCTTCGCCTGCACTGTGAGGTGGGGACCCCGCCCCTGGATGTACACATCCTGTTGAGGCTTACAGTATTCACTGCCTCTGCTCCTTACTTAGCAGCACCTAGACTAGAAATAAGCTTGTTCCCTCTGCATGTCTTCAGGTCTTCACTAGAAAATTCATTTAGCTGAATTACAGTTTCCTAGGAGACCAGTTTCTCCTGGCCTGCACCTTTTCTCCACCTGACCTCCTAACCTTACCCCACCCTCCCCACCCCTTCCCCATTATGGAGGGGAAAACATGAATGAACTAGATCTTGGCTTCGACTCCTGCTTTTTCAGGTGAATTGACTGCCTTTCTAAGTAGCACTGTAATTTCATGAGAATCAGTAGCAGCAAATGAAAGCAGGCACCCCAGGGAGCATCCCTAGGCTTGAGGCTCGAGTGGCTGGGGGAAAATGGACGGCCTCAAACTCAGGCGAGCAGCTTCTTTTCCTATGGCAAGGAGGATATGAACAAGTGACGAGTGTAGCATGGAGCCATGGGATTGGAAGTTGGGAAGGAGTGGAATAGTGGAGCTTGCAGGCTGTCTGTCCAGACATTTGAGACAAGAGGAGTGGTGTAGAAATCTGCACCAGTCTTCACCACCAAGTGTTTACCCGCTGACACTAGTGAACAGGCAGCACTTCACTTTGCCCTGATTGGACCTCCACAGTGCAGAGAAAGGATGGCGTCAGGGACCTAGTGAGAGCAGAGACTGCTTGCTCATTTAGTGTGGGTCCCCTGGAACACCACCTAGTAAAAACTAGCCACAAGTGGACAAATAACACTCTTTCTTCAGTGTCTGCCTGTTTCTTAGTACTAGGTGGTTACTCAGTCCTTATAGAAAATAGTTCAGGTGACATGAAGTGAGATAGAAACTGAGATGAAAAATGAAATGGAATATGCCAATTTAGACACCAACGTGGAGGCAGCATATAGTGAAACCCAGCTACTTGGTCAGGTTAGCACAGAGTCCAACTATTTCTTAGAGAAAGAAAAAGATGTAGCATGGTTTTGGGAGTGTTAATATGGGAAATATACACATTAGAATGGGCAAAAGAAGAGACTTGCACTTTGAAATTAAGAAAGACTTATTGTGAATTTGAGAAATCATCAAATTTACCACAGTTTGAGGGGATTCCGTTACTAGCTCTTGGAGACTGAGGGTGTTGCTCAATGATTGAACATTTGCCTAGTGTGTACAAGGACCTGAGTTCTATCCTTAGCACTACCAAAAATAATAGTGTGGTGCTTATTTTTAACTGTTAGCTTGACACAGTCTAGAATCACCTGAGAGTCTCGGGGAGGGACTGTGTAGATCAGGTTGGCCTGTAGTGTGCCTATGTGTGGGCTTGTTTACGATGTTCATTGAGGAAAGAGGACCCAGCTCACCGTGGGTGGTACCTTTCTCTATGCAGGGCATCCTGGTCTGTAAGTCTAGAGAGGGGTCTTAAAAGAATAGGCGTGTCCACATTCTTTCTCTCTGCTCTTGACGTGGATACGGCTAGCTGCTCAACTTCTTGCTCTGACTTCTACACGATTATAACCTAGAATTATAAACCAAAGAACCCCTTTCTCCTCTAAATTGATCTTTGTCATCCTATTTTATCATGGCAAGAGAAACAAAACTAGAACAAATCACTATCATTGCCTAGTGGTTTTGAGTACTGTGTGTGCTAAAGTTGTAAACAGTGTTTTTAGGGCTCCAGTAGCCCCAACAAGCTTGGGTTGGCCACAGTGGAAAGAAAAACAAATAAAGGGATCTAGTGACCCCCGTGTCTGTGTTTAGGGGTATTGACATGAGAATCGGTCAACAAAGGAAGAATTGGGGCAAGTGACCAGAGGTCTGTCCAGTCAGGTAGTCCTGTCCAAGGTCTGGTTCTGGTTCTGCAAGGTGGTCTGAAGAAGTTCTGTCCCTGTCATCACTTGAAGGGATCAGTCTGGTTTCTGCACGATGGTCACCTCTGCTCCAGGATGCATCTTCACCTTCATGGGTCTACCCTCAACTTCGGTGGAGGTGGGGGCAGGCCTGCCCTCAAGGTTTTATTCTTCTGGGAATTAGACCTCGCTCTAGAGAGGAGGTTAAGGACAATGGCTTGTCTCTGTGCCTTCAGCCAAAATAAAGGAGACAAACAGACACTAAGCGAAGGCCAAGTGTCAGGTTTTGGTTCTGCATGTGGGCCCAAGTAGGGAGCTGATGCTTGGTGCCTGTTTCAAGAGGTCATGTCACATCATGTACATAAATTACGTGAGCTTATGATACTTTCATAGGGTGAGTTTGGATTCATAGAGCTGGGGGGACAGCTTTCATGAGACCTCCAGTTCTATCCCTAGAACCTCAAAAAATAACAAAAGAGATCATTGTCACCACAGATGACAGCCTGCCAGGCCAATACTCCCAGGAACAGAGCAAGGCACAGGCTATGCCTTGGCCTTCTCTCTGCTAAAGTAGGTCTTCCTGCTCTGGCCTCCTGACTCAGTATCTCTTCTGAGGAGATCTTGTCCCCAGATCAAGTTGCAGCACTCATCTGCTTACAAAGCCTCTCTGGTTCGAGTCCGTCTTCCCACAGTTCTGAGATCTTTCTGTACAGAGCCCTCCCTGGCTGCAGTGACCCCAAGGGAGGGGTAAACATGTCAAGAACAGGTGGTGCCCTGAGGCCCTCAGCTTTCTTAAGGTTCACATGGACTTTGTGCTCTACTCTGCATGTAGTGTTATTGTGATGTAAATGCATTTGAAAGTGTGATGCCTCTCAGTTGAATTACCTTAGTCTGTCCCACTCGGATTGATTGTTCCAGCAGATGTGAGAGACCAGTGTAGATCCTAGGGATAAGATGGTGAGAATCCCCCGCTCTGTGCATTCCATTGAGTACCCTGTGAATTCAGGAACCATACCCTGCAGTAGGAGTCATCTTCAGTCACGACAGTGCCTTGTTGAGGAATGTTGGTTTTCCAAGTGAACTCGACAGTTTGTCACTCAGCCTTAAGTCCTGCACTTTGAACAGTGGGTACCTTAGCTTGTCTTCTCCATCTAGCATAGCTGAAGCATCCCACAGTTCCAAGACAGCTCCCCAGCTGTGGCTTCTGTTCCTCCTGAACCCTCATTCCTCTTTTCTGACCACAAAGTAGACTGTGTACTAATTACTTTTCCTCACTGTGGCCGAACACCTGACAAGAACAACTTGCGGGAGGGTTTGTTTTGGCTTGTACAGGTTCAGTGCTTGAGTCCGTGCTTGCTTAGTTCTGCAAATTTGGTCAGAATATCCTGGTAGTGGGAACGTGTTGAGGATGTTTATTGCCTTACAGCACACAGGAAACAGAAAGGAGGCATACAGGAATGAGCCAGGGCCAGATAATGCACAAGGACCAGTGGCATGCTTCCTCCAGCTAGGTCCCACCTCCTCAAGTTTCCAGAACCTCCCAAAATAGCCAAAGGACAGGCCCCCAACTTGAGAGCTTTTGGTGGAGCTACTTCATATCCAGACCATAATAGATCACCCTCCACCTCCATCATAATGAATTAGCTCCTGTGGGTCACACCACCCCCGGTCTGTAGTGGATCACCTCCTCCCTGAGTCCCCATGGTGCTTCCTCAGGTCTCTACAGTAGGACCCTCACTCGCATGTGGTTTTAATTGTTTTTCTTTTAGATTGAGTGCTGTAATCTATCATCAGTCCCAGCACAGTGCCTGCATTTGCATATTGAGTTTAGTGGTTTTATTTATTTACAGCACTGAGAATAGAACCCCAGTCCTCAAGTGCTTTACCACTGAGCTTGCTGAGCCCCTCCTGGAGCTGTTTTTACATCCGCTCCTTAGGATGCAGCGGGTCCTGCTGTTCAGGGCCTGCTGAGACCCTGTTTCTTATACCACTGTTGGGTCATGTGCATGTTTTAGATCAGTGGACATACTGAGTCACAATTTTAAAATGTTCCATTTTATTTAGTGTTTGTATACATGACGTGTTTATGTGTGATTTCAGGCAGAATGAGATACAAGACCATTGTGTAAATAGAAGAAAAAAAAAATCCAAAGTCACTCAGGTCTTTATCTTGATCGTATAATTTTTTCAAAAAAGATAAACCCATGAAACCACATAGAGTGCTCCATGGAGGCCAGAACAGGGCATTGGATCCCTGAAGCTGGAGTTACAGACAGCTGTGATCAGCGGATATGGGTGCTGGAGACCGAATTCAAGTTCTCTGCAAGGGTGGTACACGACCTCAGTTACTGCGCCATCTCTCCTGCCCTGCTATTTGTTTTTAGTATGCTTCAAATACATGTATACTTAATTCTTTTCACTTAAAATACAAGTTTCATACAGAAGCAGCTAATGAATGTAAAGTGCAATAAATAGTTATAAAACAGAACCCCCCCCAAAAAAAATAACAAACCCAGAAACCCATGAAACAGCCACCCTAGCCAGACATCCAAAGGCCTCTCCAGGTCCTTCAGAGTCAGGTGTGCCAAGTGAAGTTAAAGTAACTCCTTTCGTTGCTGCATTCATGCTAGGATTTTGTTCATGCATCTGCATCTGTCTGGCTGTGTTTCGTGCTCTCCCATCCTTGTAGAACGGTACAAATGCTACAGGTGCCTGTCGGACCCTCCACTGGACGTGAGCTCTTAGAACAGCACTGTTGGACATTCTCTGGTGTGCGTTGTGGTACATAGATGCTGATGTCACCAGTGTCTTGCACAGCACTCATCAGTGCCTACAGCCCTACAGCCCAGAGAGCTGGCTGTGAATGCTGGTTGCAGCTCTGCCCCTCCCCTGCTGCTGAGTGCCTGCCAACTCTTGGGTAGCTGGTAGTGTCTGCTTGTATTTTTGTTTGTTTGGGTTTTTAAAACAGTCTTGCTATATTGCCTACACTGACCTACAAATTTGTTGTATAGCCCAAGCTGGCCTTAAATTTGTGGTTCTCCTCTCTGTCTCCAGAGTGCTGGGATTACAAACATGTAACCACAGACCCAGCTTCTTGGGGTGATAAAGAAAAGGTTTTGGCTTTACTGTGGTTTCCTTGATGAATTCTTTAGTGATTATTAGGTTTTGTGTCTAAAGTCCTCTGATTCTTTCCCTTCTGTTTTATTTTATTTATACACATATTTTGAGACAGAACCTCATGTGTAGCCCTGACTCACCTGGAACTTGCTCTGTAGACCAGGCTGGCCTTGAATTCCCAGACATCCATTGCCTCTACTTCCTAAGTGGTAGGAATAAAGACCCATCTGGCTATTCTTTTAAGAAACGCTTCTATAGTTGTCTTAGTTTTCTCTCTAATGCTATGATAAAACACTATGACCAAAACAAGTTGGGGAAGAAAGGATTAATTTGGTTTACATGTCCACATCACAGTCCATCATGAGAAATCAGGACAGGAACTGAAGCAGAAGCTGTGGAAGAATGCTGTTTACTGGCTTGCCTCCCCATGGCTTGCTCAACAACTTAGGACCACCTGTCTCAGGGGTGGTACTGCTCACAGTAGGCTGAGCCCTCCCCATATCAACCATTAATCAAGAAAATGCCCCACAGATTTGCCTGCAAGCCAGTCTGATGGAAGCATTTTTCTCAGTTAAGGTTCCCTCTTCTTAGATGACCCAAGCTTACATCAAGTTGACAAAGAGTAACGTTTTTATAAAGGCACTAGACTCTTGCCTTTTAGATCTGTGTCTATGACCCTCCAGTTTATTTGAGTTTTGAGTGTAATGTGATCTAACTTCTTCCTTTCTTTCTGCCTCTATTTCCTGGGCCCTGTGTCCAGCTGACAGAGTGTCCTGTGTTGAAAGGCTGACTTACTCTCCTTCAGTCCAGTGCTCCTGTGACCCCAGGGTCCGTCCCTCTACCCCCAGTGGCCACACACAGTTCAGCTATCTAATGAAGCTTCACAAAACGTCCTGCTTCTGGAGCAGCAGCTCCTCCCACCATGGTTCTTCTCCAGGATGCCCTAGTCCCCATTCCTCCCTTTTGTACCCTGTACATGTAGATTCTGCCTGACCCAGGCCCACGCACAGAAACAGCGGTTAGGAAGTAGATTAATGTAACTTTGAATACACGGGTGGGTTTCTCACTCGTCCTCCTAGAACAACAGTGGGTTCCATGATGACCTCCAAGCTGGAGAGAAGGGAAAGGGGCCTCTACTTGGAGGTCCTGGCTAGCACAGACACACAGGAAAGAGGAACACTGTGCCTGGGCTTGCACATTGAAAGGAGTATTTCCAGAAACAGGGTCAGAATTCATTAGCTAAGCATTGTAGCCAGTTACAGATGGCTTTTTTTCTGTATTGCAACAGTAGTCTGAAATTAGTGTTTTGGGGAATATCATCTTCAGTAGCATCAGAGCATAGCAAATCTCAAGAAACCAAATAAAATAAAATAATGTTTAACACATTTTAATGAAAAATTTAAAGAAAACTTGAGTAATTAGAGGAAGAATTCATTTTCCTGTACAGGACTACTCAATATTGAAAACTTACACATTCTCCAAACCTGTTTGGGGCAAGTAAATGTTAATGAATGGTCCAGCCATGAAGGAAAACAGGTGAAGGATTCCTGACTACAGCAATGGTACAATTGGGGTGGGGGGAGTGCTGGCAAAAGAGAGCCCTGTCTGTACAGACACTAGGGCCTGGAATTGCCCATGTAGACCAGACTGGCCTCTGTCCTTCTGTCTCTGCTTCCTGAATGCTGAGATTGCGGGTGTGTGCTACCCTCGCTTGGTAGAAAAGGTCATTAAGATGGTTCATTGAAGCTGGGCGGTGGTGGAACATACCTTTAATCCCAGCACTTGGGAGTCAGAGACAGGTGGATCTCTGTGAGTTCAAGACCAGCCTGGGCTACAGAGCAAGTTCCAGAACAGGCAGGGCTACACAGAAAAACCCTGTCTCGAAAAACAAAACAAAAAATGAAAATAGAGGGCTAAAGAGGTGGCTCAGTGGTTAAGAGCATTTGTTGCTCTTACAGAAGATCTGGATTCAACTCCTAATACCCTTGCAGTGACCCACAACCACCTGTAGCTCCAATTCCAGAGACTCTGACACCCTCTTCTGACCTCTGAGGGTACTGTACACAGTTGTAAACAGACATGCATGCAAGAAAAACACTTATACAACATAAAACAAAAACAAATAAATCCTTTTAAAAACCCACAAAGTAGCCAGGTGTGGTGACACACACCTTTAATCCCAGCACTCAGGAGGCAGAAGCAGGAGTTCAAGGCCAGCCTGGTCTATGTAGAGGGTTCCAGGACAGCCAGAGCTATATGGTAAGACCACACCTGAGATTGATACCTCTTGGAACAGTGAGGCAGTTGAGTTGCTCAACTTGTTACCTCAAACATCTCATGACTTGAATTAAAATCTGTACCTGGACTTGTCAGTCCTTTCTGTAGTTGAGGCACACACTGTAAATTCATCTGTGCTGTTGGCCATTGTGTTAGTGGCCACTCAGGACTCACAAATGCCTGCAGTGTTCTTCACTGCCCCCACAGTGGTCTCCTGGCCCCCAGCTCCCTCCTTATCTTCAAGATAGCCTGGACCCATCAAGGCATCCATGCTTGTGAGTGCATCTCAGTTTCTAGAAGACATTTCTGTTTGCTTCTTGTATCCCACTAGTGTGTTTTGAGCAGCCGCTGGTGATTAGCTCCCATCCCTGGAATGATGGCTCTCTCCTTCTGGCACACTGATGCCAGGCAGTGTCAGGATTGCCTCTCCTCGCTGTCTGTCCTTCACCAGGTGGTTTATAAAGCTGCAAATGTACCTACTGTACTTCCAAGTTTGGTTGGACACTAGTGTTGCAGTAGATGGGCTTTTTCTTATTTGTTTGTTTGTTTGTTTGTTTATATTTGATGCAGAGTCTCATTTTGTGGCCCAGCCTAGCCTGGAACTCATTGTGTAGCCCAGGCTGACCTTGAATGTGAAGCAATCCTCCCACCTCGGTCTCCTGAGATACATTTATTCCAACACACAAACACAATGGAGGCTTATATTCCAGCTGTCTTGACAATAGGCCAGTGTAAGCTAGGGGCCTGAAGACCACTGTGGGCTTTTGTGAGTGTGAGCCTCAACACTTGGAAGATGGGCTTTTAAAAGACTGATCTTTTTGTTGTTGTTTCTAAATTTTATTTATGGATTAATACAAAACATTCCAGACCCGTGTGTCTTAATCCTCCTCTTCATCCTGGTTAATCTGGAAGTAATGCAGCTCATAGCTCCTTTGCTGTTGGCAACAACACGCAGCCAGTCTCAGAGACTGCTCTTCAGAGGAGGGTTTCTCTGTGTAGTCCTGGCTGTCCTGGGACTCGCTTTGTAGACCAGGCTGGCCTTGACTTCACAGAGATCCACCTGCCTCTGCCTCCTAGGTGCTAGGATTATGGCTTGCACCACCACCAACTGGCTTCAAATATTTTTTTGGTGAGATGTTTCAAATACCTTTTGGAGAAAGGCATCTTGGAGATGATGGTGATCTTGATCTTGCTCCATTCAATTATCACAACCCCTCTGCCAAGATTCCCAGCTTTCCCATTCACCTTGATTCTCTCCTAGAGGAGGAACTGCTCAAAATGGCAGCATCCATGATTTCATCTTCTACAGGGTGGGTGCAGTCAGGGTGAACTTCAAAACCGGCTTTCCCCCTCCCCCCCTCCCCCACAAGCTTTTTCATAGGCACCATGGCGGGAGAGGAACGGAAGAACTGATCCTTTTTAACCCCACTATCTCTCTTGTTTCTAAGGCCCAGAGCTGGTGTCTTTCTTCTCTTCCTACCCTACAGGCACTGTGTGCCTGGGTCTGTATGGGCCACACCTGAGCATCATTGAGGACTTAGCCTGCAGTATCTGGGAATTGCTTCACATTCATAATGAACTGATGAAAACAAGGCATGCTGAAATTACTGGTGCACATGGGAGGTGTTTGAGGTAACCGGGATGAAGCATGGTCCTCAGCATCTCCACCCATCTGTCTTCTTGTGCAGAAAAGGGGTTTTTAAAAAAAATACACTGACCAGGAAGACCGAAGTTAACTTGTATTTTTTTTTTTCTTTTTTTTTTCGAGACAGGGTTTCTCTTGTGTAGCTTTGCGCCTTTCCTGGAACTCACTTGGTAGCCCAGGCTGGCCTCAAACTCACAGAGATCCGCCTGCCTCTGCCTCCCGAGTGCTGGAGTGCTGGGATTAAAGGCGTGCGCCACCACTGCCCGGCCAACTTGCATTTTTAAAACATGGGAATATTTGACAGGGTGTAAATGCATTATTTTAAGTGCACATTTTATTGCTATTGGTTTTTAAAAATAATAACCAAATGAAATGTTTTGTTTTCAAAAGTTTTTTTAGGTTTATTTATTATTTATGTGTGTGTTTGCCTGCACATATGTATGTGCATCACATACATGTCTTGTGCCCTTCAGATCCTCTGGAACTAGATACAGATGGTTGTGAGCTGCCATGTATGTGCTAGGAATCAAACTTTGATCTCATGCAAGAGACACAAATGCTCTTAACCACTGAGCCAAACCTCTAGTACTTATTTTAGTTAATTTATATTTTAAGATATGGCTCACTGGTAGTGTTTGCTGCCCAGAATTCATTATGTAGACCAAGCTAAACTATAGAGCTCACAAATCCACCTGCCTCCTCCAGGATTAAACGTGTACACCACCATGGCCGGCCTCCTTGCTGGTAGGAGGTCTTAAGGGACTTCACTAACCACTGGGTAGAAGCCAGGCAGTGAGTAGGACTTGAATAAAGGCACCAAGTAACTCATGGGGCAAACTTGTGGGCTTTTTTTTCCTCCAAGACAGAGCCCCTTTGTGACCCTGGCTGTCCTGGAACTTACTCTGTAGACTGGCTTACCTCAAAATCACAGAGATCTGCCTGTCTCTGCCTCCCCAGTACTGGGATTAAAGGTGTATGCCACCACCGCCCTGCTTAACTGTGGACTTTCTAGTTCTCTATAGTGCTGAGAAAATGAACAAGCCACAGACAGAATCTATATAGACAAGCTCTGACAAGTACAAGTTTACTTAAGGCATTCTGGCAAGTTGGAATGTGAACAAAGGTGTAGAGTCAATGCAGATCAAAGGCTGGTAAGAAGATAGTTTGGAAAGCAAACCCTTTTCATGAAAGGCAGTGGGTGTTCAGATGGCTAGTGGGCTTTGTATGTATAATGTGATGTGGTGACTCCCATGACCTCACAGGTGTCTTTTAGCAGTACGTCCCAACCTCCTCACCCTGCTTCAGTGCTTTTTGTCTCTGCATGGTTTGAAATGGGTTATGGAATTCATGTCGTAGTGCCTGCATGCCTCTTATCTCTGGTGTTAGCCATTAAGGATTCAGATAAATAAAAGTCATCATCAGAAGGCGCCTGCTGTCACTTGGCATCCAGGTGGGAAGTGACTCAGCAGAGCCTTGCCTTGTCCGACTAGGAAGTAAGAAAGGGTTTGTAGAGGACCTGATCAGGAAGGTGATGGGAGGGGTAGTGCAAGAGGAATGGAGAGAAGGGTCATGGGCTCCTAGATATGCACCAACAGAAGGAAAGCAGAGCAGCGTGTGTTTAGGGACACTTGCTGGGGAAGGCTGGTGTGGGAAGGTACTCCCAGGACGCCTCACATTCACCTAAAGAATTTATGCAAGTTCATCTACTATTATGACTACACTTGAAATTACACCAGAGGGGGAATAACTCAAAAAGAAAAATGTTAACGGTTTTATAAATCATTTTAAAATGTAATGAATTACAGGCTCATACCTGTGTACCCAGCACTTGAAAGGCAAAGGCAGAAGGGTCACTGCAAGTTTGAGGCCAGCCTGGTCTACATCGAATTCTAGGCCAACCATGGCTATGTACCAAGAACCTATCTTTAAAAAAAAATAGTAATGAAGCTATTTTATGTGTATTGGGGGCGGGGAGTTAATAGTTTTATGAAAATTGATATATTTTCCAAAACAAAAACTTTAGAGAGAAGGATGACATAATTTTGTGTTTGGGGAGTCTCTAATGTCTGGTTTACTGGTGGATGACTGCGTTCTCCTTATGTATATCTTTCTACTCTACACCAGCCTGTGGCCCTGTGATTCTTTGCTTGGATGTAGAAAAGTGTGGTCTTGAGAGGCCCTTGAAGAGAATTGTGGACATTTTACCAGAACTTATTAAGTGAATAGTCTGTTAAGGGGTTAATCTGCATGAGTAGTTTGAAACAAGTGAGTTACAGGTGCATTTTATTCCATAAAAATCCAATGGTCTCCTGTGTACTTGGAGTGATAGGCTCTTGAACAGTATCATAGTACCATTTACTAATCACTCAGGAAATACTGACTGGTGGAGGTAAACAGATGCTCTAAGATATTTGGCCAGTCTTTGGGTGGTTGTGTGTGTGTGTGTGTGTGTGTGTGAATGTGTCCCACCATCATCACCACCACTGGCCATCAGCCTCACAATAGTGGGTAATAGTTTTCTAAACTGCCGGGTGGTGGTGGCAGTGCACGCACCTTTAATCCCAGCACTTGGGAAGCAGAGCCAGGCAGGTCTCAGTGAGTTCAAGGCCAGCCTGGTCTACAGAGCAAGATCCAGGACATGCACCAAAACTACACTGAGAAACCCTGTCTCAAAAAAACAAAAAAAAAAAAAGTTTTCTAAACTTGTCAGGATACTGGACTGTCACCTGGAGCTGTTTGAATCCAGTTAATCCAGTTAAACTTCCTTTCCCACCACCAAACGGTGATCCTTTAACCCTGTTTCTGACTTGGGGGGAGGGTTGTTTGTTTTTGTTTTTGTTTTTGTTTTTTGAGACAGGGTTTCTCTATGTAGTTTTGGGGCCTCTCGTGGAACTTGCTCTGTAGACCAGGCTGGGCTCCAACTCAAAAAAATCTGCCTGCCTTTTACTTCCCGAGTTCTGGGATTAAAGATGTGCGCCACCACTGCCCAGCTTAACCCTGTTTCTGTATCTCTGTTGTGTTGTTGGAGGGCTTCTCTCAAGGTTCCCCAAGCCCCGCAGTCCCACAATCCACGTATAAAATAATCACTCAGACGCTTATATTACTTATAAACTGTATGACCGTGGCAGGCTTCTTGCTAACCATTCTTACATCTTAAATTAACCCATTTTTATAAATCTATACCTTGCCACGTGGCTGGTGGCTTACCGGCATCTTTACATGTTGCTTGTCCTGGCAGTGGCTGTGTGTCTCCCCCTCCTTTTTCCTGTTTCCCCAATTCTCCTCTCTCCTTGTCCCACCTATACTTCCTGTCTGGTCACTGGCCATCAGTGTTTTATTTATATAGAGCGATATCCACAGCACTGTTGTCTTATTAAAAATGAAATGAAAGGCATCAGTATCTTGAAGTAAGTGCTCACTGAATAAGTCACTGTTACTGTTGCAGCGACTGTATTTCCGTCATTGTGAGCACTGTCACCCAGAGTAGAACGGAAGGGGCTTTGAGAACACCAAGGGGTCACCCTTACTGCATGTCTTTGGGCAGCCAGAAGCCCCCTCCATCCCGTACCTGTCACACCTCCCTCTGTAACATCACCCAGACTTGGCCTCACTGTCTGCAGCTTTTCTTAGCCTGTTTTGCCCAGCACAGGGTCTGGCGTGTGTCACTGCTCAGAAAGTATTTGTCCACTGAGTGCCTTCAGAAAGGTGACGGGTGCTCTCAGTCATACCAAGCCTGTGACCTCAGCAGTGACCAGCTGTGGGCTGCCGCCCAGCCCCTTTTCACCGTTTAAGGAATATTTAACAACTCTTCACCTCATCTATCTCTTTTCTTGCACCTCTGTTAATTCAAAATAAACATAGGAGGCAGAGCAGTGTGTCCTGGGCCCTGTGGGTTAAGCAGTTTTGTGATTGACAGTCCTCTCTCTTACCTTTCAGATGTTCCTCCTGCGGATCAAGAGAAGCTTTTCATCCAGAAGCTTCGACAATGTTGTGTCCTCTTTGACTTTGTTTCTGACCCGCTGAGTGACCTGAAGTGGAAGGAAGTAAAGCGAGCTGCATTAAGTGAGATGGTTGAATATATCACCCACAACAGGAATGTGATCACAGAGCCCATTTACCCAGAGGTCGTCCACATGGTGAGTGACAGCACTCTCCCAGCACAGCCGCAGCTAGGGATCCCCGCTTCCCGAGATCTTTCCTGCCCCAGGGAGAGTGAATGCAGTATATCCTATGGGGGAGGGGCTGTTTGCACCCATTTAACTGTCACCACCACCCTGTGATGGGCGGGGCAGAAGTGCTAGAACTCGGTTTGTGTTTGCTGTGACATCGTCTCTGTTCTTTGGTTTAATTTTTTTAAAGCATATGTAACAGTCGTGTTGGTGTCCTTGCGTAATTTAGAAGTAAACATTCTTGCCCATCCATGTACAGGGAAATTCTAGCACTCAGCAAAAAGCAGATGCCCATGGTAGGGTGCAAAGCTCTTGGTCTTTTCTTAATTCCAATGCTCACATGCTGTGGAAGCTGACCTCCAGTCAGGAGTCTTAAGGAAGAGTATTGAGTATCATGCACAGCTTCCATGGTTTTATTTGTCGTGTTACATCTTATAGTCAGTCCTCTTGGGCCTTTTTTAATGGCACACATCGGGGTACAGCTTCATTTTCTTCTGTGATTATTAAATGTGTTCTTACATCAGATATTTAAGATCTATTTCCTCCATTCACTTAAGATGAATATATTGAACTCAACTTTCTTTTAAAATTAAATCTGTTTTTTGGTACCTATTAAATTTGTTAGTAAGTCAGTTACAGTATGGAAGATTTCTATTTTTAAGAAGTCTTGGCAGGCAGTATTGCCTAATTTATACTCTTTAATCCAAGAAGGAAGAATCTGCCTTATTTGGGTCAGATGCCTACCTTTGAGCCAAATATGCTCCAGACTGCCTGACTCGATGTCTCGCTTGCCTTACTGGAGCAGGGGGTCTCACTGGAGCAGGGGGTCTCACTGGAGCAGGGGGTCTCACTGGAGCAGGGGGTCTCACTGGAGCAGGGGGTCTCACTGGAGCCGGGGGTCTCACTGGAGCAGTGGGCCTCACTGGAGCAGGGGGTCTCACTGGAGCAGGGGGTCTCACTGGAGCAGGGGGTCTCACTGGAGCAGGGGGTCTCACTGGAGCCGGGGGTCTCACTGGAGCAGGGGGTCTCACTGGAGCAGTGGGCCTCACTGGAGCAGGGGGTCTCACTGGAGCAGTGGGTCTCACTGGAGCCATGGGTCTCACTGGAGCCTTGGGCCTCACTGGAGCCGGGGGTCTCACTGGAGCAGGGGGTCTCACTGGAGCAGGAGGTCTCACTGGAGCAGTGGGTCTCACTGGAGCAGTGGGTCTCATTGGAGCAGGGGGTCTCACTGGAGCAGGGGGTCTCACTGGAGCAGTGGGTCTCATTGGAGCAGGGGGTCTCACTGGAGCAGTGGGCAGTACCAGAAGCATGCGGGACGCGCAGCACTCTGCAGACCGCTTTCTCGGCTTGGTCATTCTTCTGTTGCAGAGCTTCCCTAGCTAGAATCTCTGCTTCTGTCCTCACTTTGGTCCCTCTCCTGAACAGCGTGCCCTCCCTTGAGCTGAGCAGATAGCTTCTAGAAGAATTTGACACACTTTTCCTGAATTTCTGCTGTGGGCCAGGCACAGAGAAAGAACCAATTTCTACCTTCCCGAAGCTCCTCCTAGGTGGGAGACAATGGTAAAATAACTAATCTGCATTGTTTCAGATGATATTGTCCTGAAGAAAAGCAACCCCGAGCTGCAAGGCTAAGGGTATGATTTCTGCTTTTTTTCCCATGTGGCCAAGAGGATCTAGAGAGAAAGAGTTATGAACTGCCAGACCGCCAGATGCCTGTGTGTGTTTTCCCTGGCTTCCTGTGTGTCTGGTGCTTCCTGAGCAGAATGGGAACAGAGGGAGATTGGATTTTTGTTTTATCAGTTGTTGTACTCGTATGGACTGATGGTCTGTTAGTTACTTTCTCATCACTGTTGCAAACTGCCTGATGGTGGCAAAGGTCATGGTGGCTGGCAGTCTGTCCATGGTATGACTTGTTCATCTTGATGAATCAGGAAGTCAAGAGAGCTCCAGCCAGCCTGTGCCCATCAAAGGCCCACTCCCAATGACTCATTTTTACCAGCCACACCTCCCACTTCAGAGGTTCTGCCCCTCCCAAAACAGTGCCATAAGCTGGGGAACAGGTATTCAAACACAGGAGCCCATGGGGGACATTTCAGACCAAACTAGCAGACAGCAAGAAAGAAAAATATAGTGGAGAAAGAAAGTGGTGGGGTGAGATGTCGCTGTAATATGTGGTACTCTGAGACACAGAGAGAACATTTGGAATCCAGGCAGCCAACCATGGCCTCTCACATAGCACTTCACTCATGCTTAACTGCTCCCTGCTGCTCTGGAGTATGTGTAGTTTTTTTCCTAGTGTTTTTAGAGACACTAATTTCCACTAACTTTAAAGAATCCACAACAGTGTAGCTGTACACACCTGGCCTGTTTGACTGGAGTGCTGTGTGGCTTAACAGCTGTAAAGATGTTATTTATTTTATAGCTCACCACCCCACAACCTGGGGAATTCGAGTTTTTAGCATAGAATGTATCTCATCACTTCTAATGGTACAACATTTCTCCCCAAATGAAATCTTGTCCTGTTCCCTCACCACTGCCTGAACTGAGTGACCTTTAACCTGCTCTCTGTCTCTGTAAATTGCTGTCCAGGACATTTCATGAAACGGACTCATACAACATGTCTTTCATGACAAGCATTTCCAGAAAGTGTGGTTGAGTCTAATCTATGTCATAGCCTATGCTTATATTTCATTCCCTGTTTTAGACAAATAATTTTGTCATAATATTCCATTATATAGATACACTCAGAGATTTAATTTTTTTGAGATTTAATTTTTATCATTTTTATTTTATGTATATGGGTGTTTTGCCTACATGTATGTCTGTGTACCATGTATGTGCAGTATCCTCAAAGGCCGTAAGAGGATTTCACATCCCCTGAGACTAGAATGACAGGTGATTGTTAGCTGTCGTGTAGACACTGGGTATCAAGCCTGAGTCCTCTGGAAGAGCAGCCAGTGTGCTCTTAACCACTGAGCCACCTCTGTCCATTTATTCATTAGTTGGTGGCCTTTTGTTTTGAGACAAGGTCTCACTATGCAGCGCTGGCTGACCGGTCTTTGAATTGCCAGCCTCCAAATAACGACACAAAGACTTGCTAATTATGAAAGCTTAGCCATTATTTTAGGCTTGTCCCACTAGCTCTTAACCCATATTTTTTATCTACATTCTGGTAGCTCGGTTACCTCTCCTCAGTACTGCACATCCAACTTGTTCTGAGTCTGCTGGTGAAATTCGTGAACCTAGATCCCTCCTCTTCATCTCTCCCTGGAAATCCCACCTATCCTCTACTGCCTAGCTATTGACCATCAGCTCTTTATTAAACCAGTCAGAACTTGGCAAAGACACATCTTCACAGTGCACAAATATTCTGCAACAGACCTCAAACTCTGTATGTGGACCAGGCTAGCCTGGAAATCATAGATCTGCCTGCCTCTGAGATTGCAGACATGCACCACCATGCCAGCTTGGACTTGAGCCTTTGTATATAAAACTGCCATGAAGCATACTGGTGCAAACCTGTCTCTCTTGGGTGTGACCCAGCAGTGCAGTGCTCTGTGGCTCACAGTTTGAAAAACTAACAGGCAACAAAGTGCTGGAGATGTGGAGAAACTCACACCCAAGACTGCAGACAGGAGTGTGAACTAGTGGAGCCATTCCAAAAACAGCCTGACTGCTGTGTTCAGAGCCACACATTCAAAAGTGACAACGGAAAACTCCAGGTCTGGCTGAAACAGTCATTACGTCACGACCTTTTAGTGCTGCCTGATGAGCTAGGAAGATGGCTGTGGTATTTGCGTGATGCACAGGGCCCTTGAGCCAGTGCCTGCAGAGAGGTGTGGAGTGGTGCAGAGTTTGCCACTGTTTGCATGGAAACTGCACCTGAAAATTATTGACAAAAACCTGTGATTCAAACTTTAATATTTAGCAGGCATTTCTCTGTAAAAAAAAAAAAAATAGACTATACTTTCCAGGAAATACCTGATGGTATTTGTTGCCAACATGAGAGCCTCCAAGGGGATTTGGGCTTGGGCTTGGTAGCATGGGGATGAGGTAAGTCATCAGGATCTGTATAACTCAGCAAACTGGTGTTTTCCAGATGACATAAACAAAATCACTCACAGGCAAAAGATTCATTCATGCTGAGTGTGTATACCACCTGGGTTTGACCAGAAGCAGGGGTAGATCATCCCCTGATGAGGTCCTGTCCCCATAGCATGTCACCTGTAGTAAATCACTGCTGGTCCAGTTTTGTTGCAGTACCAACGACATCCGTTTACCTGGCTGTTGAATGTTCCTCCCTCTTAATAAGTACCTGGGTGAGGCAGGACGGCCCAGCTGTTTTCTGTACAGCCACATCTAGTGTACTAGTCAGGGTTCTCTAGAGGAATAGAGCTGGTAGAATGGATGTATATATACAGAGAAAAAAGCATTTATTAGAATGGCTTATAGGCTGTGGTCCAACTAGTCCAACAATGGCCTTCTACCAATGGAAGGTCCAAGAATCTAATAGTTGTTCAGTTTATGAGGCTAAATGTCTCAGCTGGTCTTCAGTGTATGTCAGAATCCTGAAGAAGGGGGCTGCAATGCCAGTGAAGGAATGAGCTTGCCGGGGAAAGGGAGAACAAGCAGGCAAAAAGAGCAAACTTTCTTCTTCCATGTCCTTTACGTAGGCTGCCACCAAAACGTATGGCCCAGATTAAAAGTCGATCTTGCCACCTCAAAAGATCCAGATTTAAAGTGGATCTTCCCACTTCAAATTATTTAATTAAGAAAAATCTCCCGCAGGTGTACCTAGCCACTTGAGTTCTAGGTAATTCCAGATGTAGTCAAGCTGACAAGAAGAGCCATCACAACTACTGAAAATAGAAAACAGTGCCATGCCTCCAGCCGAATCCTTTAGGTTTGGGGAGTTATTTCTCATGAACATTTTATATTTAGGCATAATTACTATTCTAACTTGTGGCTAATGTCTCACATGATAGAGCCTAGTAGATAGAATGATAAAATGCTCTTTGCGGGTCCCTGGTAATTTTTAGGAGCTTAGCAGGATCCTGATTCCAAAAAAGTTAAGGACAGCTCATCAAAACCAAAAAAGTTAAGGACAGTAGCCATCATCAGAGGTCCCGGTTCCCAGATGCCCCTGGGCCCTGCAGAAGCAGACCCTAGGGATGCCCTGCAGCACTCTGTTCATCTGCCATCCAGGTTGCTGGTAGGTATACCTGCCACATGCTTAACAGAAACTCTCTGGCTTCCTTTCTGGGCTCAGGTCTGGGTCACAGTGACATGGCTGGATACATTGAGATGGTCAGGATTATTGTTGGTTAATGTGGACCTTCCATGGTTCCTTTCTATAGAAAACAGCAGAAAAGATTGAGATCATCCAACATGCTGAGTGCACCTGCTCCTTCTGTGGCAAGACCAAGGCGAAGAGACAGGCCCTGGCATCTGGCACTGTGGCTCCCACATAAAAGTGGTGGCTGGTGAGCCTGGGCCCTACAGTAACATCACTTCTGTTGTTACAGTCAAGTCTGCTGCCTGAAGACTGAAGGAACTGAAAGTCCAGTTAGAAGTGCTGCCATTTAAACATCCCTACCCCAAATGAGTTAATTTACATAAAACTAAAGCATACTCCTGCAGACTGTAAATTCCCTGACAGAAAAGCTGAGCTCCTGAATCACTGAATTCTTGTAATGCTGCTTTCTACAAAGCCTTGGATGCAGGAGGGAAACCTTGAGGGCAGAAAAGGGTTTGGCTAGAGCACCATTTGGATAGACTGGCTGGCTCAGGGACCTACACAGCACATGGAGCTCTGGGATAACCCAGCCACCTGTGCTGGATCGCTAACAGAACACAGCTTGATGCACTCACTGAATCAGGAAACATACTGCATCCCTTATGGACTCCAGCACCCTGCTGCCTTGGGGTGCTTCCACTAAAAAACGGTAATATGGCTCAGCTCTCCCGGAGCCTGCCTGGACGTGTCTAAGAGACAGAACCAGACAGCAGTAGGCACAAGTGAGAGCTGAGGGCTGCACAGGGAGCCTGACCACTGTCACTGTTGGGAGGATGAGCTGATTCTGGCAGGGACAGTGCTCCAAAGGCCCGAGACACAAAAAGAGGCTTGGGTTGCATGAGGCTAGAGTCTGGACCCAGGAACCTGATGAAGCCCGCTGCTAGAAGTAATGCCTGGGGGGCTGCCTGCCGAGCACACGTAGGATGGGGGTGCTCTGGGATGCCGGCTGACTGATGAGTGCTGAGGCATTTCAGAGAAGCAGTGGGGTAGGCTACTTGGCTGGGACAGCTGAGAGAAATGGGCAGAAGTGGGTGGTTTTAGGGTAGGACCAAGATGTGGTCTGGATTTGATTGGAGATGTTCAGGGAGAAGAACTGCTCCCCAGAATTCTGACTTGAAGTAGGATGGCAACTCCAGTTCTAGGTGCAGCTGCCCAATTCAATACTGAGAATACTCAAAGAAGAATTTGTCAGACGTTCTAGGATAGCCCAGGCTTGGTCCACAGACTTACAGGGACAGCTTTCTCTGCCTCATGTCCCATGCTCAGTGTGCAGCTTTATTCTCTTAGATATCCTTAGATGGTGGTGGCTCTTACAATCTCCGAGGAAAGACTAACCCTCAGACAACTGGCCTGATACCTACATGTCTCCTGCTTGCCTTTGATCCATAACCATAACCAGGGAGTAGGTACAGTGATCATGATCCACCAAACAGCATGCTGAAGTTGGGGAGGATCTTGCTCCAGAAAAGTGAGGCTAGAGTAGTCATGTCACCCACTAATTGTGTTGCTTTAGGCCAGTAGCTTCATTCTCTTTAAGTGTAAATTACTGGAGAGAAAAAAAAAAAAAAACAAAACAAGACTATCAGTTAGTAAAGTGCTTGCCTTGTGAGCAGGACCTGAGTTCAGTTCCCACAACCCATGTGGGAAACAAAAGGCTGGACATGGTAGTGCACACTTGTAGTGGCAGTACCGGGGAGGGGAAGCCAAGTGAGGACTCCCTAGAGCTTGGTGGCAGCAGCCTAACCAACTCAGTGAGTTCCAGGCCAGTGACAGACTCTGTCTTCAAACAACAGCCAGAGAAGTGTAGAGCGTCTGAGGAATGACACCCAAGGTTGGCCTCTGATTTCCACATACAGAAGCTCTCAGAGTCTCATGCCACCTGATGACAGGGAAGTGTTAGAGAGATGGATAGCCACTGTGATCAAGTTGTCACCTCCGCCAGAAAGGGACCATCCTCTCAAGGCTTTGCAGAACATTTACCAGGTGACACTGAAATATGTCTTCCTTTCTTGGGCTAGTCTAGGTTTTGTTTCTAATTTTTTTAATGTTTTTTATATTTATTTTATTCATAAATATATTTTTATAGACACATTCCGCATAGTGTGCCTGTGAAACTATATATGATACATAGTGAACTCACTCATCATCCCTCATCATGAAGCAAATTTTTTAAAAGAGGCCAAAACAAAAAATGTGCTTTGCCTGCATTTATGTCTGTGCACCACATGCATGTCTGGTGCCCGAGGAAGTGGTGAGTCCCCAAGTGGATGCTGGGAATTGAACTCGGGTCCTTCGCAAAAACAAGTGCTCTTAACCACTGAGCCAACTCTCCCTTGTTTCTCATTTTCATTCCCAGACTTGGATACCTGAAATGGGGTTAATTTTTGTGGCTTTAAGGTTGTTGTTTTTTTTCCCGGGACATGAGTGTTGTTTTTCGCAGTACTGGTGATTGGAACTAAAGCCCCATACATGCCAGGCAAGCATTACCAAACTGGTATACCACAGTCAAACTTTTCTGTTGCTTATTTGTATTTAGAACATTAAACTATAACACTGTTTCATAGAGAATTGGTTAGATTAGGTTAAGTGGTGACTGGAATATTAACAGCATGTGGTGTGAAGTCATTTTATGTCTATGACATAGAAATAAATTCATAAGGATGAAATCAAAATAGCAAAGAGAAAATGAGTCATGAAATAAACAGCAAAGTGTCACTCATACCAGACACTGAGTTATTGGTTTCTTGTTTAAGTAGACTCTAAAAATAAATCCAGAGTGGTACAGTCCCAGCTGCTAGCAATACCTGCTTTTGGATAGTGTGACCTTGGAAATTCCCCTTTGCTATGTTTTGATAATTTTAAAACATTTTAATAACGATTATGTACCACATTTATTGTCATCAAAAGTCCACAAATTTAGAGAAGAAAAAAAAAAGCTAAAAGTAAGCATCTGTGTAGCCTGATGGTGGTACTGCCTGTGTGGGACTCCTGTGGGTTTCCAGGAAAATGAGTTTACCCCATTATTTTAGAGCTCGCCCTGTTAATTTAGTCACTGTTGCATACTGGATTACACATTGGCTTACAGCTTTTCCTCAGGTTTCACACCCACATCCCAGGACACTCAGGCGGTGTGCCGTGTGGTGGTTGACCTGGACACCCCTCTCTCCTCTTGTTCCTGCTGTTTGGGTGTGGAAAGGAGTACTTGTAATGGTGATGAGAGTCTGCAATGGGAAAGGAAAGCCCATTTAGAACTAGGAAGAAAAGGAGAGTCTCCCGGGAAGTTTCCAGTATAGTTTAAAACCTTCAAGTGAGCGTTCAATCACGTGGCCCCTGTTTACTTCATTGCCTGTGTTTTACAACCTCCCAGTAACATGGGTTAAAGAAGAGTGAATGACAGAGCAAGCTAACTTTGAAATTATCAGCATTTGTTTTAGAGATCTGCTCTTACAATTTTGAAATTTTTCCTTGTTTGATGGTTTTAAATAGAAAGTACATGGCTGTTTTATAACAAATGAAGCAAATTAAAAAAAAAGAAAGAAACTCAGCTTTTTCTTCACTTTGTCCTTTCCCTATTTTGTCTATCTCCCATTTCCAACCACATAATTAACTCATTTGAGTTGTTTTTTGAGAAGACTGTTGAGAAACCTTTGAGGATGATGAATGAGTTCATTGTCTGTCATATGTGGTCTCACAGGCACTCTGTGAGGAACATGTCCAGTGTGTCACATGTACGTAGCTAATTGCTTGTGAGTTATATCTCTGTAAAGCTAGATGTTTAAGATCCAGAGTTGTTAGGTAGTAGCCAGGTATGATGGCCCACTCCTGTAATCCCAGTGCTCGGGAGGCACAAGCAGAAAGATGGCAGCAAATGTCAGGCTGTCTGGTCTCTGTAGCAAGCCTCAAGCCATCAGAGTTGCTAGGTGTTAATTTTGCTCTTGGAGCACGGCCAAGAGATTAAAAGGACTGGGGGGTGGGGGAGGGTGGGGATGGGGTGAGCCAGGAACTTTGAAGGAGCTTCTGGCCTAGCAAGTATCTTTCTGAAACTGTAATAGTCTCTAATTTCTCTACATACCTGTGCTGTGGTCTTTGCCAGAACGGCAGGGAGGTGGGCCCATCCTGATGTGACCACTGGGGTCTGGTTCCTGTTGCTAATCAAATGTTTGGGATTTATCTTGTTGGGTGAGTCAGTAGTACCCTATAACTGCTGGCTGTTCATTATGTAAGTACCCAATGTGCTTACCCCTTCCCCAGTTGATGATGCTGGCTTGCTTCCAGCTTTGACCATAAGCTGCTGTGTTTATAGATGAACTTTGGACACAGGTGTTCATGAACTTGGTGCACGTTGCAATGGATTCTGGGGCCAGCACATGTTAGCACCCAAGAATTCTGTTCTTTATTTAGATGAAGTCATTTCTGATTTATTAATTGATAATACTGTGGTGTCATGGCAGGGGAACTCAGAAAGGTTTTCCTTGTGTTTTTATTACAGGTTTACATTCTGCATTTAGATCTGTGGCCTGTTTGACTACAGGCTCTTTTAGCATATGGATGTTGAACTGCTCTACCCATAAAGAAGTGCCAGTCTCCATAGAACAGCTTTGTACCTTGTTGTACATCATTTGACTATATTAGTCTGTTTCTGTACTCCACTGTGCTCTGTCATTGGTCTCAGGGACTGTGTTCTCGGACACTGCCATCTGTTGGATCCCAGTGTCATGTTAGGCTTCTTGGAGGTGTCCCAAGCTCACGGTACTGTTTCTTTGCTTTCTGATATCCCCAGCTTCCTGCTCGTTTCATCATTCCTTTCTATCTTCAGGGTCCCATTCTCTCCTGTGGTGTCGAGCTGTTCGTTCCACCCTGTAGTTCTTGTCTCTCTACTGTGGTCATCATCTCTGTGGTGGATTTGCATCTTTTGTCTAGAGCTTCTATGTCTATACCTCAACTTTTGGATACAACATGCCCTCAGTACTATTGTCTGCTGATACCCACATCCATCAGGTCTGTTCAGATGAATGGCCTGTTCTCTCTCTCTCTCTCTGGAAATTATATTCCCCTGCTTTTCTACCTGTCTGGTCATCTTTAGCTATGTGCAACTGTGAATTTTGTCCCATTGAGGCCTATAGAGTTAGGATTTTCCTTTTAACTTTTTTGAGATATACTTGAGATACAATTAATCCATATGGAAGTAGTTCCATCCTTTTTGGTACTTGTTTTTAAGATGCATTAGGCAGGATCTGAGCCATACTAGCCCAGGGCTAGCAACTTTCCATTGACAAGGCAAGGTTCTTTTGATGTTGAATCCAAGGCTCCATGGGTGTGAATTTTCCTGGTCTGCTTGATTAAAGCAGCCACTCTGCTCAGCTTCCCGTAGTACAGTCAACTCTGAGTATCCAAGGGGATTTGCACATCTGGGGTGCTCAAGTGCTTTACATGAGGGGCATTGTGTCTGCATAACCATGTCCTCCTGTCCACTCTTAGTTACCTCCGCTTTAAGTCATCTCCAGATACTTAGATCTAGTACAGTGCAAATGCTGTGTAATGAGTTATTACACTATATTGTTTAGATCATGGCTTTAAAAAGAAGCCTACATGTTCAGCAGAGATGCAGCATTTTATTGGGAAATATTTTTGAGCCTTGGTTGACTGAATCCAAGGACATAGAACCCACAGGTAAAGAACCAACTGTACTGGGCTCTCTCTAATCCTCTTGTGTGTTTTCATGGACTCTGATAGTTTTCTCACAGCACGTTCCTTTGTGATATTGTGCTAATCGATGACGGGACCTTTTCTAGTTGCAGAACTCTGGGCAGCTCCCTCCTCTGTCCCTGCCCTGCCCTAACCGCTGAACTCCACTTGGGTTCTTTTCTGTACTCAACAGCCTGGCAGTGACCTGGTGGCAATTATAGGGCTCCTCATCTGCTCCCATCTCCTAGAATCAGAATACCTAGTACTTTGGTCTTTGGGACAGTAAAGTAAACCCCATCCCTTATTACACTTAGCTATGGCCCAGCGGACCCAGCAGTAAGCACAAGGATGTAGGATTAAGGCCGTTGCATAAAGTGATGGTTCTGTGCCTTTGTGCATCAGCTGGGGTCTAGGGGATGGCATGGCAGTGACTGGGGAGTCGAAGGCTCTGAATGGCGCCTTTTCACTTCCCTACACTGTGTGGGAGGTAGAGTGTATTCATTGAATATTCTGAAGCCCTCCCAAATCCTTCACATTTTATCCCAATAAAAACGTCGGTCTGCTAGACAAGGCAAACGTGTTAGAATGCTGAGCTAGAATCCAGGTGTAACCACTCACTAGACCAGACTTCCAGCTTTTTGTGTGGTGAAGTTTGTGAGCATAGAACTTCTGGGAGTACAACATTCAGAATCTACTTAAAACTAACCTTTGGCTCATGGTAAGTAACTTAAGGCACATTTCTTGATCCGCTGTTTTTCTGCTTTGCTTTCTTGTGGTGCTGGGAATGGAACCTAGGGCCTGTGCATGACAGATGTCCTCCAAGCAGTTACATACTCAGCAAACACTTGGTTTGGTTTGGTTTTCTGGTTTGTTTTGTTTGAAACAGGGTCTCATGTAGCCCAGGCTGGCTACATAGCCAAAAATAGCCCTGAATGTATGACCCTCTTGCTTCCACCTTCCACATGCCTAGGATGACAAGCATGTATTACCATGTCTGTTGTATGATCTGCTGGGGTGGAACCCAGGCTTCCATGCTCTCCAGGCAAGCACTCTGCCAACTGAGCTACAGCCCAGCCCTTCCACTGTTATCTTGAAACTTACATTAATTGAACTGACTTAAGAATTATTACTTGTCATGTATGAATTTTCTGCTCTTAAACTAAAAAAGGTTAAATAAACTCATACACTAAAAAGAGTGTCCTGTTTCATTCTTATCAGAAGTAAGATAGGTTGCACATTTAGTTGTACAATAGGCCTAAAATACTCAGCAGTGGTGGTGCACAACTTTAATCTCAGCACTCGGGAGGCAGAGGTAGGAGGATCTCTGTGAGTTTGAGGCCAGCCTGATCTACAGATCAAGTCCAAGGATAGCCAGGACTGTTACACAGAAAAACCCCTTCTTGAAAAACCAAAAAAAAGACAAAAAGAAAAAAGAAAGCTCAGAATTGTTAGAAAAACAGTTGTTAGAATTTTTCAACTACATTCTCTTTATTTAATAATCTATAAAGATTGTGTAAATTTTTATTTCCCTAGTATTTTCAGTCATTACTTTAGAACATACAAGTTGAGTGTCTGGAGTGATGGTTAAGAGCACTCACTGCGGCCATGCGGTAGCAGCGCACGCCTTTAATCCCAGCACTCAGGAGGCAGAGCCAGGCGGATCTCTGTGAGTTCGAGGCCAGCCTGGGCTACAGAGCAAGATCCAGGACAGGCTCCAAAGCTACACAGAGAAACCCTGTCTTGTTAAAAAAAAAAAAAAAAAAAAAAAAAAAAAAAAAGAGCACTCACTGCTCTTACAGAGGACCCAGGTCACTTACCACCACCACCAGGAGGCTCACAGCTATCTGTAACTGCAGATCCTGGAGAACCAGTGCCCTCTTCCAGCCTCCACAGGCACAGGGCACACTGGTATGCAGTACATAACATCCAGGCTCTTCCATGTACACTTAAAATAAATAAATCTTACTTTAAAAAAATAGAACATATGGAATAAACATCCCAAAGCTGAAAATACAAACTCAAAAATGGTCCAAATGCTAAATTTTTGAGCATCAATATAATACCACAGTAGAAACTTTTACACTTGACCTAGACTCACTAAAAATGTTGTGTAAATTAAGTACATTTAATGGGGAAAATATTTTTTAACTTATCTCCAGGTTATATGTTTAGTGTACATATTAAACATGAATTTTGTGTTTAAACCTGTATCCCACCCCAGAATAGCTCATATATATATTCATACACACACACACACACAAACTCCACAGTTTGGAAGACGAATGCAAGCAACTCTGATATGAAGCATTTCAGATAAGTGACATTCAATCACATTTGAATGGACTATAAAAATGAAAAACTATTCAAATGTAAGAATTTTAAGTGTAGATTTTTAAATGCCACATGCAGGCATCTACTTGGAGGGAAACTGCCTTGTTTGAAATCAGCTGTGGTTGTGGAGAAGGAGGTGAGATTGAGACATGCAAAAGAAGGCTCTGCCTGGCTCCCCTGGAGAATTACTACAGTGCTGCAGGGTCAGGCAGAGGAACAAAAGCCCTCAGCCTGGCACTTCCCCACCATCCAGGTGTGTTTGAGATAACATTCCAGAGAAAGCATCATGGAGGAGCCTACAATTAGGGACACAGTTAGGACCATGATTGCGTTGCAGCTGAGAGCTAATGGTTTTCAGGTAATTAGTGCAGTTAGAAAGGTGACTCATGCTTTTCCTGAGGGTCTACCAAGGGCTAAGTTCACCATTATCAAAGATTTTGTTCACTTACGTTTAAGATTGCATTCAGAACTGGGGAAGTAGCTCCGTAGGTAAAGTCCTGCCATGCAATCATGAGGACCTGAGTTCTGATCCTCAGCATCCACGAGAAGCCCAACACAACAGCATGCATCCATAATCCCTGTACTGGGGCGGTAAGTGGATCCTGGGTGCTCACTGACCAGTATACCCAAGTCTGAGAGCTCCAGGTTCAGTGAGAGATAGTCTCAAACAATAAGGTGGAGAGTGACTGAGAAGACACCTGATGCCACTCAAGAGAGATCGCATTCAGTTTGTAAATTGCTCCCTGGGTTCCCTGTAGGTCATCATTGCCTCAGGAGGAAGGTTCCACCGTGCTGCAGGTATTGGTGAAGCCTTGACCAGTTTCTGTACTTTCTCTATGAGGGCACCAGATCAGTAACTCTGAGTGCTGTATGTCTTCATGTCTGTGTTTATAACATCTTTCCATCTGTTCAGTTTCTAGTTGCTGACATTGCTGCTCTTAGTTTCTTATTTTGGTCTTTGTGTCTGTGGCCCTGCTGTGATGTCAGTCTGGGCCTGTTGTACAGGTATGTCACATACAGACAAATGACAGAAGTTTGACTTACAGAGCCTCACATTCCATGGCTATCTATGGGAGGAAGAGTGTTTAGAAGGAACCATCTTTTGGCCTTTGGCCTTCCCAATAGAAGTCATGTTCACTAAGACTGAGGAAGCAGGAGCTCTTGGTAGTTAAAAACCAAAGAGCTGAGAAATGAAAACTGTGTCTCTGGAAAGAGAATCATTGTTCTGTTTGGGACTGTTGCTTCACATCACAGCTAAGTGTTCATTAATCTACCAATTGGTAATGACTAATACAGATAGAGAAAGGCTTCATAGGGCTGCTGAACTATAAGGATATTTTTTTAGCTGGGTGGTGATGGCTCACACCTTTAATCCCAGCACTCGGGAGACATAGGCAGATGGACCTCTGTGAGTTTGAGGCCAACCTGGTCTGTAGAGTGAGTTCCAGGACAGAGAAACCCTGTCTTGAAAACCCCCCCCCCAAAAAAAAAAACAAAAAAACAAAAAAAAACCCTCTTCTTTTAAAATTATTTCGTAACTATTTTGACTTATATTTAAATCAGAGAATAAGACAGTTTGAGAAAGCTACAGGGCTGACTTAGTGGAAATGGGAGTGATAGGTACTTTCTTACATTGCCGTCAGTCCCTGTCATGGCCAGGTGGAGCTTTGTGGATCACATACACAAACATGCACACGTGCAAGCCTGCTCTTAATGTCTATAGGAAAGACATCTGGGACGTGCCGAACAGTTGGAACTGCCAGAATGCTTCTGCGGACATTGTGTGACCCTCAAAGCAGCCTGGTTTGAAGAAAGGGTTTGCCCTTTTCAGAGCTGGCAGAGGCAGAATGTCCATTACTGTCTTGATTCTAGATAAGCACAGAGAGGTGCTGTTCCATGGTGCTGTGCTGCCCTCCCATGTGACCCAGTCCTGTCATGTGTCTGTGTTTCCATGTGTACTCTGAATATATACATTCCACTTACAAGATCATGACACACTGGCAGACTACACAGTACCTCAGGCTTCTGGTCCTCCGTCCCTGCCGTAGATGATGATGCTGGAGCTTCTCTGCCCTGGTTCCATTGCGCGGAACAACACAGGTCTCAGTAGTGTGGAGGTGACGTCAGCACCACTGCTCTTCTTAACCTGTGTCCTTTCACAAATTTAACTCCTCAAGTTTTTATATTAAAAAGTGTTGCTGGGCAGTGGTGGCGCAGGCCTTTAATCCCAGCGCTCGGGAGGCGGAGGCAGGCGGGTCTTTGAGTTCCAGGTCAGCCAGGGATGTTACACAGAGAAACCCTGTCTTGAAAAACCTAAATAAATAAATAAATGCTGCCAGATTAGAACCCCAAGTATCATTTGGGGTGTCACACTGTGCGTTCGCCTCTGTCCCTTCCCGCACTGAGCATCGGAGTTCTGTTGACTTTTCTCAGGAGGAGCTGTCAGTGTACCATGGTGCAGTAAGAAAGCGGCTGGGGGCCGGGCGGCGGTGGCCACGCCTTTAATCCCAGCACTCGGGAGGCAGAGCCAGGCGGATCTCTGTGAGTTCGAGGCCAGCCTGGGCTACCAAGTGAGTTCCAGGAAAGGCACAAAGCTACACAGAGAAACCCTGTCTTGAAAAAAGAAAGAAAGAAAGAAAGAAAGAGGCTGGGAGCTCCAGGAGCCAGGTTTTCTTATGGGAGAACTCCTTGGACGACAGAGCCCAACAGTAGAAGCTGCCTTTTCCCTCTTTAGCTGTTGCCTTTCACCATGGTCCGTGACGTCACACAGTTCTGCTCCCAAGTACTCGTGGAGCAGGTTGCATGGCTTGTGTCGTCTTTGGTTGCAGAGCGATCTGACTTGAAGCTCTCGTCTGGGTTGCATCTGTACCTTTTCCTGGGGATAACCTGTGAATGGCTTATCATGGGACCCCCTCACTCTCTGAGCAGGTTACCAGTTGCTTGTTTGCTCCGTCACTGCCTCTAGCCGCCACCAGGCTGTTGTTCCTTCCTATGTGGTGTGTCCATGCCTGTGCGACAGTGTTCAGCATCACGAGATCTTCCTTCCCCAGCTTGCTTTGCCTTTGCTGACCCTACTGGGTATCCACATACCCTACCCTGCTCCTGAGCTGGCACCTGCCTGAGCCTGCAGCTTGTACCTACCAGAGAGCAAAGTGCCAGCCTCCCGTTTTTGAAGGCCCCTTAGCTCCTCTCCATCTGAGGAGAAAGAGGACAGTCAGTCCGGGCAAAGGACTCAATTCTAACTTTCTTCTCCCAACATTGACGACCTGGGAGCCCAGGGAGTTGGCTGGTGGTGACAGGGTCAGTTCTATCACTGTTGGGCAGGCCTTGGGAAGAACTGGTGGCCTGCACAGGCTGTGTGTGACTAGGCTCATCCCATTGTTTATCTCATCCTTGAGCTTCAACAGTATATTACCTCAGGAAACTACCTGTCCTGATCCCCATCTGCTGAGAAACATCCTGCATGTCTGCTTATCATCCATTGTTTGGGGGCCTCACAGGGCCCTGTGCACATTCCGTGGATCGTAGAAGGCTCCAATCCCCAGAAGCCAGAAATCGACACTCATAATTCATACAGGTGCTGGAGTTCAACACCTAGACTTTTCTTCCTCTCACAGTTTACATTGTTTCTGGGTTTCCAGCCATTTTTTCCTTTCTTGCGTTCCTTTACTGCCCCTTTACCTTCATGTCATTCTTCATAGAAACTGCACTCCTAGCTTTTGTGGCTGGTGACATCGTAAGAAATGCCCGGCTTGCAAGCTAGGTATTAGTGACAGTAAAGAAAGAAGAGGGAGCTGCTGGTGCTGACATATTCCTATAATCCTGACTCCCAGGAGGCCAAGCCAGAAGGATTTTGATCTTGAAACTATCCTGGGCTACATCTTGAGGTCTCAAACAAAACAAAAAGGAGAATTGAGAGATTGCTCAGTTGTTAGAAGCAATGGCTATTCTTGCAGAGGATCTGTGTTCAGTTCCCAGCACCCACACAATGGCTTGCAACCATCTGTAACTTCAGTTCTAGGGCAACCAGCACCTCTTCTGGCTTCCACGGGCACCAGGTGTGCACACAGTACACATAACAGAGACACAGGCCAAATATTCAAACACGTAAGATGAAAATAAATCTTTACAAAGAAAAAGAAGGGAAAACAGAGAAGTACCCAGTGTTGGTTTGCCTGACTAGACCAGGCCTCCTCCCGGGAGGTTGTCCTAGAGCTGGCATTTGCATTTATGTCAGATATTTGGATTTGTGGTTTTGACGATGTGGGACAAGGACTTTTTTTTTCCTCCCCAAGACAGGGTTTCTCTGTGTAACAACTCTGGCTGCCTTGGAACTACTCTGTAGAACAGGCTGGCCCTGAACTCACAGAGATCTGCCTGCCTCTACCTCCTGATGGGACAAAGACTTCTTGATCACCTATAAGCCAGTTACTAGATCCCAAGACTTCTTAACTGGCATTTGATGGATTCATAGTTGTTATAAGATAATAGGTCATATTTAAACTTAATGCAAAAAAAAAAACCTTACAAGTCAATGACTTAGGAAAACTAGAGTTTGCTGTTTATATCACTGGCCAGTCACATGTTTTGTGCAGGTCCAGATAGACCAAGAGCTCTGCTCAGCCAGCCCCTAGACACACTCCCCTCCATCAGCTCATCCCTGTGCCAGAGAGCAGTCCTGTCTCAAAAGTGATCTCCAGCTGCCCCAGAAGTCACTCATCTGCCTTGTGTTCCTATGGTGGTTACAGGCCCGACCCTGTACGATATATAGCCTTTGCTGTTTTCTCGGTTTTCCTGTTTCTTTAGTCTCTTCTGTGGTCTTTGTCATCTTGTCCTTTTCTGGCTTTTTGCTTGCCCACTCACTGGATTAACAGTCTCCTGTCAGTGCTCACCTCTTAGCATCTGCTGGGGTCAGCTGTCTCTTAACAGTTTGACAGGTGAGAGTCAGAGTGACTTATAGCAGTTAGTTGGTGGTCCCATGCCCAGAAAGGTCTGTTTTGAGCTGCAGCTTTGATCCTGTCTTCTCTGGAGACCCACACCTCTTCTGAATTTTAAGAAAAAAGAACAGCTTAGAATGGGAAGCATCTATCCCTAGGATTGTGTAGTGTTTCTTGGAATGTTCTTGGTAATACTTAAGTATCCTGGTTGTGATCATGGAACATGTGGATTTTAGTTTGCAGTTAACATGTTTCGAACCTTGCCACCCTCCTCCAATCCTACGGGAGCAGAATTTGACCCAGAAGAAGATGAACCAACGTTAGAAGCAGCCTGGCCTCATCTGCAGGTACTGGACTTGGCACCAGCCCAGATAGGATCGAGTATGCCATGTGGGTGGTGACCCAGGGCCTCTCTTTAGCTGTTGACCAATGGGCTTCTGATCTAAAGGGATCTCTTTTTAGCAGAGCAGGGAGGGGAAGAAAAGAAAGATTGATTGATTGATTGATTGATTGATTGATTGATTGGTTGGTTGGTTGGTTGGTTGATTGATTGATTTTATGAAAACACTTTACACAAGCTACAGAAATGGAGACTTATTTCTTTGTCCTCAGTGATGATACTAGCTTTACTAACAACGTTGAATTTGGGTTTTGTCTTAGTTAGAGTTGTTGTTGTTGTGATGAAACACCATGACCAAAGCAACTTGGGCAGGAAAGGGTGTATCTGGCTTCCATATCACTTTATCATCAAAGGACATCAAAACAGGGCAGGAACCTGGAGGCAGGAGCTGATGCAGAAGCCATGGAGGGGTGCTGTTTACTGGTTTGCTCATCATGGCTTGTTCAGCCTGCTTTCTTATAGCACCCAGGACCACCCACAGTGGGCTGAGCTCTTCCTCATCAATCACTGATTAAGAAAATGCTCTACAGGCTTGTGTACAGCCCAGTCTTATGAACGCATTTTCTCAATCAAGGTTCCCTCCTCCTAGATGACTGCAGCTTGTGTCAAGTTGACATAAAGTCAGCTAGCACAGACTTAGAGCGTTTCCCAGATGTACTTCCAGTTTTCAGTGCCAGGGTTTAACCTATGCCCCTGTGCATCCCAGGCTCCTTGCTGACAGATGATACTTCCCAACATACCTGTAAGATGCCAGGTTGACTGGTTATAAGGCCAGCACAAGCAGAGCATTTATGTATGTCCTTGGTGAGGAGGGGAAAAAGAAGGGAGGAGCCAGATGTTCTGCCCTCCAGGCATCTGGCTTCCACACAGCTAATGACAGACCATCCACGTTGTCCAGCCAACTATGCTGTGTTTATTTACAAAGGGAACCACAATGGTTGTGGTTCAGTGTCTGTGTTTTTGTGTTCCTCTCCCAGGCAATCCTTAAGTTCTTGTCTGCTTAGAACTCCATGATACATGTAGATGGCAAACTGCAGATCTCACCCCCAAGCTTGATCATGGTCCCAGGTGTAGCAACTGAGCACCATGGAAAGCACTGTGTACCATTTAAGAGATAGTCTGTGGTTCTCGCTAAATGAAAGAATTCGGTCTGCAGTTAGAATTATGCTAAGCCACACAATTCAGCATTAATTTTGCATGTGTGTTTTTAAGTCTAATATTTTCAAGCAAAATAAAGATTGAGTTTGAGGTGTTTAATCCATTTATGAAGTACCATGTTATTTGACACATTGTTTTTTTTTCTCCTAGCTTGTTTATGAATTTTTCTTAAGATTTTTAGAGTCTCCAGATTTCCAGCCCAATATAGCAAAGAAATATATTGATCAGAAGTTTGTATTACAGGTAAGTTTCCACCTAGGTGTTCCTTAGCAGCCTTAAGTACAAAATGGTCATTGTCACTAAGTGCTGTTTTTCTTAAAGCTTCTAGAGCTCTTTGACAGCGAGGATCCTCGGGAGAGAGATTTTCTAAAAACTACCCTTCACAGAATCTACGGGAAGTTCTTAGGTCTGCGTGCTTACATCAGGAAACAGATAAATAATATATTTTATAGGTAAGTCCCATGTGGTTGCTACCCTCCCTCGATGCTATCACATCAAAGACAGAGGAGGGAAATTGAGTCATGTGCAAGTGACCCCCCCCCACACACACACACACACCACCACCACCACCACACTGGGTACCTTGCCCACTCCGCTTCCTGATGCAGTTTTGACTGCTCACTTCCTTGCGGTCTGCTCTTGCTTCTGCTCTCCAACGCCTTACCACATACACCACCCTTGCTTGAGTTCCTATAGAGTTGTCCAGTTGCCCTGAGTGTGAGTGAATTGACTGTGTCCCATTCACCTGCTTGTTACCTTATTGTTCCTGCTCAGTCACAGGAAGACAGGAAGGAGGAGGGAAGGAAGTAGTCAGCCTTTGCCTGGGAAGATCTGTGAATTAGGTGAGCAGTTTGAGGGCCAGCTAAGCAGAGGGGGAGGGGGGGCCTGGTGGCAGACAGAGCAGGACGGCTTTTCTATATACTCCCAGACCTGTGCTGTCGGCCTCTAGCTCAGAAAGGACATACCAAAACCCTTCAAGTGGATTGTTTGCTATGACCCCTGATGTTTTATCCCCACCCTTGTCTCATCTTTGACCACGCCTCATGAGTCTTAAGGTCTGGTATCGCAAGTGAGCATGAAGGTACACGCCTAGAATCCCAGGGCTTAGGAGACTGAGGCAGAAAGATTGCCACAGCTCAGGCAGCCTTATCTGCCTCGAGGTCCAGATGAGTCAGGGCTACATTCACATGGTTCGCACCACTGCTGCTCTCTGGTTAACGTGCAGCTTCCCGGGCTACCTCTGTGCTTCCAGGTTCTGCCCACTCCCAAGCTGGGCAGCCATGTGTCATCCCAGGCTGAAGTCCACCCGAGTTGACGGTCCCTCCTCCCTAGGAGCAGCTTCAGTGGCACCAGGGGTTGTGTGCGTCCCACAGTGACACACAGTGGGTACTGGTAGAAGAGTCTGTGTTGCTCTTCTATGGGATGGTCTCACTATGTAGCCCTGGCTAGCCTATCACTGGCTGACCTATGTCTCCTGCTTCTGCTGGGATGAAGGGTGTGTGTCACTATGCCCAGCCTACTTTGTAGCTCTTTCTTACTAGTACCTGGAAAGCTTACCGAGGTTATTCTTGTAATTGTTGGCTTCTTGGGTCGACTCCGTGCTCTCAGAGATCTGATCCTAGGGAAGCCTAAAACTAACAAATCTTAGTAGTGTTGGAAACACTGTGATACCCATCTGATATAAAATAAGAAGTTTTACACAATCTAGCTGTGGGGCAAGAGCCTGCTTATGCCTGCCTGGTCCTTTCTTCCCCACAGTGACTGAAAGTGGCCAAGAAAGGGGAGCTGAGACAGTGAGACCAAGCAGCCTGTGTGGCCCTCCCGGTCCTTCCAAGCCTGGTGTATCCCTGTAGTTGAATCCTGCGCCTGATGGCACATTGTGATGTTGGGGCCCTCACCATGTGGCTTCCCTTTGAGCCCCTTCCAGGTTCCTTATAATAATATATAATGTTTCTGTAATAGAGCCCAGCCCAGCCCTGACTTGCTGACTGTAGTCAGGGAATGATGTCAGCTCCTACATATTCAGCTCCTGTTTTTCACTTCTTGGTGCTCTGCTTCTTCACAAGATCATTCATTCCTTAGCTGATGTCATTCTCTACACGGAATGGGTACAACTTAAATTCCAGATTCTTAGCCCTGAAGTTCAGGCTTTGGCTGTAGTGTTTTGTTTCTGCAGGACTAGTGGTTCTGATCAGACAGCTGAACCCCAAATCTGTTAAACACCTGCAGTGTGAAGTGGACATGCCTCCTGCCGTAGAGAGCTTACCTTGATTACTGGGGTGCTCCGATGCTTATTCAGAATGCATCTCATGATTCAGTTCAGTTCTCCCCAAGGGCGAGGGCTACAGTATGGCATTTTGTGCTCCCTCCCTTAGGTCGTCTTTTCTATACTTGTCTGTGTAGATGTGCTCAGAAGCAAGCATATTACTTAGAGTCCCCAATTGGCTTGGATCTTTTCTCGTCATATCATGTGAAGAGAGTCAGAAAGCTCACACTTTCCCAGATCCTGGAAGTACAGTACTATGCTTATTCAACATCCCAACCCAGAAATCTGCACACTTAAAAATTTGAATATTTTTGGTTGTGAGCCTTGCTTTTAACAGCTGAGCCATCTCAAAAAACCAAAAAAGAAAAAAAAAAATGAGTATTTTGAGCACTAACATGATGCCAAAGGGAAATTCCACACTTGACTTGTGTGACAGGTCATAGTTAAAATGCAGGAATAACCAGGTATGGTGGCTGCAGTCTCAGCTACGCAGGAGGTTGAGGTGGACGGATCATTTGAGCCTAACAGTTACTTACTTACAACTTGGACACCATAAAGAGAGCCTGTCTCCAACCTAAAAATATTATATAGCATTATCCTCCAACTCTGTGTAAAGAGTAATTGAATAGAGTAATTGGATTTTCAGCTTGAGTCACATCCCAAGATATATCTCATACATATGCAGATGTGATTCTTAATGATCTCTGAAATTGTAAACTGCTGGTCTGGAGCATTCCGGGTAAGGGGTCTTAGTTTGCACCTGTATCTTGTAAGAAAATTCAGTTTTAAACAATTTGGTTCAACTCACCAAAAGCTAAGATCCTACTTGTAAGTTCTCAGTGAGTCGGTTTATTATTGTAAGCAAACGGTGACCCAGTGCTGGCGTTGGCAAGGGTGCACTGGAGGCGAGCCAGGCCGGCGGAGCAGCCAGGCCTTCTCTTGCGGCTCCACCCAGTGCCGTGACTTAAATCACCACCTGTTACCCCTCTCAGTTCTGTCCTTGACCTGAGCTCTGCAGAACTGCTGTGCTGCCCATGGTGTCATGCACAGCCATGTCCTGGGTGGCTTCTTGCTGCTGTGCATCTCTGTGCACACGGCCTCTCTGGTCATGCTTAGAGCCTTGTGATTGATTTTATTTTATTTCTTGTGGCCTGAACTGACCTTGAACTGACATTAATACTCCTGCTTCCGCCTTCCCAGTGCTGGAATTACAGACATGAGCTGCCTCTTCCAGCTTCCTCTTCCGGTTCCAGTATAACCTATTACCAACACTAGCTGCCTCTATAGGAGTCAGGAGAAGCTGCCAGTCTCCTCACGGGATTAGCCCCAAATTAGTGCCACTTCCCTCCACCCTTTGTATTGTCAAGGTGAGCCACAGGGCAGTTCAGCTCCACAGGAAGGGAAGTAGATCCCACCTCTCTGTCCAAGGTGCAGGACACATCCAATGGGAGAGTGCTATGAGCAGCAGTGCCAGCCTGGTTCAGATCAGTCTGGGTTCTTGCTGTAGAGTGAAGATCACTCCAGCTTGCTCTGATGTCTGCTCGGCTTCCAGACAGTCTCCTCTGGAAACTAGTCCCCTTTTTTCTCTCTTACAGTCAGCTAAAGGTGCTTAGAAGTAAGAGGCTCTCATAAAATGATACTAATGTGGAAAGCTACCTGGCTTACATGGACCACCATTCTCCCATAACATGCAGGAAGGCTGAGCAGCAAGGCCAAGGGTCACTCACTGTGAGCTGTGTGCAAGGGTGCTGCTGCACCAGCTACAGATTCTAACTAGGTAAAACCCGGGAAGCAAGAAGAGACTGCTCTTCTGCACTGGCACCTGCAGACTGATGTGCCAGCTCTGTCCTCTGGGGCAGGGGAGGAAGAGGATAGCGGGAAGCGACAGAATGTGACACACATTCTGATAACCATGGCCAGTCCTCTGACTTTCACACTACAACCAAGCACGTCTTTAGGTTTCTGTGTCTGGCTGCCAGTGGCCCTGGAGCCTGCCCACATGCTGTCTAGTCTACCATCCTGTCTCACCTGGAGTCACAGACAGACTCTGTTTTCTCCCCTCTGCATGCCCCCACCTCGATGGGTCTGTCAGTACCTTCCTTGGGGCTTAGTATGAGTAGGAGCCATCAGGGAGGCCTGGCCCTTTGAGAATACAGAAATGTCTATACCTGTTCCTCAGACTTCTGAAAGTCTAGAGACCTACTTCTTCTGTACCTTAAGGTGTCTAGTCAGTTTGTCTCAGGACAACTTCACTAAGCAGCTTCTGAGGGAGGTGTTCCCTCTGATGGACAGGGGCCACTTCCACCGTCACATGTCCTAAATGCACTGCCCTGCTGCTATAGACCACCAACAGCCAAGTAGCTGGGGTTCAGTTTCCATGGGAGTCCTCTGGGGTGGACATTCCCCTGTTCCCTATTCTTATCCCCAGTTCACTCACCAGATGTGTTTAAGCAGTACACAGATGCCAGGCTGGGTCCTAGTACCAGAAACACATTTACTGGAAGTCCTTGTCCCTGTCTGGAGGGAGACAAGCTGGCACAGAGAATGGAGTGCATATTTCCAGAGCTCCCTTAGGAGCCTGTGTCAGCTGTGATGGACAGAATGCTCAGAGGTAGAGAATGAACTGCACTTGGAGCTGGTGTTGAGGAAGCAGGGACGGTATTGATGGGGAGGAGGGCAAACGGGTGTTCAGAGAGGAGCTTCTTGTCGTGGCAGAGAGTGTGCTAGAGACTGGAGGCTTTTAAACTGAGTGAGACATCACCTTATGTTGAAAAGCTGCTAAGAAACAAGGTGGATTAGCAGGATGGGATAGCAGGCTAGGATGTAAACACAAGGCAGACAGCAGTGCAAACGGCCACGGCTAAATTTGCTGTCAAAACATAGGTGTTGGCAGTGGAATTTCTTCAACTTTCCTGGGTACTTGAAAATTTTCAGAATGAAATGTTGGAAGAAACTTGAGCTACACAGGCTATCTGCCGTTAAGGTATTCCATTGCAGGCTTTCGGGGCTTTGTGGGCTCTGGAACATATCCCTGAAAGGGGGTGGTGGCAGCGGGGAGCTGCAAGCTCCTGGGCTCCTCCTGCAGCCTTTGTTACTTATTCAGGTTGCGGTAGTGTTTACAGCTTTTACTCGGGGTCCAGCACTGATGATCCATTGTGTGTTCCAGGTTTATTTATGAGACAGAGCATCACAACGGCATAGCAGAATTACTGGAAATACTGGGAAGGTAAGTTCCTGTCGCTGGCAGTGCGAGGCTGCAGCTACAGATCACACCAGAATGATCTAGCTTGTTGACGTTGACCCCTTCCAGAGCACAGCAGTGTAAGCCAGGTCCCGAAAGAACGGAAATAGAGTTTCACGTAAGGAGAAGGAAGGTTGGTGAACTCAGATCAGAGGGAGCAAACAACAACTCACTTCCATCTTTGTGGCTCCATAGGAACGGCCCTCTTCACACACCTCTATCCATTACTATGGAAACTATGGAATTTCAATTTTTTTCCCTCAAGTAGTGTTAAAAATAGTTACAGAAGAAGGTGGATATTATAAGCTTATTTGAAGAATAGATTATATATGTGAGGTACTGAGTGAATGCTAATATTTTAAATTGCTTCAACCTGTTGACTTTTCATATGTATATTATAATTCAATTTTTTATCATCTTAAACTGAGTAAAGTTTTTACGTATTTTTTTTTAAATGGCCTATAGGTGTAATATAAGATTCCCTGATCCACTGTTTCCCAGTAGATTTCCTTGGAGCTGAGAGGTAGGTCAGCCTGGAGAATGCTCTGTCCAGTGCCTCCAAGGGAATCCATGTGCATTATTAGCAGCTTAAAGTTCTGAGTTTCTCTAAAGTGAAGACACCCAGTATATAAGAGAATCTGGTGGTTCCCTACAGGCTCTTAGCCTGTTGTCTTTGTGTGCCTCCCCCAACACACACACACACACACACACACACACACACACACACACACACAACCGGAAACTGTTGTCTGGTGGATCTGGTCCCTCTCAAGTTGCTGCTTTAGATGTGATTTGAAAAAGTGACTGGACCTAGGATGGTCTGTCCCTCACAACATGGCTTACTTAGTATGGCTAGAGGTGCTTCTTTCCAGTCACATGACCTTGGGCAAGTTCCTTCTGTGAAATGGGAAGAAAGCTGTTTCCTCCTGGTGTTGCCCTCTGCCATGTATCAGGAGTGGTGTGAACTGTGTTAAGTGTAAATCTTACCACATGGATTTTTCAACCCTTCCTCCAACACAGCGTTCACCCAGGAATCCCCCTGCAGATGTGCTCGCCACCCTTGATGGGTACAGTGGGAGCAGGACTCCTGGAGGACCAAGTTACCAGCTCTGAGAAGCATTTGTTCACTTTGCCTGATCTTGAAACCACGTAGATAAGCCAGTTAATGTTCAGTTTGAAGGTCCTTCAGTGGCATGCCTTTCCTATAGAATGAAGAACACCCAGTCTGCACACTGGGGTTGGGGGACACTCCAGGTCACACGAGGATAATGATCTAGAATTACCCCCAGGAATGTAGAAGTCTTAAAGGAAAGTGCTGGTGGGAAGACCTGGGGCCGTTCAGTCCCCTGCTGTTTTCTTCCCCCTGTGCGTGACTTATGCCCCAATACAAAAAAAAAGATAAAAATGGTTGTGCGCCTGGAAGGCCTTTTTGTTGTAGTTGTTGCTCCTATCAATATCCTCTTTATTCTGAAATAAATATTTGCCCATTGGCTTTTCATGCTGAAAACAAAAGCTGAAAGAACAAAATATCTGACTGTAATCTGGAATGTGTAAATACTCAAGCTGAATTCTCTTTTCACAGTATAATTAATGGATTTGCCTTACCACTGAAGGAAGAGCACAAGATTTTCCTGTTAAAGGTGTTGCTGCCCTTGCACAAAGTGAAATCCCTGAGTGTCTACCATCCCCAGGTAAGGCCAGCTGAGCACAAATGCACACCTCTGCAGTGGTCCAATCATTTGTGGACGTGATTCCTTTCCCATATCACTGTACTACAGTGAAAATAGATTACTGGTGGCGTTTCAAAGACAGGGTAAAGAGGGAGTCCTTTCTAAGAAATTTGGGAGAGGAGTGAAAGATGGCTAAGTTGTATAAACGCTTGCCATCAAGTGTGAGGACCAATGTTGAGATCCCCGGAACTCCCATAAATGGCAGATAAGATGTGGTAGGCTGCCTGTGTTCCCAACCTCAGAAGGTAGAAGTAGGATTCCAGACTAGCCAGTGTAGCTAGCTCCTGGTTCAGTGAAAGAAACATTGCCTTAATGGTACAAGGTGAAAAGAATTGAGAAAAACACCTGATATCAACTTCTGGCCTCCACATGCATTCATACACATGTATGTTTGTAGCCTCCAACATACACAAACATCACACATAGTTATGCTTACAAAAAAGAAAAAAGCTGGGCGGTGGTAGCATACACCTTTAATCCCAGCAATCAGGAGGCAGAGCCAGACGGATCTCTGTGAGTTCGAGGCCAGCCTGGTCTACAAAGTGAGATCCAGGACAGGCACCAAAACTACAGAGAGAGAGAGAGAGAGAGAGAGAGAGAGAGAGAGAGAGAGAGAGAGAGAGAGAGAGAAGGTTTCTTACAGTGTGATCTAAACCTAATGCCTTAAAGACAAGCCAGATGGCCATGGCCATAGCCGGTGGCATGGCCTATGACAGCTTGTACAAACTGGACTGTTTAAACTGCAGGAATCTTGACTGTAGCTGTGCTTTAACCTCAGTGGCTGGCTCCTAACTAGTTCCTGTCTGTCTGTATTTGGATCTGCTTTCCAGTAGGCAGAGTTTGAGCTATGCTGAGTCTCAAGAGGTGGCCACTCTCAGTTACAGCCCGTAGTTCTTTACTCTTGGCTGCCACAGGGCTGGACACACAACAGGATGCCATTATGTGTTAAGAACACATGGACCCGGGAGGGGGGGAGGATTGGCTCAGCAGTTAAGAGCACTGGCTGTCCTTCCAGAGGCCCGGGTTTGTTTCCCAGCACCCACAAGGCAGCTCACAACCATCTGTCCCAGTGGATCCTTTTCTGGCTGCTGTAGACACTGCATGCCCATGGTGCACAGTTACCCATATACATAAACAAAGTATTTTATAAAAAAATTCCCCCCCACACACACACACATGTCCACCACCGGGGGAGGAAGAAGAAGAGCACATGGGAGGGCTGTGGGTGTAGTAGGAGAGAGTACTTGCTTATCAGTGCAAGGCCTTAGGTTCTGTTCCTAACACTGCAAGGAAACAAAACCCGACAATTCTTATCAAAGCTTATAGCTTATAACTATAATCTCAGCACTCTCATGAGTTTGAGGCCAGCCTGGGCTGTATAGAAAACGACCTTGTCGAAAAATTAAAAATAAAATGGAGATTCCATTCCCCAGAGCTCCTTGGAAGTGGGTGGCATGGGATACATTATAAAAAGGACATTCTTTCATTGATTTCAATGGCATTAGCTTCCTAGGAAATATCCACTTGTGTTCTGATTGGTATCGCATGACAACGGGTCCAGTGGGCTTGTTATCATACTCATTGTTGAACAAAAATAATAAAGACGCTGGCCATGGTGGTGCACACCTATAATCTCAGCACTCTGAGACTCAGGCAGGAGGCTTGCAGCAACTTTGGGCTACATATAAAAACTATCTCAAGAGAGAGGAGGGATTGTATGAGCGAGAGATATTGAGACCATGATTGGAAAAAGCACAGGGACAAATAGCCAAACTAGTAGAAACGCATGAACTATGAACTATGAGGAGCCCCCATGGAACTGGACCAGGCCCTCTGGATAAGTGAGACAGTTGACTAGCTCGAACTGTTTGGGAGGCCCCCAGACAGTGGGACTGGGACCTGTCCTTGGTGCATGGGCTGGCTTTTTGGAACCTGGGGCCTATGCTGGGACACTTTGCTTAGCCTTAGTGTAGGGAGGAGGAGACTGGACCTGCCTAGGCTGAATCTACCAGGCTAGGCTGACTCACCAGGGGAGACCTTGCCTTGGAGGAGGCGGGAATGGGGGTGGATTTTGGGGAGGGCTAGGGGGTGGGAGGAGGGAGGACAGGGGAATCCGTGGCTGATATATGAAATTAAGCTAATTATAAAATAAAAATATTAAATTAAAAAAAAACTATCTCAAAGGGAAAATAAAGAATAGTTCAGAAATGTCTGATAGATTGCTGAATTAAAGACTTTCCAGTTACTCTATTACTTGTCCATTCTAATCTTCAAAAATGCCATAGACGGCCAGGCGGTGGTGGCGCACGCCTTTAATCCCAGCACTTGGGAGGCAGAGGCAGGCGGATCTCTGTGAGTTCGAGGCCAGCCTGGGCTACCAAGTGAGTCCCAGGAAGGATGCAAAGCTACACTGAGAAACCCTGTCTCGAAAAACCAAAAAAAAAAAAAAAAAAAAAAAAATGCCACAGACACACCCTCAGACACATCATACACACACACCACACTCACACACACATCCCTCATCTCACTTGGTTGATTTGTTGGTGGTGTTTGTCTGAAAGATGTCCCCTGGTATTTATGGTTCTTGGGCCTGGGCATAGCTATGAAATCTGTCACAGATTGATAAGGAGAGAATTATCCACTGCTCATCAGCCCCAAAGGCGCTTCCCTGAAGTACCTCTCAGAGCATTGTGGGTGGCAGTCACGGCGGTCGTGGGCAGCATTTCAGCCACATGCAGCCATTTCCCCCAGGATGGTGTTTAGTGGTTGTTCTAGAAGGGCGTTTCCTTGCTGGAGTGACTTGCTGACGCTCTCTCCCCATCCCTTTCAGCTGGCGTACTGTGTTGTGCAGTTTTTGGAGAAGGACAGCACCCTCACTGAACCAGTAAGTGCTCTCTCTCCCTGGGCCCTGATTGGTGAGCAACCGCCATGCCTTTGTCCGTCTTCAGCAGCGGTGCTGATGGAGGCTGATCTCACTCCTGGCTTGGAGGTTTGAGTGTGGTAGTTTGGCTGCAAGTTCCTTTACCGCAATGATGGTTTTATGTAACAAGCTTGCCACCTTGTCTCATACCTGTCGCCAATCCTTGGAGCACGGCACCTGAGTGGCTGTGACCACCAGCCTGGGCCCAGCAGACCTGCACGTTTACAGCATGTGTCGGGACTCAGTCACAGGCATTGCAGCGAGAGTATAAGTCACTTGTACTCAAGAGGGTTCTTTTCGCTCTGGAAGTTTTTTCTAAGTTAGTGTTACTATTTTACAATCACTGAGTAGTAAATGAAGGCTAGGCTGCTGACTTTGGATGTGGATTTCTGATTGGTATTTTATCTTTATTAATTTTTTTAATTTTATTTTATTCTATTCTTTTGGTTTTTCAAGACAGGGTTTCACTGTGATATGTAGCCCTGGCTGTCCTGGAACTTGCTTTGTAGACCAGGCTGATCTTGAACCCAGAGATCTGCCTGCCTCTGCCTCCTGAGTGCTGAGATTAAAGGAGTGCACTATTACCACTCAGCTATCTTCATTAATTTTTTTTAATTTAATTCCTAGAACATCCACTGAAAATCAGTCAGTTAAAAATGTAGTCAAGGTTAACAAGATCTATCCTGTCAGGTGTCAGCCAAAATAAGCATTTGAATTCACTGTTTAAAAATAACCTAAGATACATTCATAGCCCTGCAGTTCATCCATTTAAGGTGTACTGTTCAAGCCAGACATGGTGGCTGGAGGTAGGTAGATTACCATGAGTTTGGGGTCAGCCTCAGCTGTTTAGCAAGACCCTATTTCAGAGAAGGGAAAGAGGAGCTGAGAGAGCTCGGCAGTTGAGAGTGCTTGTTGCTCTTTCAGAGGTCCCCAGCACCCAGACGGTGGCTCACAACTGCCTGTAACTCCAGCTGCAGGGGTCAGACAACCTCTTCCCTGCCTCTGCAGGCATTCACATGCAGGAGCACACTTACATGATCACACGGGTATCTTCACCACACACACACACACACACACACACACACACACTAATAATTTCCTTTTAAAAGAAAAGGAATTCGCCGGGCGTTGGTGGCGCACGCCTTTAATCCCAGCACTCGGGAGGCAGAGCCAGGCGGATCTCTGTGAGTTCGAGGCCAGCCTGGGCTACCAAGTGAGCTCCAGGAAAGGCGCAAAGCTACACAGAGAAACCCTGTCACGAAAAAAAAAAAAAAAAAAAAAAAAAAAAAAGAAAAGAAAAGGAATTCTACCTGCTCTTGCTGCCCCTTTTATAGTAAGAAATCAAAGACATAGAAAAGGTACACTGTTTTCTCTCATGATTTTTCCTTTTGTGTGTTTCTAATACTTTGTGATAACTAAAGAACACACCAAGTGTTAATCCACATTTGCCACAGGCTTCTCCCACCCAAAGCACCTCTTCCTTCTGGACTCTGTCCCAGCCTGACTCCAGGCTTATTCAGCCCAGATGGACTGTGTCCTCGTCCGTCTGAGCAGAACATACTCTCAGGTGACAGTTGCAAAGTTTCCATCCGTAGTGCACCGTAGTGACAGATTGGCAGCTTTGTGACGGTGAGCTTAACTTCAGGAGGCGAGAGACAGCGAGGATGCTGTCTCACATAAACATCAGCTGCCAGAGAGGCAGGACCCTGCACAGACAAGCCACAAATCCCACACACTCGGTGTGGTGGCTGCATCCCAAGCTGTTGTTTGATAGTTCTGTTGAAAGGTGATGATGATATGACATTACTGTCCAGCCACAGAAAGAAGAGCTCATTTTCAGTATATGTAAAGCATTCAGCTGCTAAATTTCTTCCTTTGAAATTCACATTTTCTGAACATGTAAAGCCCATTGTGTCTGACTTAGAAGTGAACACTTGTTAAGATGCAGGTGTGAACTGGAAAGGAGCATGTACACTCAGCACACACAGACCTACCATGCCGCCCCAGGATTGCCATGTGGAACTGCTTTAAATACAAGTCACGTCAGTTACTGCAGTCAAACTCCTGAGGAGAAATGACTTATGGGAAGGCGGAGTCTGACTCATGGTTTGAGAGCACAGCAGAGCTGGCTGCCGGAGCACGCAGCTTAGACTTCTTGATCCAGACAAACCCAGCTGCCTTCCTCCTCTCTCAATTGTTACTCAGTCTAGGAATCAAGCCCCTGAAGTGGTACTACCAACACACAGGCAGGTCTTCCCTCCAGTTAGTCTTCTGGAAAAGCCCAAAGGGACGAACCCTCAGGTGTCTCATTAATGCCTTAGGTGTTCCTTAATCCAGTCAAGCTGACCGTGGAAATTGCCTATCACCATGTTCCACTTCAAAGACTGCAGTCTATAAAGGGCATTTGCTGACCCTGTAATTGATATTTTTCGTGTACTCCAAAGTGTCCTGGGCACATTAGACATATTTACTATTTACTTTGTTGTCAGGATAGAGGCTCATGGGAGATTTTACACAACTGTGTCTGCTTTCACCTGCCTGTCTCCTTCTGCTAATGGAATGTCCCACGTGTCTTGGCAGCCACTACTTGGCAGCCTGCTCTTTTACCAGGACAGAGTCCCCAGGACTCAAAGCAGGGCCCCGGGCTTGCTTCCCCACCCCCGCAAAGGGACTAGACCGTGAACCACAGCCTCAAGCTGCTGTTGTCTAGCCTTAGCATGCCAGAAGACTGGGCGCTGTTCACAGGAGTGAGACCCCAAAGATCAGGAGAAGTCCAGTGTGAGTCAGAAATTGTGGCTTTTCCAGCAAATCAGTCCAAATTGGTGGTGCTGTGCAGCTCCTACGTGACCTTCAAAACCACTGACCTGCCAGATGGTGGTGGCACACACCTTTGATCCCAGAATTCAGGAGGCAGAGGCAGTCAGATCTCTGAGTTCTAGGACAGCCAGGGCCCCCAGAGAAACCCTGTCTCAGAAAACCTGTCTCAGTAAATACACACACGTGTACACACACACACACAGTTTAAAAATTACAGTTTCAACAGGATGAACTATTTGCTTATTTCTCTTATCTGAAAGACTTTCTCTTTGTGGGTCATCAAGGCAGCTCAGTGGATAAAGTGCGTGATGTTAAGACTGAGAACATGGGTTCGGTTCCTGGGGCCCGAATGATGAAAGGAGAGGTGCAGTTCCTGCAGGCTTTCTTCTGACAGCCACACATGAAATCAGTGTGGTGAAAAGGAATTCTCTTTTATACATGAAACCGTAGGGTGGATTTCATGAAGGGCGTTGTTTAGACTGGGGTACTGAAGGGGAGCACTGACACCATCAAATCCGGGCCACACCACCCTGACTCCCAAGTAAGCACACCCTGTTGTTAGCATCCATGTTCGAAGTCACTAGGAGAAGGGGTGTTCTCTGCACAGCCTTGGTTTTGTAAGTTGTGTTGAGATTTCTTGACTCCTCAGCCAATAGGAAACTCAAACTAGATCCTAGGACCAGGGTTTCCTTTCCCATGTCTCTTCAGTTTTCATCTTTCATCCTGTCCCTGTGTGTGTCCCTGCTTCAGAGGGACAAGTTATACTTGTTCAGTTGCATGTGCAGGGGTGTGTGTGCACAGTGTGTGTGCACATGTGTCCTTATGACAGTGTACCTGCTGGTACTCGTTGTACTTTTTAGAACTAAGATATCGAAACTCTAAAACTAGATAGTTAATCTTCCTTGACTCAAACCAGTTTCTGCTGGTATAATCTGGTAAGACATCTTGAAAGGATATATAGAAGGGGAATTTTTTCTTTTTTTAAAGTTGCCCGGCAGACGCCCTCTATAGCTGTCTGACCTAGGCGGAAAGAGTAGTGTGCAGCAGCCAGACTAGGAAAGCACTGGGACCTCATAGCGTTGGGCTCCCGATCAGGGCCATGGCTGCCATGTGCTTCCTCCTGACCAAGCGCTCTCCCAGCGCTTCTCAAGATCTGGGCTCACACAGAGCATTGTGACCCAGCTCAGATCCAGCACCCACAGAGAATACAATATTACATGCGCTCACTGACAACACCCTTCGGATGTATTGTAACAAAGATTGTGTGTGTGTGTGTGTGTGTGTGTGTGTGTGTACATACACACAACACATGGTCAGTTAACTTGAGAAGTGGATTATGCATGCATATGAATGTTGTTAACAGTGTCAGAACTGGCTGTTTCCACACTAGCACACAGTCTGTATTGTCTCCACTGGTAGAGGGAATGGGTCGCATTAAGCTGGTAGTGAAGTGTGTAAAACTAGACTGTTAATGAGAGGAAAGCACACTAGTGCTGATTCTCAGCCTCGTCTCTTGTGTTGCTTTGCAGAGGGGACATCTAAGGAAGCACAGACATCTTCCTCTGAGGTACTGGCATCTCATGGCATCACTTGGTTTGCTGTTGTTGTTTTATAGGTGGTAATGGCACTTCTCAAATACTGGCCAAAGACTCACAGTCCAAAAGAAGTAATGTTCTTAAATGAATTAGAAGAGATTTTAGATGTAATTGAACCATCAGAATTTGTGAAGATCATGGAGCCTCTCTTTCGACAGTTAGCCAAATGTGTTTCCAGCCCTCACTTCCAGGTATGCAGGTTTGGGCGGCAGGTCGGGTGCTCCTGTTGAAATGACGTTCTCAGTGTGGAGCTGCTGGTTCTCTGGGTCTGCTGTGATCTAAGGGTGAAATTCAATTTTTTACTTGACATGTACTTCAAAATTAGATGCTTAAACTTTAGCCAGGTAGGGACACTCATTCCTGTGATACCAATTCTTGGGAAGCTAAGGCAGGAGAATTGCTACAAGTTGAGATCAGCCTGGGCTATAAAGAGATCCTGTACCCAAAAATAAAATATAACCTTAGTTCTGTGTAGTTTCAATTCCAGCTCCCGTTCCCCTCACTGAAACCATGGCTCTCAGGAAACATGATGGCAGCGCTGTCTCTGTAATTCAGCTCTGAGTTCAGGTGTGCTGTGCTGCCAGGTTCATAGGGCCCTATTTATTATAATTGAGTTACCAAAGCCAGTGAATAACTCAACACTAACAACTTTTAACTCTGAAAGTCTCCCTTAATAAGTGCTTCCTTTCCGACACATAACTTTATGTCTCCTTATGTCTTTTAAAAATGAGTGTTCTGATTTTTCTTATTACCACAGTCCTGTCTGGGAGGCCAGTGTCCGTCACTCACTTTCTGCTCTTGAGTTCTCCCAGCCGCCTTGGCTGTCCTCCCCTTCCAGCTGATGTGTATGGTGTGTTCATGGCAAGCATGATAAAGATGTAAAGATCAGCAGAACCTTGGCCCTTAGGAAGCTATGACCGCTTAGCCTCCATGCAGCTGAGCACCCAGCACCATGTGAAAGGACTCGCAGTCCCGAGAGACTCCAGGGGTTCTGGATTTTCTCCACATTGAGGACCTTCCACGCAGAGCCTTTCCCGAGCTAGGAAGGAGTCATTGGGACCAGCAAAACCAGACAAGAAAGCCTGATGGCTCTGCTCAGGGAGCATGGCAGCCACCAGCCGAGGTGCAGAAGGGCCAGGTTTGCTTCTGCTGAAAAGGAACCTCTCATCCAGGGTTTCCCGTTGCACACAGCTAAGCTGCTGTTACTTTAGACATTCACAGGCATTTTACATTAGAACTAGAACAGGAGAATTCTGTTTCTGAAGCTTAAGGAGTGCAGTTTTCACAGAGCAGCACCAGTGAGAAAACTGTCTGGATCTCCCTATCCCTGCCTCAGGACACCAGCCGGGATACAGGTGTCAGAACCCCAGAAGACACGGAGAGACACCAGGAGTGTTTGGAAACCTGAACCTGCCCAGAGACAGAAAAATGCCTAGCCATCTGGAAACCTAGTTTATAAGAGGTGTTGGAGGCAGCGGGTGTAGAGTTTAATTGGAATCTCTCTACATAGGGAGGTAATACTTCTCCCAGAAACCACTGACCATTTTGCTAAATTGATAGACCCAGATCAGCACCAAGTACATTCTAGAATCTTCCAGAAACACGTGGCTAGCTCTTTCTTAATATTTAGATGTTTTTTCTGTGCAATTTTTCACACACAGAAAAATTGGTAGCTTCTCTTGGTGGAGGTTGTCCTGCACTTAAAGCAGGGAGATGGTGGCTGTAAAGGAGACTTCTTTGGAGTCAGTAAGCTCTAGACTCCACGTGGTTAGGAAAAATAGAAAGGGGCCAGCAAAATGGCTCAGCAGATAAAGGTGCCTGCTGCCAAGCCTGGCCGTCAGAGTTGGATACCTGGGATCTACATGGTGAAGAAAGAGAACCAACTCCCCAATGTTGTCCTCTGGCCTCCACACACATACTGTGTGTTGTGTACACATGCCTCCACCCCGTCACACACACAGTACACATTCACACAAGGTAAATAAATTACATACTTCTTAAAGAGGTAAGTCAAAAGGACATGTGGGTATGTTGGTACAAGCAGACTCTGAGGATGAGCAGACAGGACAAAGTGAAATTGTACATCCCCATCAAGGGCCAGCATTGAGGAAATCTGAAATGGAACACCGTGCCTCATTGGTACAGTGGCGGTACTGTTGAACTGGGAAGAACATGTGAAAGGACTGAGTGAGTGTGCATGGCTGTTGCTGAGCCAGGAGAGGGACATTGTTGGAAGCATGCCAGAGAGACGTAAGCTGAAAGTTCTCTTTAATCAAACTGCCAGAAGTCATTTAAAACAACTGAGTGCAGTAGTTAATCCCTGAACTCAGGCAGGAGGATCACAAGTTCCAGGCCAGTCTGGCTACTGTTTCTCAAGGGGGAAAAATGGTGTTAAAAACTAAAACAAAATGTATGATTTGAGCATTTAAGCACCCTAGCTTCTGTTTTCTAATGTACAGTCTTGAAATATTATATCTAAAACTTTGTATGGATAGATAAATATTCTCTATAATCTCTATGAGTTCAAGGCCACCCTAGGCTACATATCAAGCCCCAGGCTAGCCAGGGCAACCCCACAGACCCTGTCTCAAAAAAAAAAAAAGGTGAAAAAGAAAAGGTGGTGTTGGCAGAAGTTGGCCTACCTGGTAAAGGCACTTGCCTTGCAAGCCCGTGACCTGACTTCAACATCAGAACTCACATGGAAGTGGGGAGAGAGAACGGACTCAGAGTTAGCCTCTGCCCTCCAGGCACATCATAATGCATGCTCACATGTGTACACACATACAGTAAATTAAAATGCAGAACCAGCAAGGTGGCTCAGCAGGTAAAGGTGCTTGCTACCAACCCGACAAGTTTGGTCCCTAGAACTCACATCATGAAAGGAGAGAGCCAACCCCTCCATACTGTTTTAAAGGCTACGGGTATGCCATACCACAGACATATACACGCATAGTAGATAAGTGTAGTTTTGTAAAGGAAAAATAATACAGGTAAGGTATTGGTCAGGCATGACGGCACACACCTATAATCCCCACACTTAGGGTTTATAAACTTGAGGTTGGCCTGACCCACATAGTTTGTTTTTTTAAGCAAAAACTGAAAACATATGTCTTGAACTCTTAAACAAGAATTATCTGCCGTTCACAGTGTTGTACACCTTTATTCTCAGCGTTTGGAAGGCTAGGGCAAGAGACAACATAGCAATAGTGAGACATCCCAAAGCTGTGCGTGTATGCGTGTGCACGTGTGTTTCACATTTATTCATTTTATGGGCATGGATCAAGACAAGTGTGTACCACAGGGTGTATGTGGAAGAGTTGATTGTCTTCCACCATGTGGGTTCCAGACATCAAGCTGAGGTCATTAAGCATGGTCACAAGTACCTTTACCCCAGCCATCATACTACTCCACCCCTTCTCTGTGTGTTTTTCTGTATTTCTGTATATGTGCCTTTCCTTACCCATCTGCAAAGCTCACCTCTCCTCACTCCCGAGGGACTGGTCCTGGCTCCTCCACAACTACCTCCTCCTACCCCACCTGCTCACTCAAGGCTTCTGGTGGCAGAACTCTGGCCCCACTCTGCTCTGAGCTGAGCATGGCCACCACACTGCACACTGGCTGTGCTTAGGGAGCACTTGCAGCTCTGCCTAGAGGAATGTGTACTGCGATAGGACTGACCACATGCCCTGATGGCTTTGTGAACTCCGGCTCTTCAGAGTCAGAGTATACGTGTCAGCAGTCAGGGCAGAGACAGACAACTGCATATCTGGATGGAGGGATGGGAGTGCTTATCCTAGCTTTCTTGCTCTCTGTATTGGAAACTGGTAGTAACTAATAGAAAAGAGCCCACCCCCCAGCTCCCCAGTTCACCCAAAGTGAGGGCCAGCCCGCAGGCCCTGCAGTCTGGTCTGCAGCCTTGGCGCCTCCTGTCCCTCTGGCTGACCACCCCCTTGCCTTCTTTGAGGTTCTCCTACACACGGTCTGCCTTACAGAGCCTCCACGCCAGTGGACACAACCTCTTGCCTCTGACCATCATTTGTCATTTTTAGTAAATCAGTTATATCCATTCTCTACTCCCCAGCCGAATGTATGCTCTGCTTCAGCCTCTAGCCAAGTGGGTGGTACACACACTGTAGACCTAGCTAATGTAGGATGAGTGGGAGTGAATGGCTGAGGAAGGGCCTGGAGAGGTGCCCATTGCACAGACTTGAGGACCTGAGTTTGAATTATCTGGCCCACTTATTATACCAGCACTGGGGGACTAGAGATAGGAGGGTCCCTGCCAGCCAGCTCCCAGGTTAGTGAGAGACTGTGTCTCAAAAAGTAAAGTGGAGAGCAACTTGGAAGACAACCAGTGTCAACCTTGGCTTCCACATGTGTGTGCACATGTATACACACCTACACTACAGATTCATGCATACACACACACACACACACACACACACACACACACACACACACACTTAGTGTCGGCATCCAGCCTGGGGTCTCCTCTGAGTGTGTATTGAGTAATTGAAAAAGTGAATGACTATGTTGACTTTTTGATAAACGAGTTATCTTTTTGCCTCTTCATTGACTGTTCAACGTCACAATCTAGGCTATTTAGAATTGATGAAAATATTTGTAACTGTCTGGTCCAGTATAACTCTCTTTACTCACAGGTTTAACAGTAAGAATGTTTACCTCCTATCTTTATGCAGATCACCGACATTTCTGCACCCCTGTCTTTCAGGTGGCAGAGCGGGCACTATATTACTGGAACAATGAATACATTATGAGTTTAATCAGTGACAATGCAGCGAAGATTCTGCCCATCATGTTTCCATCCTTGTACCGCAACTCAAAGACCCACTGGAACAAGTAGGAATCGGCAGCCCGTCCACCTCCTGGTCATCTTTAAATAGCCAGGCCTTGCTATGCAGCAGTGTAAATTGTCTCTGTGGCCTGTTGTTTTGCCCCCTTTCCCCAATGGCAAGCCAGTACAAAGGCCTGTTTGTCAGCCTCCGGGTCCCTGCTGGTCCCAGCAGTAGCACTATCTTGCCCTCTCCTGGAGCCTCGGGGGAGTTGGAAGGTCACTGCAAAGGATCAGTCCTGCCAGAGCACGGTGGACGCATCAGTCCTTAGTTGCCCCTTCAAGTCCCACAACACATCACGGGAGCACATGGGTTAAACTCCAGGGCTGCCCTCTTGTGCACATTACCTGAGGGTGAAAAGAGAAATGGGTGGCTCATGTGGCTGAGGAGTAAGGAGTGTTCCATCCCCTCCCTTTCATTTTACTTCGTGAAAGCTCCCTGATGCCTTGCAAGGAACTCCATATGGGGGGGCCATATGTGTTGGATGCTGAGCTCAATACTCAGCATTAGCCAGATGTGGACACCAGAGCTCCCCTTTGCTGTGGGGCATCATAAATACAGTCTTTCTGTTACTTCCATCTGAATAATTTACCTGTAATTCTTTTTTCTAGTCAGGCTCCAGGCAAAGTGACTTTGGCTGCTGTTACCAGGAAGGTGAACTTCCTGGCCTGGCAGGTGCCTACAAGCCCTGACTGGGGAAGCAGACTGAATTAGAACTAGCAGCTTGTATTAAAACCTAGTGATCTTGTTGCAGGTAGGAGCTCAGAAATAAGGGAGACTCGGAGGTTTAGAGGGGAAGGAGAAGTGGCAGGAGGTAGGAGAAGGATGAGAAGGGTCCAGCGGTGGCATTTCACTGTGGCATTCCCTCTGCAGGACCATACATGGCTTGATATACAATGCCCTGAAACTCTTCATGGAGATGAACCAAAAACTCTTCGATGACTGTACCCAGCAGTTCAAAGCAGAGAAACTGAAGTAAGTGGATGGGTTTTTATTGTTTTCCGTAATATTAATATTCCACCACCATTGTTAATCCTACAGAGTTAGTCTTCATTGTGAACTTTTTAAGAGACCCTGCTCTGCTCTTGCTTAGGAAGCAAGTGAAAGGTTGGTGCTGGCCTATTGCCAGAGAGTGTGTGTCTAACCCAGGTCCTCGCCCTCCACCAGATGAGTCGGCTTTGCCTTTCTCAGGGTGCTGCTTCTGGGCACGTGGGACTCGAGAGGCTGCATCTTCGCAGAGACTGCCTAGATGTTGATTGAAGTGCTCTGTCTCTAGGCTAGGCACATAGTCATGTGATTGATTAACGGTGACTAGCAGGATGACCCAGTGGTACAGACACTTGCTCCACATGTCTGATAACCTGAGCTCAGAACCTGTGTGAAACAGAAGGAAAACACAGACTCAGAGAGTTGGCCTCTGAACCCCACACCCATGCCATGCTATGTACCTACGTAATAATAATGCACCTTATCTATCTACTTAGAGAAGTCACTTTTCAGCCAGGCATAGAACACGAGTCCATCACCTCAACATTCTGGAGGCTGAGGCAGGAGGAGTACTGTGAGTTCCAGGCCAGCCTTGCTGTGTAGTGAGACCTTGTCTTCTTGAAGAAAAAGAAAATCACTGTTCCTAACCTAACCCAGTGTGAAGCGCTGGCAGATTTTTAGTCTCTGCTTGCCACTTAAAAGTGACTAAGGTAGATAAACTACAGGTGTCTGTCCAGCCAACCACCTTTCCTTTCTTCTTTAGATAATATGTGAGGTTTGGCTGCATGTCTGGCTCTGTTTTGGTTTCTGATAATACAGCAGTGAAGGCAACAAAAGTCCTTGCCATAACAGGGTAGGTGGAGTAAAGCAGAGCACACTTGGAGTAAAATACAGAATGTGTGTCGGGGAAGCACGGGTGGCAGGACCACAGAGAGCTATACCAGACCAGGTCTCGGCCTCGAGGGCAGAGTGCATATGGGCTAAGTTAGCATGGTGAGTGTCTAAGAATGAGCTCTCTGCTGTCGCCGCCTCCTCCGCTCCTAGAGAGTCACGGGGTTCCAAAAGTTGCCTGTGGTAGTACATTTCGAGGATTTTAAAAAACAGTGGCCTAAATTCAGTGCCTCTAATGATGGAATCAGAAGCAGTCCTGGTCTCCTTGGAATACTGTCACCTCCAGGGTGCTGGCTCTGGCTTCCTTGGCTCCTCTGCAGACTCGCCCGCCAGTGGGTATGAAAGCAGGCAGCCTATTGGACCTACTTGCAGGAGATGGAGAATATTTTAAACTCTTGTTAAATATTTAGCTTTTTCACTTTTTAAAATCTTTAGTCTAACACTTGGCCAGTTTTTAGGTTTGTTTTTTCACATTGCATGTGTTGAGAGTCACAGTATAAGACATGGAATAAGACCAGAAAGTACCTGGAAAACAAGGTTGTGTTGCTGACATCTCCAGGCGGTCGCCCCATCCTGCCTGAATGAGAGTCTTCTCTAATAAATGACGTTTTACTGTTTTTCAGAGAGAAGCTGAAGATGAAAGAGAGAGAAGAAGCATGGGTTAAAATAGAAAATCTAGCCAAAGCGAATCCCCAGGTACTAAAGCAGAGAGTGACGTGGGAGTGTTGAGGCATTGCGTGAATGTTGGATGAAATAGGCCCTGGCTCCCCCCGGAAGGGGCCGTCGCCACTAACACTGTATGTGCAAATGTCCACAATAAACACTTTCCAACTTTGTAACCTTCCTCTTGTAGAAGTACTTATTTGCCACACATCATTTTTACCACAAAATTGACTTTTTCCTCTTCTTTTTAAAAGCTATGATGTGGTAAAAAGAAAGCCAGGATGTAACCTCTTAAGACTGTAATGTTCTTTCTTGCTCAAATGTCATAAATGCTGTCACTTGAACCATATTTCTCTTTTTATTTTCATATTTGAAACAGATGAAGTATGAAGTAGATGAAGTATGCTGATAAACTAACTGACTTCTGCCCTGCTCACGCTAACCTTCCCTCTACCCTAGCTGATGCCCGTATGCTCTCGCAAGGTGAAGCGAGATGCAGATGGTCATATCTGCCAGAGCTGTTGCAGCTCAGCAGCCTCCATCCACTGTTAGCTCTTAGGCTGCCAGCCCTGGGACAGCTTTGGTGTTGTGTCTGCTGGACTGAATGATGAGAGTTATCGGAGGGTTTCTCCTTGCTCTGTGTGTGTCTGATTCTATCAGCCACTTGATAAAACATCTGACCTTTTCCACACTAAGATCTCTCAGGCTTCTCTTGGCTTTCCAGGGAAGAAAATGTTTTACTTAACCGTGTATTTCTTTTTGGTGAGAAGTGTGTATAAATTATTATATAAGTTGGATGTGGGTTTTTTAATCTTTGTCATTTAATAAAAACGATACATGAAGATAACGGTGTGTAGTTTCCTATAAAGCAGCATACTGGCCTGCATCTCTTTGATGAAAAGATACTTAATGACAGTCTGTTACAGATCTATGGTTCCACCTAGAACAAATAGCCCGAATTTCCCAGCAGCACTTTCCTCTAAGGCCTGTAGTTTCATTATAGAGATGTGCATTTATGGATAGAGTTTATGTTGAAAATGAGGTTGAAGTACTGAGAGTTGTTTTAAAACATGGGGAAAGCGTACATGGGCAGACTTAGGTGGTTCAGCCTTGGTGACATTGCCCTGGGGGTCCTGCTTTGTTTGGAAGGCTTTATTTAGCTAGGAGTGAAGAGCCTTGGAAAGTGTGCTTTGTCTAGAATATGGAAATAATAATGTGTTGAAAAGACTGCACAGAAGTTGTGCTTACGAACTAAGAGCTGGTTGTTGATCAGCACGGGGCCTGGAGTCACCACTGCCTAGCAGCAGAGGTTCCTGGTTTATTCCTTTTGATTGCTCTTTAAACTGTCTGTGGTGACAGCATACCTGTGGTGGGTTTGGCATTGGAGCTTTGGTGACCCCCCTTCCCACTGTCCTCACCCTCATCTCTGTGTGGAAACATCTGTCTGTGACAGTCATCAAGAGTCTTGTCCACATACCCCAGCCCCATGACACAGTGTCTCTAAAGTGGAAAATACTTCATGTGTTAAGACCTCATAGCCGAAAGTGTGGCCTTAGAACTCATTCTCTTGAGAGAAAACTCAGCACTAACTAATTTCTGGTTAGTACTTGTCATTACAGGACTCGGGTTGGTAGTGGCTATATGGGTTTTTAAGCCATTTTCATATCAGCCTTGGTGAGAGTGAACATCAGCTTCACTATCCAAAGGAAGGTTACCAATAATTCAGTGTGTGTTCAGTGGCATCTGGGGAGACATCTTCCCCAAGCAAACCCTCATTTTTACAGGCCAAGCAAGTGTCTCATCTGCTCATAGATGTTGGTGGAGGAGGGATCCAGAAGCTGTGGCCGCTTCCCTGGGTTCTCCATGCCATATTCTTTGTGTGGAATTCTAAAACACTGGTCATTTCCAACACCGGTGTGTTTCTCCCAACCCACCAAATAGACTCACCCCCCACCCCCACCTGGGATGTTGTGTGAGTGCAGCTGGGCTGTGGCAGGGGATTGTGCCCCAGGTCCTCTACCTTCTGTGGAGGCCTGTGCATCCTTGTCCTCTGAGCTGCTGCCTGTTGGAGGCCTGTGCTCTTTGGGGGAAGCCTGCCTGTGCCTACTGGGAGTGAGCTTCGTCTGCTGTGAACCAGCACAACCCATGAGCACAGGATCCTTTCCACTCCTTGGGCAACTTGTGTGGGAAACATCAGGTTTATCCTGGAGCATCAAGACGATGAAGTGTCTGCTTTAGATCAGCCCCCAGGACTATCTCACAGTAGACTTTCATTACTTTCTGTTCCTCCCCACCTGACTTTGAGCACCTAGAGGACAAGGCGCCATGCAGCCTGAATCAAATTATGGAAATTTCCAGTGATAAAAACGTCAGGGCCAAACACAGCCCGGCATCTAGAAGCATGGGGTGCACAAGGGGCCAGTGCAGCCAGACCATAGCCCACAACTGAGGCCTGCTCGAGACTGCAGAAGAAAGTGTGGCTCGTGTCTATAGGGAGGTTCAGAAAGCAATGGCACTGGGTCCCAGGGGGAGTCCTGGCCCTACGGTTGTCACCCAGTCTGCACTTGAGGCAGGGGCCCAAGACCCAGGCAAGTCAGAAAATATTAGAGAAGCGCAGGGCTGGCCCTGAGGGAGCTGGGATAATACTGGAGAGAGAACAGACACCATCTGCCTTTATCCCTCCCAATGTGTGTAAGGGGCACGGTGGGCCAGCTGGACTTGCAGGTTAGGAAGCTCTTCTGTTCTGGCAGGATGTTGTGCTGGAAGAGCCAGGCCCCCAGGGGACTGACTCTTGGAGGAACGTGTGGAAAGGAGGCTGCTGAGCAGAGCAGGTCGCAGGAAGGGCAGGAGAGCCCGAGGGTTGTAGGAAGAAACTGAGTGCCAGGTGTGGTTACAGCAAGTACACGGCCTGCAGGGTAAAGCGAACGCGTGGTCAGTGCCCAGGAGGCGGCTTGGTAGAGAGAGGACAGGAGCCAGACTGGCCTGCGCAGAGCTGCCAGCCAGAGGGGTGGCGGAAACCAGGTGTGTGGGTGGCCATAAACCTGGGCCCAGGGCCCAGTGTCCCCTTCAGGCTGGAGGCTCCTTGACAGCACGTATACTGCAAGGGAAGGACTGAGCATAACCCCCGACCTGCAGCAGACACTGACTCTGTCCCCGCCACCCTGGCCTGACCACAGGGAGAGCGAGTGCCAGCAACTAGCAAGCCCTGACTACATCCTCTGCTCACAGAGCCCTAAGTCACTGGGGCCAGGGTAGAAGCAGGTGGGGGAGGGCTATCTACCGTTACAACCTGCCGGATGCCCCTAGAGCACAAGGGAGTGGAGAGGTGGGGAAAGCGGAGCACAGGGCCCCGGGGCATAGCGGCCTGACTCCAGGGGCACAGGGTGCCGGGTCAGAGGGACCAGCCATAATCCAGGCTGCATTAGTTCTGGTGGCAAGCAGGATATCGGAATGTGTTGAAAGATTTAAGATCTTAAGAAAATACTGAGGACGTGGAATGAAGGAGGATTGGGGGCAGCTGCCCCAGGGTGGGTGTGAAGCAGTGAAGGGAAGAGAGCTGGGGAGAGAAGGGGCTCGAGCGGCTGTGGACGGAGAACAGGGTGCGAAGTGACCATGTGCTGTGGGCAGCCCCCCTTCAGGGTGTGAGCGCCAGAGACGCAGGAGGGCTGCAGGCTAACTGGATGGAGATGAGCTCAGGGGAGATGGAGAGGGGATCTTGGGGTCAGCAGAGGGTCACTCCCATAGCCTAGCCTGCAGAAAGGTGAGCTCCTTTCCAGTATCCGACAGGCAGCAGCCCACAGGCTTCATCAGTGGGCACGCAGGCAAGTTTGTCTCCCACCATGTGGTTCTTGTGGGAGAGGGCTGCAGGGAAGGGCAGTGGGCCGGCGTCCCCTGCAGTCTGAGGGCCCTAAGTGCAGACCCAGCACTGAACAGAGAGTGACTCCACACTTTGCATTGCAGTATGCAGTGTATAGTCAAGCCAGCGTCATGAGCATTCCGGTGGCAATGGAGACAGATGGGCCTCAGTTTGAAGATGTGCAGATGCTGAGAAAGACAGTGAGCGACGAGACTCGTCAGGTAAAGGTGCATTGAGCTCAGCAGGGCAGTGCCCGCTACAGATGTGCTTGGCGGGCCCGTCACGTTCCACTAAGCTAATGCTGTAAAGGGAAATGCAGTCACTTGTTTAGAAACATCTGGAGATCTGAGTGATCAGATCGCTAGAAAAGTTTTTAACAATTAAGTGTATGCCTGCAATTTGTTGCTTCATTTACCTTAGCAACAGAAGCCCAACTCCTAACTATGTGTTCTCTGTTAGCTTGAGCAACATCAGAAGCTTTGCGGTAGCATCTTGCCGTTCACCTCCCCTGTGCAGCCCTCCCCCTTCTGCTCTGGCCCAGAGCACTGCCTTCAGTTCCTCATAGCAGGTGTTACACCCCTCACCTCCCAGGACCCAGAGCTGCTGTGGCAGGCCAGGGCTCGGCCAGCAGCTCTTCCAGTAACTCCACAACTCCACGTAACTGTTTAGAACAGTTCTGATCCAGTTCTTTTTGCCCAATTGAGAACGTACACAGAAAGGTTTCCAAGAGGGTGACCCACTGAGCTCCCCTGAGGGTCCTGAGAGTCTCATTCCTCTGGGCATGCTCCCTGTTCCGGGCAAGTGTAAACAATGCCCAGATGGGACCTGGAGGTGTTAGTCATTCTCCCTTGTCAATTTTAGCCCCCTTTGACCAATAACAGGATCCCTAGACGTTAGCACTGATTCTAGAGTGTAGAAGGGAACCCCTGGTTGCTGCTTACTGCTCGTGATGTCCATTGGAGCTCAGTTAAATAAACAGAAGGATTCGCTAATCTCTTTTGTTTGGTTCCAGTAAATCCTCACCCGATAAGATGGGATGAGGCATTACTAAGAGTGGGCAGTCTAGCCAGCTGAGCCTCCATCAGCCCCAGCCACACGTGTCTGCAGAACACCAGACATGGAACCTTCTGAACTGGGCTGTGGTCCCAGGGTAGCACACAGAAGCGCTTCAAGACCTGGCATGAAGAGGGGGTGCGGCAGCATCTCTTCATAATTACTGGTGACGGTGCCCTGAAAGGCTGTGGCTTGTGTGTAAATACCATAAGCAGAGATGCAGAGGTGCATGTGGCCATTTCTTTTCACCGCTGCCACATGGTTGCCTGATTTGGAGTTACAGGCTCCCTGTCACAGTGCTGCGCAAGGAGGGCTCGGCCCCAGCACTTGTCACGGGAATCCATGTTCATCCTCAGCCCCTTGATTTAAATTAAAGTTTGTTTAAATGGATGGATGAATAGTTTTTTCTACTCAACAAGACCTGAAAATGCAATGGAAAAACTCAGTGACCACTTACTGAATGTCAGGAATTAGGTGAATTCTACACTTGCACATAATGGTTATTCTTAGCAATGAATAGATCTTACCGAGAATTCAACTGGGCATAGTTACTCAGGCCAGAATCCCAGCACTGGAGAAGCCAAGGCAGGGGAATTGTGAGTTCAACGCCAGTCTGGGCCACATAGGGAGACTCATCTCTTGAGAAGAAGGAAGAGAATGAGGGGGGGGGTGGAAAGAGGGAGGAAGAGAAAAGAAAGAAACCCGTGTGTTTTCTGTGTTCTACCTGCAGGCACTAGTTTTCCTCTGTGATTTCTTTGTAACTTTGAAAGGAATTAAGGTTACCTTTTTATTTCCACTTGGATTTTGCAGCCCCAAGTTTGCCAATGGCAATCCAGCTGAGTACTTGTCTGAGATCCCCATTTTCCTCAGAACATCATCCCAGGGAAGCCCGTCTGGGAATTGGTGACTCTTACTCAATTTTAAGATACTTGGGCCATATGAAGTTTAGAGGAAGCTTACTTGTGAGCCATTTCCTGAACACTTGAAGGTTCAAAGGAATGTTCCTTCTGGTACATCTTTAGCTTTGGTCATGATTCACTATAACTTACACCCTATGCCACACAAGATCAACTGGATTGAGAACACACCAAATTAATCTCAGACTTCAAGCAAAAATGCCTTGAAAAGTGGGCTCTGGCATTGTTAGTTCAGGGGCTACGGAGCCTCCAAGCTGTTGTTCATCATGGTGACAGGTCCCCTTTTGGTAAAACCAGCTGGGCATTCTCAGCATGAAAGACTCCCATGGCACATTTGCTCTGTTTCTGTGGCTCTTCAAATTATGTCATCTGGTTGAGTCTTCTGTGGCTCATGCTCCTGAGTCAGAAGATGCGGGCACAGGGATGTTAGTTCTCCCCAAATTAATTCCTCCACTAGAATCCCAGCAGGGTTTTTACCTTAAGGAACTGACAAGCGGAGATGGAGCTGAGTGGGTAGAGCGCTTGCCTAGTATGCACAAAAGCCTGGGTCGTTCCCAGCACAGCGTAGACCCTGCATGGAGGTACACTCCTGTAACCTCAGCACTTGGGAAGAGAAGACCAGAAAATCAAAAGTTCAGAGTCATCCCTGGATATATAGCAAGTTCAGAGGTCAGCCCAGGCTCAAAAACCAACCAATTCTGAAATTCCTATGGTGCAGAGACAGAGCAGGGGGATCTCAAGCTTGAAGCTAGCCAGGCAACTTAGTAAAGAGCCTGCCTTCAAAAAGGAATGAGAAGGTAAAGCAAATTGCTGTGGGAATTCAGAGGACCTAGAATAGCAACCTGAAAAAGACAGTACTGCCCAGTCAGGATGTCTGTGGACACATAGTTAGACGGTCTCGGTGTCTAGATGAACGTTTTCTAAGGTACAGCCTCGTAGGTAATACTTGAAATGATAAACTTTTTAGTTGTTTTTGTTTATGTTTTTCAAGACAGGGTTTCTCTGTGCTGCCCTGGTTGTCCTGAATCTCACTCTGTAGACCAGGGTGGCCTCGAACTCACAGAGATCCGCCAGCCTCTGCTTCCTGAGTGCTGGGATTAAAGACTTGTGCCGCCACCACCTGGCGAAATGATAATCTCTTCTTTGTTTGAGAACAGTGGAATCATACTCTGGAAATTCTTAGTCAGTTATGACAGCAAATAAATGTGCCAAGTACCAGATGTGGTCTCGAATGCCTGTAGTCCCAGAGTTCTGGAGGCCAAGGCATGATCAGAACATTTGAGGCTAGTCCAGGCTACATGGGAAGACCTTGGCTCAAAAACCAAACAAAACTATAGCTAAAAACTAAGGTCTGGGGCTCAATAATATGAACACTTTCTGTGGCCCTCAGTTTTATTTTCACTATTTTTCAAAAAAAAAAAAAAAAGCCATGTTTCTTTAAGTGGACCTGACTATTGGGTCAGGACAGGGTGAGAAGTAAATAAGATGGTCCTGCTGAAGACTAGGAACAAGAGACCAATGCTAAGAAACCATTTGGTTGATGGGCAAGGTGGAGAAATTCAATATTGTATTCACTTGTCAGAACCACTGTTTGGATTCCTTTGTGGAACTTGTGGAACTCTATACAGAACACCCCCCTGAAAAAGTGTGTGAGTTTCATGTGAATAACATTAATATCAGAGACATTTAAAATGTTAACAATTTTCATTTTAACAGTTGGTCGGGAGAAAAGCAGTGTCAACCACGCAAGTCAGGAAGGTGTAGAGACGGAAGGCAGGCAGTGCAGGTACTCCTTGGAAAATGCATAGAATATACTTAAGGCTTTGTGTCTACAAGAGTGTGATGAGTCACCATGGTATACATGAAGTATTTTCCCTTCTTTCTATGACATCACAGCTTGTGATGGGCAAGACAGAGCTAAGGAACGTTGATTAGTTCTACCCCAAATTTAGTTCTAAAGTTAGAACTCAACGCCTTTCCAAGATAAAGGAGGCGTGTACCATTGTGTACCCAGCCCGTGTTCTCTACAAGACCTCCAGCACTGGCCATTTGCACCTGCCGGAGTGCCCAGGCTCCTGTGTCTCACACGGAGCTGTCTCATGCCAACACTTCCTGCTTCCTCATCCACCCACCCCTGCCCCAATGCTGCCAGCACATCCTCTCCCCCAGATCTTACTCATTCTAGACCACCATCTGCACGATGTCTCATTCTTTCCTGCCTCCTGTTTCTCTCATTGTTCCTCTTGTGGTTTGTCAAATTCTTCTCTGCCTTGTGCATCTGTCTGCATGCTAAGCAGAGGGGCCCCTTGTGTATGTCCAGAAGCTCCGGTCAGTTGAGTTTCCTCAGTTCACCTTCACTGGGTCCAGCTCCAACAGCTTGACTATGGTCTCTGTGTTAAGATGTTTCTTCTCTCTGACATGCCTGTGCCAGAGCTAATTACATATTTCATGTATTTTAAAATGTTAGTTTGCACCAGGATGGACATAAAATCCAGGGTAGAATTTTACCTCTGAATTTCTGATGGGTTAAAGATAAGGCACTCCTAATGTGCCAGCTGTGGTGGTGCACACCCAAAATCTCAGCACTTGAGAAGCTGAGGCAGGAGGATCATGGATTTGAAACCAGCCTGGGTTTTGTAGCAAAACTCAAAATCAATAAATGCACTCTTATGAGCAGCAGGTGGACTCCTAACGGCCTGTGTGGGGACTCGTGACGGCCTGTGTGGGGACTGGTGACTGGTTTCTAGGCAGGCAAATTGAAGAGCTTTCCTTCACCATGTTGAGTGGTGAGGTCAAGTGGCAGCTCTAGAAGTGATCGTGGTGTCAGACAAGACACTGGAACTCTTGCTGCTGCTGCTGCTGTTTTCCTAAGCAGACCTACAAAGAACCCTGCTGAGAAACACCGAACTCTTGGAGACGCAGGCTTCCGTCTGTGGCTTGGCAGGTGCTTGAGTTTCCGAAACACGAGAGCATAAGAGCGTGTTTATCACCGTATGGAAGTCAGACATGAGCACACGGAGCAGCCGTTCATGCGTGCTCTCTCTGTTGTCACATAGTTGACTTTGAACAGTTGTGTACTTTTTTTTTCTAGATTACACCGTAAAGGTTTACTTCCTCTAATGCCGCCTTTGTTTGGTTGGAGACGCTGGATGGGAAGGAAAGCAGTTAGGGTTGAGCAGCTTAGGTCCAGAAGCGACTGGCGGCTGCCTACCGCCTTCTCACGGCACGGCACCTCTGGACAGCTGAGTCGATGTTCTGTTGTGTTCCAGAGTGCTGGTGCTAACCTAGCAGCCTCCTTTAAAGCTGAGCGGGTGCTCAGGGTAGACTCTCCTCTCTGGCCCCGTTCTTTGCAGATACATTTAGCTAAATCCTTGGGCATGCTGGCTCATGCTCATAACCCCAGCACTTGGGAAGCTAAGGCAGAAGGATTGCTATGAGGTCAAGACCAGCCTGGACTTCATAATATACTTAAGGCTAACCTGGGCTACATAATGAGAGCCTGTCTCAAAGCATGTACATATGTGCACATGCACACACATAGTCTAAATCTTCCTGCTAAAGTGGGATTCCTAAACTTCAGAAAGAGAGTGGAAAAGAGAAGGAATTTTTTTATTTCCTAGACTCGATATTGGGAATGTAAATGACTTCTGGGTACAATTTTTCTTCTAGCTGCATGGCCCATTTAACACCTCTTACTGTTAAAAAAAAAAAAACTTTTAAAATTTTGTGTAGATATTTTAGCTCTCCCAACTGGTTTAAATCTAGTTTTGTTTTCCCCTGAAGAGATGTCCACTTTCTGAAGTATGTGTGTAGCAGACATGGTCATGAAGTGACGTTGGTGATGTTCTGTGAGAGAGCCTCCTCTCCTGGGGGTACTCGGGAGAGGAGTAAGAACTGGATGGAGACTCTGCGAACAGTAGCACGGCAGAGACTCAAAGCCAGCACTGCCCACTAGGCTTCACACTAGTCATCACATCGGGTTTAGAATGTCTGGGGTGAGTGAGTAAGAAATGGGCCCATTCCCGTGGCCAGCTGAGGCTGTAGCACACCTGTGATCCTCTGACTTCTAACTCAGAAGTGAACTCCCTTCTAACTCAGTCAGCCTAGTGCGTAGCCAACTGCGTTGCATTTGTGATTCCAGGCACAGAAAGACCCGAAGAAGGACCGTCCCCTTGTGCGGCGCAAGTCCGAGCTGCCTCAGGACCCCCACACCGAGAAAGCCTTGGAAGCTCACTGCAGAGCCAGTGAGCTGCTCTCCCAGGATGGGCGCTAGCCTCTGGAGCAGCACGTCGAGCTGGGCCTGTCAGTTCTCTTCTGGATGCTATAGAAAAGACATACTGTTTGTGCCACACCAATCAGCTACACTCAAAGTCAAAGCTCCCTCCGACCCCGTTCTGTGGGCAATAATGCACGTCCGCCTCAGCTCGAGAATAGGAGTTCAAACAATGGTGGCTTCTCTGGCCCTGCTGGCCAAGCCAGGGGTCGAGGACAGTGTTGTCACCACCCCAGCATAGTCCTGAGTAAGACTGTGTCCCCAAGTCAGAGCTGTAGGAAAGCACCCTGGTTGTCTTCTTGTTCTCCCAAATAGGTAGTTTTGTGGGAACGCCATGAGTTTTCAAATCAAAGGAACACTTTGAAGGTATCTCCTCCTTTTTAAGACTTTACAACCTTTGACATCGTTCCCACGATTTGCTGTGCCAGCAGCTAGTGTTTGTTGGTTAAACCTCGCCGAAATGGCTCTTTGCTTTCACATTCTAGCTGCCCACTGGGAAACGGGCTGACGTCCTCAGCGCTGGGACCTTCTAAGGTGTTTCTTTCCTTTGATTAATGCATGCACACCATGTCACGCTTCCCTTAATGTCTACCAAAAGCCATATCTCATAGTCTGTGGTAGAGGCCAGGGTTCCACCTAAGCTCAGAGAAGAAAGCTCTGAGAAGTGCTTTCTCAGTCCACCTTGACTAGAATCGCAATGTTGAAATTATGTGTTCATATTTTTATTTACAGAATCAGTTTTTCATCTACTTACACATTATCCTTCAACAAGGCTCTTGAATTGATAAAATTGTAGGATCTAAGAATTGCGCATTTGTAGAACGTTACAATAAATTAAGCTACTTGGCCTACTGCAAACTGCAGCTGCCTTTGGGCATACTGCAGGCCGTGCTGTTAGGGTGCCCTCGGTGAGCCTTCTGTTGGAAAAAGCACACATTACCAAGCTCATAAGGAAAAGTGCAGTGTCTGCGTTTCCGCTCGTCTTCACATGCTGCTACAGGCTTCACAGACGTCTTGCATGGATTAAGCTTCTGTTTTAGGTGGAATAGCACGAGGAGAAAAATCCTTAAACTTAGTGCTTTGTCTGTTCTTTATTTCTCTCAGGGTGGCCAGTATTTTGACTTATTTATCCTGCTTGAAAGCTACTTGAGATGTGTACCGCTGTTCTGAACAGTGACTAGTTTCTTTTGTCTCCAGCATATATATAACTTAGTGTTAAATGTCTTGATGCATAAGAGGTAAAGTGTGGCTTCTTTTAAAACCTGTTTGTTAATTGTGGTCTCGGGTATCCGTGACAAAAAAAAATGGTGAGATCAGACACTGCTCTCATACTGCCGCAGAGCCCACTTCTCCTTAGATCACTGCTGATGCTCGCTCCACATAGCAGGGAAGAGAGCATCTGCAGGGAGGGAGAGCCAGCCCGGCACGAAACGGAAGGTGGTCCCAGCGAAGGTGGACAGGCTAGTTGCTAGGGTGAGAAGAACACTTCCTGAGAAACTTGACAAGTATCTATCCACTTTACCATTATGAAATCTATAATTTAAAAAAAAAAAAGTTGAGATGCCTTCTCCTTTGGAGGGAAAAAGGGTGCTTTTATTGTATAAAGCAGTGTCTATGTGTTGATACCCCATTGTTTGAACTCTCGTCTTTAGCTGGTAGAGTCTCAGATATCCCTGATATGGGGTGTTCCGTTGCGGTGAGAGGTCCCGGGAGACTCTTTTGCCCTTTGTGGAAAGCGAGCTCTCAGTGTCTGGGTGATTGTGTGAAACTCAGCACAGAAGAACATCTGCTGGTCTAGGTTTTATCTCTGCTCTTTATTGAAGACAAACATTCACCAATAAGGAAGAAAAAAAAAACAGTTTTGAGAGAGACTAATTTTCTTTGACAAGAGTATTACTCTATATTTTGGCCTATTAAAGTTTCCCTAGTTAGTACTCGGATTCCCTGTGCTAATTGTTCAACTTGCATATCACTATAGAGACACGGTCGGTTTTGTACCAGACTGGTTTGAAGAAAAGTACCATGTTGAAAGTAAACAGGCGGCTGTTTTTCTTCGTAAAGCTCTGAGTTTGGCGCCTTCACTCTTCCCAAGTGTATCTGTGCGCCAGAGATGTCACAGTTCCAAGTGTCTTTCTAGTGTGGCTTTGTATGGCTTCTTTGAACATTGTACATACATTGTATCTTTGTTTTATGGTAATAAGTAATAAAAATGTAGACTTCGTATTTTGTACAAAATGTCCTATGTACAGAATTTAAAAAAAAAAAGTTCATAGAAACAGCAAAAATAGGTAAGTGGCACAGTTATTTTTCTTTAGAAAATATCTGTAACTTTATGCTTTAGTGAAATGTTAAGTACCAACATATTTTTTAACATTTTGTAATTCAAAACTTTTTGTTTTGACATTGTTTATGAAGAAAGACTTCATGCACTTGCCATTTACTATGCTCTTTTATCTAATTTTAAAGAACTCTTTAAAATGGTGTATTATATGGACTAAATAAAGAACATGTGAATTTTATCGCTCATCATGAAAGTAAATTTAGCCATGGCGCTGGGCAGTCTGGTTTCGACACACTCTTAACTGTGAGGGACATTGGGAAGCAGGTTCCTGTGCCCCCCTATTGAGTGCCAGCTGTCAACTAGCTCCCCGTCTCCGCTCTAAGAAGCTGATCCTGTGATGTTATCTCTTGGATTGAAAAAGCAGGTGCCAGGCATGGTGGCACACACCTTCAATCCCAGCACTCAGGAGGCAGAGGCAGGTGGATCTCTGTGAGTTCGAGGCCAGCCTGGTCTACAGAACAAAGCCCAGGACTATGGAGAGAAAAGAGAAAACACAGATGCAGCTTTTGACATACAATACTTGCTTTTTGAAGAGGAAATATGCCTAAGAATCCAGTGTTCAGAAACTAACCTGATGCCTGACTGAGTGTCTAGAGTGGGAAGACATGCTCTAACCTGATGCCTGACTGTCTAGAGTGGGTAGACATGCTCTAACCTGATGCCTGACTGAGTGTCTAGAGTGGGTAGACATGTTCTAACCTGATGCCTGACTGACTGCCTAGAGTGGGTAGACATGCTCTAACCTGATGCCTGACTGACTGCCTAGAGTGGGTAGACATGCTCTAACCTGATGCCTGACTGAGTGTCTAGAGTGGGTAGACATGTTCTAACCTGATGCCTGACTGAGTGTCTAGAGTGGGTAGACATGTTCTAACCTGATGCCTGACTGATTGCCTAGAGTGGGTAGACATGCTCTAACCTGATGCCTGACTGACTGCCTAGAGTGGGTAGACATGCTCTAACCTGATGCCTGACTGACTGCCTAGAGTGGGTAGACATGCTCTAACCTGATGCCTGACTGAGTGTCTAGAGTGGGTAGACGTGTTCTAACCTGATGCCTGACTGATTGCCTAGAGTGGGTAGACATGTTCTAACCTGATGCCTGACTGATTGCCTAGAGTGGGTAGACATGTTCTAACCTGATGCCTGACTGAGTGTCTAGAGTGGGTAGACATGTTCTAACCTGATGCCTGACTGACTGCCTAGAGTGGGTAGACATGTTCTAACCTGATGCCTGACTGACTGCCTAGAGTGGGTAGACATGTTCTAACCTGATGCCTGACTGACTGCCTAGAGTGGGTAGACATGTTCTAACCTGATGCCTGACTGAGTGTCTAGAGTGGGTAGACACACTGAGGGTGCGAGTTTAGGTCCTTGCTGGCCCATCGTTGCTGAAGCCTGTGGAAACAGCCCAGGAGCCTCACTCTGGCTGTTCTTGGTCCATGCAGGGAAGGGCACCTCTGGATCAGTGACCCTTACCCATCACATGGCCTCTGGGTCTCCATCCCTTCTGACAGGAGCTAAGCTGTGGAGGCCAAGCCCCAGGCAGAGGGAAGCCAGAGGAGGCCTTGGAGCTTCCTAAGGCCCTGGGCCTCAGACCTGCAGGCTCCAATTATTTGAGGAAAGTAGTGCCTCACTGGTTAGAAGACATCAGGTCTCAGGTAGTGACTAAGATTACTGCTTCCCGGCACTTGGTGGTGACCCAACTGGAGAAGGGCATCATGTTTGCTAAACACACACACACACAGAGAGAGAGAGAGAGAGAGAGAGAGAGAGAGAGAGAGAGAGAGAGAGAGAGAGAGAGAGAGAGAGGAGAGAGAACAGGAATTCTTGGCCAGAGGCATGCTCTGATTGACAGCTACCAGAGCCATGGTGCTTTTGAGAGGCTCTTGGGCAAACTGAAAAAGCTCTGTGTCTCCTTCCTGAGGGCTGTATCACCAAGTCAGCAGTGGTGACCAAGAGTAGATCTTGAGATACTTCTCACCCTTTGTCTAATCTCCATTCGTAGCTCACCAGAGGGTTGGTCACTCTTTCCACCCACAGCAGAAAGACCAAGACACTCGGAGTTTAAGTCAGTGGCCTGAGGGTGACAGCACTAAGTGGAGCCAGGGTTCAGCCCATGCACCAGGACCCATGACAGGTAGGAAGGCCCCTTAGACAAGGCACCACAGCAATCTGTGGAAACATCCAGGTAAAGAGTGTGAATTCATTCTGTACCCTCCAGGCAGAAGGTAGGGTGACCATGAACTCGCAGTGGGGCCCTAGGATCAGTGCGGACATAGGAGAGTGTGGACTTGGCACCTGCCTGGCTGGACCAGTAGATCCTCAGACATCAGTCCTTGCCTCACAGTACCCAAGGGATATTGTTTCTATATAAATTTTAGCTAAGTCTCAAATATGCTATACCAAATTTCAGCCATTGAAAACCTCTGTTCTCACTGACTTCGTGTTACTAACATGAAACTTCTGAAAATTCAACTCATAATATGTATGTTGCTACACATGATTTGGTTGGGGAGAACTGAGTTCCATTACCAGAAGTTTGAAATCCACCAGCAGTAAATTAACGTTGGATCTTTTTGTTGGGGGGTGGGGGGCGCTATTTCTTGTTACGTTTGGGTTTGGCTTAAGGGAGCCATCTGAGTAAAGAGGTTGGCCCACAGCATTGCAAGCTAGGTATCCTTCCCCGACTCAGCTCACCATCTCCTTCCTGTCTTTTTACAAACAAAAGCTTATCTTTTGTTTTGTTTTTGAGACAGGTTCTCAGTCTGTGGCTCAAGTTAGTCTGAATTCACTACACAGTCCAGACTAGCTTCAGACTTGCCCCGATCCTGCCTTAGCGTCCTGGGTCATCACGCCCAGTTTCACAAAAGCAGATGAATTCTGAAGAACTCTGTGAAAGGAGGTGAGCTGAAAACTAGAATTTTCTGGGCATGGTGGCCCAAACCTGGAATCCCAGCCCTTGGGAGGCTGAGGGAGGAGGATCAGAAGTTCAAAGCCTGACTGGGCTGAGAGACTGTCTCACAATAGAAGAAACTTAGAATACATCTTTTTCTCTCCCTCTTTTTCTGGTCATATCTAGTTCAAGGTCAAATCAGCCTGCATTATGCTTGTGGGAAATTTACCAAATACACACTGGGCAGAGCTCGAGCTTTCCAGTGTGTATTTAGAAAGTGATGTCTAACAAACCAGTTATTAGACCAAGGGGTCCTGACCCATCTTCTCAACTCCTGTTAATAAAACCAGGCGGGAACAGATGTTTCTGGTAACAGTGTGATGAAACAGAACAGTGTAGGGGCACAGGGAACCCCAGGAGCCAGGTAGAGGACAAGGGGAGCCTAGGAGCCCTGCACTCTGCACCCTCCACTGGAGACAGCTTTCCTTAGAGCAGTGGTTCTCAACTTCCTAAGGCTACAACCTTAACATAGTTCCCCATGCTGTGGTGACCCCAACCATAAAATTATTTTCATTGCTACTTCATAACTGCAACTTTGCTACTGTTATGACTTGTAATATAAACATCTGTGTTTTCTGATCTTAGGCGACCCCTGTGAAAGAGCCCTTTGATCCCTGAAGGGGCTGTGACCCACAGATTGAGAACTGCTGCCATAGATGCTGTGTGTAGTCATATTCCCAATTACTAAATTACTAAATCATCTTCTTTTCTGTCTTCAAAATCCATCTTAGGAAGATGTCCATCTTAAACTCAGGCTGTCCATCTCTTAGGAAGGTGTCCATCTTAAACTCAGGCTATCCATCCACGGTGACTTTAGAGGCATCTTGAAGCCAGTCTTTCTGATAGAATCACCTTCAGGAGCCCTAACTTCCACCCTGCTTGGGAGATAGGAACCAAGGAGTCCACTCAACAAAGAAGACAACCGGAATCCCAGAATCGACATGGTTGCAATGAGCATATTTAAAAGCATGTAAAGTGACTCCAGTGAGCACTACCCAGGGAGCAGCCCCAGTACAGACTGTCCATCTTCTAAGCAGGAAATAAGGCTGAGACCCAAGCCTTCTGAAATCAAAATGTTGGCACCACACAGCCCAGAATCAAGGCTGACTCTGAAGCCAAGAGAAACTGCTGGTGCTGAGCTGGAGCAAGGAGTAGTGTGTACACTAAGTGTTGGCTAAGCAGGGACTCACTCTGTAGACCAGGCTGGCCTCAAACTCAGAGATCTGCCTGCCTCTGCCTTCTAAGTGCTGGGATTAAAAGTGTGCACCACAGCACACCAGGCAACAGTGTTAGTGAATTCAGGCCTTTTATTTTTTTATTTATTTATTTATTTATTTATTTATTTATTTATTTATTTGGTTTTTTCGAGACAGGGTTTCTCTGTGTAACTTTGCGCCTTTCCTGGAACTCACTCTGTAGCCCAGGCTGGCCTCAAACTCACAGAGATCCGCCTGCCCCTGCCTCCCAAGTGTTGGGATTAAAGGCGTGTGCCACCACCTCCTGGCCAGGCCTTTTATTAATACTGTCAAATTCCAGGAGATTCCTTGGCGAATGTATTTGCTTGGAAACTGCAAAGTTCCTTCTTTCATAATGAATGTGAGGAGACAGATAAAGGCCTGCTGTGTAAACCCATCCCCAAGGCCCAGCTGCTGTAGGAGCAGACTGGCTGAGTGCAGAGAGCCTATGCTCACCAGCAGCCTCATCTGCAGCCCAGGGCTTTGGGATCCTGCATAAAGGACTTCAGCAGGTTCAGGAAGTCCCGGTGGATTCCCAGGCATAAGACATTACTAGAAAGACTTAGCAAGATGAGGCAATTGGAAGTGCTCTGTCTGCATGAGGGTGTTTAGGACAGCAGCTGGAAGGACATACTGTGATTGACAGGCTGATGCTCAGGCTTCACTCAGTTGCCTTCTGCTCACATTTAGCCTTCAGCACTGGCTTTGCCTGGCAGTAGTGTGAGTCAGCTCATGGGGAAGTCTGCTCACCTGAAAGCTCATCTGTCTTCAGGGTTAGTCACATACACAATTTGATCTTAGTATCCATCCCCTCCAGGAGTAGAGCTGATGCTGAATCTGCAAGACCCCCTGGACCATATTATCATCATATTATCCAGCATGACCCCAGTCCCCAAGAGAACAAAAAGCATTCTTATCAGGCAGGATAATGGCTGCCACCTTTGAGAGCTGGAGACAAAGCCAGTCCCACTCTGGGGGACAGTTGACCTCTTCCCCAGCAGATCCCCTCAAAAGGGGAATAGAGTACAGAGAGGTTTGTGAACTTAGCCAGGATGTCCTGGCCAACATGCACATACCCCAGACATGATGCTCTTCCCACTGCACAGCCCCAGACAAACAAGAAGGATCGGGAGCCTGTGATAGGCTTTGCAACTAATCTGAGAACACAGAGGCCTCTGGAGATGAGACTAAATGGCCCACTGAGGAGAAAGGCACAGCCAGACACAGGGAGTGTTGTCCTAGCCCAGAAGGAAACAATCTAGTACCTTTAAACTGCTAAGAGATGGAAGATAAAGATATGTCAAGTTTTATATGAAGTCTGTATATCCCAGGCTGATGTTGAACTCCCTATGTAGCCAAGGATGACTGGGCTTCCCAAATGCCGCCATCTTCCAAGTGCTGAAAATACATATATGCAAAATCATGTCTGGTTTTATATGCTAGGGATCAAACCTAGACAAGCACAGTATCAGATGAGCTGTACCCTCAACCCAAGGCTCTTACTCTATATCAATAGTAACTACATATGGGGAGCCCAACATAGTGGCATACAGCTGAGTCCCAGGTACTCAGGAGGTTAAAGCAAGATAATTGCTTGAGCCCAAGAATTATGGACCAGTCCAGTTAAGAGAGCAAGACCCGATCTCCTAACAAGATAAAATAAAATACCTAGCTTTACTTTTTAATCTTCAAATCTGAATTGGGAAAACATTTGCATGTGGTCTCGGTGGTAACGGTGCATAGATAATGGCAGAATAGCACAACTCTGGAGAACTAAAGCCTGAGTCGTCTGGATTACCCAGCAGTGTGAGACCTTCCAAGTCTGGAGAGCAGGAATCTGAAGCAAAAGAACATCTTTGACTCCATTCCTAATGGTGTGTCCCAGACTAAGAGCTAGGAGCATGACCGTCTCTATGGTTTTTACCTCTAGCCTAGAGTCTGGCATTGCAAGCTGCTCAAAATGAAACGATCACTCAGGGCCATGGGATGCAAACACATGACTCTAACCATGGAGCTTAGCCATGACTCAGTGTCACTCAGTACCAGGAAGACTTAATCGCCCAGCTTCTAGCCCATCCTGTGTAGACATGTACCCAGGTAAAATGCTGAATCTTCCCTAAAGTTGACCTGGGGCCATGATCAGCTCTCTAATGCCCATAAATAGGTCCCCACTGCCAGTCTGCAAGCCAGTCCTGGGCACAAGAGAGCATCATCCTTCAGTATCAAGAAAAGAGCAGGGGCATTATCTAGTCTTCAGATTATTGGTCTAGTATATACCATGTCTGACCAGCCTTCCCTCCAATCTTGACATTAAATTCTACCTTTGGAGAGTGACAGGCATGACCCATGCATTTTTTTTTTCAAATTCTCTACTTGATAATAGGCATTACTGTGTTCTCTTGAAAATTTTTAGTATTACAATATAGCTCTGCCTCATGACCTGGGAAACCCCAAATTCCATGAATCCCTTGTCTACTTCAAACCCCTTGGTTTACAGAAAATGGAATAAACTCATGTGTGGCTTTTCCTGAGGAGCCATGAACAAACTCTGTTCCAGAAAAGGCACTCAGAACATGAAAGATTCTACCCAAGTCTACTCAGTGAACCAGTGTGAATGTGGCCACAAGTTTCTCTGGTCCTGCCCAGCCCTACAGTCCTGCAGCTGCTTATAAAATAATCACTCAGAGGTTTATATTAACTACAAACTGTATGGCCTGTGGCTTTAGCTTCTTGCTAGCTAGCTCTTTCATCTTAAATTAGCCCATTTCTATAAATCTATATGTTACCATGTGGCCGTGGCGTTCCCAGTCTGCTGACACCTTGTTTCTCCTTCAGTGGCAGGCTGGCATCTCACCCGACTCTGTCCTTCTTCTCTCTCTGTCTCTGCTTAGATTTCCCACCTGGCTGAAAGCTTTTTTGCCATATGTAAAACATCTTTATTTATTATCCAATGGGAGCCACACATGTTCACAGCATAAAGAAAGACATTCCACAGCACAGTGACATGAGGATTTGTGAAAGTAGCATTCCTGAATTACAATAGACAGCTTGTAAACAGTCACACTCAAAAGTCTCCTCTTCAGGGGCTGGAGAGATGGCTCAGTGGTTAAGAGCACCGACTGCTCTTCCAGAGGTCCTGAGTTCAATTCCCAGCAACCACATGGTGGCTCACAACCACTTGTAATGAGATCTGGTACCCTCTTCTGGCCAGCAGGAACACATGCAGGCAGAATACTGTATACATAATAAATAAATAGATCTTTTTTAAAAAAAAGTCTCCTCTTCCTTGGCAGTTCCATCATGCCTGGGAGAAGGGCCTCATGAGTCCTGGGACTTCTGAGCCTATTAACTTTCCTCTTAGGAGCCTCCCTCCAGCAGAAAATGTTTCCATTTCAGAGAAATATCTACACAACTCACAAAAGGGAAATCACCTTAACTAGTGGACACAGGAAACCATCTCATAGTACCTATTTAATAAGATCTAGCAAGGCTGCTCATTGATGGATCCCTTATGTTGACAACCACTTGCATTCCCTGTAGGCTGTGAGGGACTGGTTAGTTGGCTGGGTAGTTGGGTAGTTGATTGGCTATTTTTTTTTTAATTAGAGGGATGTATTTGTGTGTATGCACCCATGTATATGCAGAGGCCAGAGCAATAACTCCACCCTGTTTCTCAGGTCTTTATCCTTTGACTGACAATTACACCATGAAGTCTGGTACTCAACAGCAATTACATTTTATGCTTTTCCAGATGTCCAGCTTGCATAAGACATCTCGGCCTCCATGATCACAAGTCAATTTCCATAATAAATCTCCACCTAAGTATTATATATAGGCTGGGCGTATTGGTACACACCTGTAGTCCCAGCACGCAAAGGCTGAGGCAGGAAGATAATGAGTTCAAGGCCAGCCTGGACTTCATAGCAAGACCTGTCTCAAACAAATCATATATTTGGTCTTTTGGTCTGTCTGTCTAAAAAGCCTTAACTAAAAAACTTCAGGAAGATGGAAAGCAGGTATCTTTTACTGTTTTGGGAGAGTATTGCAAATGTAGCAGGAAACTAGAAAGATCCCTTTGAATTGGTTGTAGTGTCAGTATGAATTCAGAATATACGTATACATACATACAGATTTAAATACTGTCTTAGAGTCTCTATTGCTGTGAAGAGACACCACAACCACGGCAACTCTTATAAAAAGAAAACATTTAATTGGGGTGACTTACATTTTCTTCTCTTTTCTTTTCTTTATTTATTTTTTTATTTTTTTGAAACAGTTTCTCTGTATAGTTTTGGTGTCCTGGAACTCACTCTGTAGACCAGGCTGGACTCAAACTCACAGAGATCCACCTGGCTCTGCCCCCTGAGTGCTGGGATTAGGCGTGTGCCACTGCCACTTGGCCAGCTTACCTTTTCAGAGGTTTAGTCCATTATCATCATGGTGTGACATGATGGCTGCAGGCAGACATGGTGCTAGAGATGGAGCTGAGAGTCCTACATCCTGACCTGCAGGCAAAAGGAAATGGTCTGTCTCACTGGGAGTAGCTTGAGCATAGGAGACATCAAAGCCCACCCCCACAGTGACACACTTCCTCCAACTAGGCCACACCCACTCTAACAAAGCCACACCTCTCCAACAAAGTGCCACACCCTTTGGGGGCCATTTTCTTTCAAACCACCAAAGATACTGAAATAATTATGGAGCCTGCGGATGCAGAAGCAGTGTTGATACTCGGTGACAGCATGCTAAGTACCAAGTCCTTGTCTTCTGGGAGTACATATGTGCTCACTAATGTGGTGATGTATTGTGTCCCCCCAATAAAATTTACCTGAGGATCAGAGGAAAAAGCCAGCCACTATAGTAAACAAAAGTCAGGCAATGGTAAGCACATGCCTTGAATCCTATCACTTGGGAGGCAGGGATCTGTCTGGATCTCTGTGAGTTCAAGGCCACACTGGGAACACAGCCAGGTATGGTGACACATGCCTTTAATCCCAGCACTAACCATAGAGGTCTGTACAGACAGACAGGAAGTGATAGAGCTGGGCAGGAAGAGGAAGTGATGTACCTGGGTTGAGAGAGCAAATGAGAGAACAGAAAAGAAAGGTATATAGGCGTGGGTAGACAGGAAGTAGCTCGCTTTGGAAACTGCAGAGTTGGTGAGGTGAGGTTAGCTGTGGCTTTTCCTATTCCTCTGATCTCTCGCGGGCTTTAACACCAATTTCTGGCTCCGAGTTTTTTATTTAATAAGACCGTTTAGCAATTCATCTACACACTGCCATCTGTAACTCCAGTTCGTACATCTGCATGAGAAATTAAGGAAGTAAAGATGACAAGCCCCCACACCCAGGTAGAGGGCCGAGGATGTATGGACTGTGAAGTTGTAGGTAACCTGGGGCAAAACAGCATCACAGAGGCAAACAGCAAATGTTCCAAAACCAAGAGGGTGAGGACCCAGAAGACGCTACCAGGCAAAATAGTCACTACTGACCTTAGAAACCGGGGTGGCGCGGGGAAGTGTCTTGGCATCTTATTAGAGATGACTTGGTGTTTAGCAGAAAACAGGGCCCATGTGGAGTTTGTGAATGTTACCAGAGAGGTCAGGGTCAAAGCCTGGGCTCTGGCAGTCCTGAAAAGAGAGGCTTGCCCACCAATTCCCAGCATGCCATTAGAGTGTCTAGTCTCAAGAAGCAGGGAAAGGAGGTTAAATCCAATGCGGCCTCATTAGGGAGGGAGCAACTGAGCTCTGCTGACTCCCTCACTATGAAGTCCACCTTTGGGGTACTAACACGAGGCCTCGGTTTGGATAGAAGACAGGAAGTAATATAACTAAACAGTCCTAGTTAAGTGTAGTCCCACCCATGGCTGTCAAGACTCTAGTATGTTCTATGAGGTGGTCTGAAGTTGACAGGACTGTGTAAAATTTTTTCTAAGAGACAAGTTCCTCCTCCGGTGGGCACTACCTTCAGCCTTTTCCTTTGTCCACCATGAGGTGTCCTAGTTACCATTTATTGTCAATGTGGCACATCTCAGAATCACCCAAGAAAGGAGTCTCAACTGGGCAATTGTCACTGTCTGTGAGGGAGGGGTTGTCCTGACTGATAATTGATGTAAATTGGCAAAGCCCACAGTCGGTGGAACCATCCCACGGGCAGGTGGTTCTGGGCTGTATTTTGTTGATACTCGTGAGAGACCTGCCCATTCCTAAACAGAAATGCAGGAGGAATGGATTGGGAGTGGGAACCAAGGGCATGGAGGGGCTGGAAGAGGAGGGAGGGGAAACCATGGCTAGGATGTAAAATAAATTTTAATTAAATTGAAAAGCAAGTTAGTGGCCCAGCAAGTGTTCTTCTATGGTCCTTCTCTCCAGAATTCTGCTTTGAGTTCCTGCTGACTTCCATCAGTGAGGGACTGGGATTCTGAATTGTAAGCCAAACTCATGCTTTCTTCTCCAAGTTGCTTTTGACCAGAGTGCTGTATCACAGCAAGAGAAGGAAACTCAAACCCTGGGGTAATTCCAATTCCTTGGGAACCATTGTTTCAATACTCAGATGAAGAAAGACAGATCTCTCTATCGAATATCTCTGATCTGTCGGGACAGTTCCATGAAGGGAATACAGGACTTGAAATCAGAATATCAGTGCAAGAGCTGGTCTTAAGCAGGAGCGCTGGCAGTTGATCCGTTTAAACAGGAGGGAAATTTTGTTTTGTTTTAAGGAGGATGGGAGAGGACTCAAATAAATACAGAGATTCGAGGTTTCTGAGCAATTTTTGTCTGATAGGAGGCTATGATCATGAATTAAAAATGGAAGCAATGGCATTCTCCCCGGGTCTTAGGAATGTGGAAGATCTGAAACCTTCCACCAACTATATATCACCTCCCTAGGAGAGGTGAGAGGTGAGTGGCATTCTTCTGCCTGGTCATCCTTAGGGTGACACCCATCACTGGTGATGGCCTGGAATCTACAGGAGGCAGCTGGCATTTCCTTCCAAGTTTCCTGTGACAGGGCTCCCTCTCAACTCTGAAAAGGCATCAAACAGGCAAGTCCCATACTATTCTGCAGAACTGTGGCTGCAGAAAATACCAGGGCTTGGGGATGGCACCCCACGGCTGTGGCATAGTCCTCCTGAATGCTGTGAATATGCATTACTTTCATTGGTTAATAATAAAGCTGATTGGCCTATAGCAAGGCAGGATGGTTAGGCGGGAAAGCCAAACTGAGAATGATGGGATGAAAAAGGGCTGAGTCAGGGTCACCAGCCAGATGGAGACCGAGTCAGACATACAAAATGGGATAGATAGAGGTAAAGGCCACAAGCCTCAGGGCAATGCATAGATTAATAAAAATGGGTTAAGTTGTAAGAGCTAGTTAGAAATAAGCCTGAGCTATCGGCCAAGCATTTTGTAATCAATATATAAGCCTCTATGTATTTATCTGTGACTGGGAGGTCGGGACAGAAAAACTCTGCCTCGGTCTACACCACACTGCTTTCCAGCTTGTCCTCTGAAGGCAGCTGGAGGAAAAGGAGCTGCTTGAAAGCAGACACCCCATAGTCCCAATTCCAGCTCCACCTACGTATCACAAAAGAGGGGTGTGAGGAAGATTATAGAGAGGACGGTGCAAAGCCAGCAGAGGGGACTGGGGTGAGGGTGGGGCTCCCATTGTGAGTATAACTATCCTGCCCCCACCTCCCAACCTCCTGGAGGGACAAGGAAGAAATCCCAGTGGCAGCTGAGAGGAAAGAAAGGTGGATCATTTTGGTTTATTGCTCGTGGCTTGCAGGATTGTAGGACCTTAGAAATGTAACCAAACGAGTTTTAAAAGGTTAAGTGTTGAAAACATTGTGGTTTTTGTTTTGAGACTGAGTCTTACTATGGAGAAAGACTGACCTTGAGCTCAGAAACCCACCACTCCAGCCTCCTGAGGGCTGGTGTTGTAAACACGTGCCCCCACGCCTACAGGGTGTCATAGTTTGACTCTACAATTCTGCTTCTAGAAATTTAGCCATCAGCATTTGCATAGACTGGGCTGTAAAGCCAACCAATCACTGAAACAGTTTCCCCATGCTGAGAGACAGAGACCAGGAGGAATTCTCCTCACTTGCCTGAAGTGATGCTAGATGTAAATATGAACAAAGAAGTGAGAAAACCCCAGAGCCCAAGTCCTACTCTTTAAGATTTGTTTTTATATTTATTTATTTGCTTAGGTTTTTCCAGACAGGGCTTCTCTGTGTAGCCCTGACTGTCCTGGAACTCACTCTGTAGATCAAGCTAACCTCAAACTCATAGAGATTTTCCTGCCTCTGCCTCCCAAGTGCTAGGATTAAAGATGTGTGCCTCCACCACCTGGCTGTTTTTATTTTTTAATGTGTGTTTCTGTGTGTGGGGGGGTGTACATACGAATGGAGATGCCCCAGGATGCAAGAAGGGGGTGTTGAATCCCCTGGAGCTAGAGTTATAGGCGGTTAGCCTGTCATGATATTGTGAATCATGCAGATCTTCTGCAAGAGCTGTACATGCTCCTAACTGCTGAGCGGTCACTCTAGACCCCAATTCCTTCTTCACTAACGATGGGCAAACTGAAACCAGAAAGGTTCTGGCACACATTAAGAATTCTAATTCATCCTCAGTTCAGGTCTTCCCCTCCCCATCTCTGCCTCTCCAAAGCCCTCTTCTTGAATAATCCACACTGCAGCCAAGAGAGCCCTTCCAAAACCACCCACCCATCTATTCAGTTCACAGTCCTGCCGAGCAACCTTCAAAGAACCGAACATACTTATTGTTTACTGTCCCCGTGACAGGCTGAATCTTACCCATAAGCCTTCAAACACTAGTGGGCTTCTTGACCTAACCTGGCCATTGTCTTTTTATGATTTGTTTTGCTTTTTCAGACAAGGTCTCACTAAGGAGCAGAGAATGACCCTGAACTTCCATTCTTCCTACCTCAGCCTCCTGAGCAGAAAGACTACAGGCCTGGACCACTGTGCCTGGCTTCTCTCATCTTTGTGTAAGATGCTTCTGGTGAAGGATCGTGAGCTGCTCGGTTTCCCTCTCATCTCCAACCAGTCACCCCAGGCTAGCCCATGAGGTCTGAACAAGCAATGTCCCTATTACCTTGTTCATGACTGTACCTTCAGGGTCTGGCACTGTGTGAGACACCCCGACTCCAGCACTCAGCGGCTCAGTGTCTGGTAAATGCATGTACAGTTAAATGTGGGGTCAACAAGAACGATCAAAGTGGGGGTATGTGTAAGACGGGGTGTCAACATACGCCTGCCATCCCAACACTTGAGAAGTGGAGACAGAAGCAAAGGTGAGACCCCGGCAGGGCTACATTAATACCCGTATCAAAACCAAAGAGCAAGCAGATGGCAGCAAGGATCCCTGCAGGAATGAGATGAAGTGTAATGCAGAAAGCATCGAAAAATTAAAAGCAGGATCGCTCAGTAGCTGCACCAGGCCAAGAAACCAGGGCAAAATCTGTTGTGAAGGTACCCGCCATCTCCACGGCGCAGCCTCCACAATGCACGTGACTGGATGGGTCACAGCGCCCGGAAGCCACACTACACCTCCTTCGGTCTCGAACACAGCCCGACTTTGGGCAAGCCAGGCAGCCCCAGAAAGAGGAAACAGGCACAGGAGCCGCGTCCCTAAGCGGGGAGGGGAGTAATGACCGCAGACAGTCCAGACCCGCGCTCAGAAACTTGCCCCACAGCCCACAGGACAAGGAGAGCACGAGTTTGGTACAAGCTCCCTAACCAAAACTCCGGCGCAAGAAAATGACGTAAGCAACGCACCAACCAATCTGGAACTACCCCGCCCCGGTGTTATGACTCTAAATTTCGCGAGATTCATCGGGAAGCTGGAGAAGAATGAGCCAATCACAGCGCTTCTTCTTCCAGGCCGCAGTGATTGGCTTGATGACTCACATGACAGTGGAAGGCCGCACGTGATCGCGTCCCTGGCTACACGTGACTCACCCGGCAAGCTTCCGAAGTGGTTTCTGGACAGCGACTGTCAGACCCGCTAGAAACTGAATGCTGGCTCCAAGGCTGCCGCGGGGTCGGTCACTCCACGGAAAGGGCGGGGTGGTGACCTGGGTGGCCGGATTGCCCCCGCCCAGTAACCCCGAGGCGTGGCCGGAGCATGGGTGGGGCAGAGCCAGCGGAGAGAGAACGGCTTCTCCATTAACACACGAAAAAGCAAAAACAAAACAAAACACCGGGCAGGGATGGACTCCCTTCCCACCTGAGCCAAGTGTAACAAACGCGATGACAGAAAGTCGGTAGAGATGCTTGCTACGTAAATAACTATGGAGGACCAGAACTTACGAGATTTTGAGCACCCATCCTTACTCCTTCCATCCACGGGTGCCTTGTTTGTTTGTTTGTTTTAAAGGCAGGGTCTCCATATGTATCCTTGGCTGGCCTGGAACTCTGTAAACCCTGAACTCAGATCTCCCTGAACGACGTGCACCTCCTGGCCAGACATAGTTTTGCTTTGCTTTGCTTTGCTTTTTTAAATAAACTACCTGTTCCTGCCTCAGTCAATGAGTCTTATTGTTCTAGGATACAAGAACTTGAAAATGTGAGCTAGTGCCCTCCAGGCTCGTAGCTATGCCTGTTACACGAAAGCCAGGAAGTAAAGGAAGCAGCCTGGAAATTGACCCACCCACAGAGAGAGAGCTCCCTCCTACATACAGTGGTTCTGGGATCTTGAGAAGGGGTGTCAGCCCCCAGCTCTCTATCCAAATGAGTCAACAGGCCCTAATGACGTTTCTTATCCACTGCTTCCTGCCCAAGATACTGGTAACCCTGGAAGGGAGTGTTGGAGTGCTCCGTCAGAAACATCACACACTTCTCTTTCCACGGTGTTAGAACTTCTTGAATAATAAACTGGCAGTTTGCATCCCTCTTACTGACTGTGGATTCTTGAGTAGTCCTGATTTCACTCTCTTAATCACTAACAACTCAGATCACACATTATACCTCACACTGTGTTACATATGTTACAGATTGGCTACACAAGGTTAGAGTCCATTGAGTTCACAGAGCCTTCCTGGAGGCAGAGGCAGATGGCTGCTACAAATGCAGTATTTAGAAATTAAGGTACCCAGCTGGAGAGCTAGCTGTTGACAACACAAGTTCAGAGCCATGGAGCTCAGAGCCTCAGAGCTCTAGGATCCAGGCCTCAGGTGTAGGTGTTCTGGTGTAGGACTAGTCTGGATGGGTGGATGGATGGATGGATGGATGGATGGGTGGATGGATGGATGGATGGATTAATGGATAGATGGATTAATGGATGAATGGATGAATGAACTGATGGCAGTTCAGTCAGGCCACATCGTAGGTGGTGGTGGGCTGAGCTGAAGCCCTAGGTAGACTTTAGAGGTCTCTGCTTCACGGGTGGTCAGCTTGGAAGTCAGGGAGTGCTGTTGCCATTATGGTGGCAAGCACCCTCATTACAGGGTCCAGGCAAGAGTGTTGCACCCTTCCTTGGTCTGGTGTGTTTGTTAGGTTTGAAACCTGGTTTTTCTGCTGTTTTTAATATGCCCCTGTGCTCATTTTGTTCAGTCTACTCTGAGAAGCCTAGAGCGTGCTGACATTTTACTTTTAGGAATAAGGAAGATAACAGTTTATGCCACACAGGTGGTGCTGGACAGGACAAGGTCAGGGTCATCCTGCCTCTGCATTTGCACTCAAGGTAGAGTTAAATGCTGCTTGTAACTTGGAGTCACACTGCAAGTACTCTGCTCAGTTTTTTAAATATTACATATATTAGCAGGGTGGTGGTTGCACATCTTTAATCCCAGCACTCAGGAGGTAGAGGCAGGCAGATCTCTGTGAGTTAGAGGCCAGCTTGGTCTACAGATCGAGTTCCAGGATAGGCTCCAAAGCTACACAGAGAAACCCTATCTCAAAAAAGAAAAAAAAAATGACATGTACTTATTTGTGTATGTATGTACATGTGCACACATAAGTATGTATTTATTTGTGTATGTATGTACATGTGCACACATAAGTATGTGTACACCATGCAGATGGAGGTCAAGGACAGTTTGTGGGTCCTGGAGATCAACCTCAAGATGTGGGGTTTTGCTTTCTTTTATTTTTGAGATTACAATAAAATTGCATCATTTCTCCCTTCCATGGACCCCTTTTTGTTCTCTCTCAAATTCCTGGCCTCTTATTTCACTAGTCGTTATTACGTGTATATATGTATATACATATACATTCCTAAATATAACCTGCTCAGTCTGTATAATGTTAGCCATATGTATGTTTTCAGGGCTTTTGGATAAACAATTTGGTATTTGATAAATAATTGGTGTGCTCTGGCCTAGGGAAGACTGTTTCTCCCACCCTTAGTTAGTATTCCCTAGTTGCCTGTGGCTTTTTGTGTAAGATTGAGGCCGTCCACTTTGGCATGCCTATTGGCGTCATCCTTATTCATCTCAGATCCAGGTAGTGATGGTGGTGAGATTCCATGGGTATAGATTCTGACATTCCCATGAGACATAGTCTCATCTCACAGCAAACTCTGTTCTTCTGACTTTTACACTGTCTCCACCCCTTCTTCTGCGGTGTTCCTGCAGCCTTAGGTGCTGGATGTTTTGTAGTTGTATCCATCGGGACTGGGCTCCACAATTCTGCATTGTGATTAGTTGAATTTTTTTCCATGACAGAGTTTCTTTGTGTAGCCATGGCTGTCCTGAAACTAGCTCTGTAGACCAGGCTGGCCTTGAACTCACAGAGGTCCCCCTGTCTCTGCCTCACCAGTGCTGGGATTAAAGATGTGCCACCACTGCCCACTGCGCTGGTGTTAGAAACATGCAGGTTTATAAAGTGCTGGGTATGAAACTGAGGGCTTCATACATGCTGAGCAGGTACTCTGTCAACTATGGTACACCCCCAGTCCTTTGCTCAGTTTTCATAGCAACAACTATTTTAGTATTCATATGTCATGAACTTACAGGAAACTGAATTGAATTTCATAATTATATTGAAGTAAAATAAGATAGAAAAGGCCAATTATTAGATATTGATTTATTGGTTTATTTAGTGATTTACTTAAAGCAGTGCTTGTACTGTCTATTTATCAATGACTGCACTTGTATTGCCTATGACTTCACTTGCTACCTGCAACATAAAAGACCTGGAGAAATAGCTGAAACATGTCGTTGCCCTTAGCAACCTGCCGACTGCCACATACGCTCCTGTAAAATCTCACCTGCATGCCTACCCTACCTTGTGATATATATATATACGTCTGTGTGAGGGTGCTGGATCCCTTGGAACTGGAGCCACAGAGCTGTGAGCTGCCATGTGGGTGCTGGGAACTGAACCTGGATCCTCTGGAAGAGCAGCCAGCTCTCCCAACTGCTGAGCCACCTCTCTAGCCACCCCACCCCCAGACTAGGAATTTAAAGCTAGAATGTATAGCTTCTGAATGGATGGTAAATGAATGTGTAGATGCTTGTAATGGCCCTACAGCCCTGTGGCTACAGGATCTGAGTGGGCTTCAACCTGCAGATCTGATGAGGTCGCTTTATCTGACTGGACACCCAATAATAGGAGGTGACCAAGTATGGGATTATATGTGTGGCCCTAAGATAACACCTCTTAATTCACCGCAAGGTTGGGGGAGGGGCGAGAGGCAGATGGTGAAGCAGGCACCTGCCTGAGGGAGAAGCTGGTCTTAGACACTACACACGTTAGGCACATAGAAACTCCAGTTTAGGGAACTCTTCTGCTCATGGGGTCTGCACAGCCCTGATGTGAGACCTGTTCAGTCCTGTAAAACTTTGAAGACACCAAGGAAGCACCCCCATTAGCTTCCCCAAAGGATGAAATGTTGCCCATGATACCACCTCCCAACTGGCTCTAATTGCCAGTGCCACATGGTGCCAGAGCAGTCACAAGACCACCTGATCCTGCCCCTCCAAAGACTCCTGCCCCTCCAAAGACTCCTGCCCCTCCAAAGACTCCTGTCCCTCCAAAAACACTCGCCCCACTACTGAGGGAAATGCCAGGCCATCCCCTCGTCCAAGAAGGTGGCAGTTATGTCAACAGGCCACATATGTGCCTGAAGAGGAGGGAGCATCCCTCTATGATTGTGGAAAAATTATACCAGAGATTTTCACCTAACAGCCACACTTAAAGGAAGAGCCACTCCCTAATTCAGACATAGAACCTTTTACCGATGGGAGCCAAAGCCTGCAACAGACTCGGTGGCCAGGGATGATACCCAGAGAAACCCTGTCTTAAGAAACCAAAACCTAATTAATGATAATAATCAGGAGGGCTGGCTGATGACCACAGGAAAATAAATTCAGAGATCACAATAGACAGCTGGAATTGCCAGCAGAAACAAAGTCACAATTACCACTAGATATTTCAACATTCTTCTCTCTATAATCAATAGAACGAGTAAACAGACAAGTAAAGAGGGTGCAGGATAATGCAGCTTGGGGCTAGAGCACTTGCCAAGTATGCACAAGACCCTGAGTTCAATCCTCAGCGAAAAGAAAAAGCAGCAGAGGAAGGAGCAGGAGGAGGGGGATCGGAAAGGGGAAGGAGGAGGAGGAGGAGGAGGAGGAGGAGGAAAAATGGATATAGAAGAATAAAACACCCCCCACATGCTTGGAATTTTCTAGAACACTTATTCAACAACCGAGGCACACCCTAACACCCCTCTGATATTGGGAGCCATCAGGTACAGCTGCACTGCACGCTTAAACTGCAGAGATGCTGGTTCAAGACCAAAGAAAGCTGAACACCAAGTCTTGGACCACACCCTCCTTAAAAGAAGGGAAGAAAAGGATCAGGAGAGCCCAGCTGTGAGGGCGCTGTGCCAAGCCTTTGGTGTGCCAAGCAAGAAGGAGCTCAAGACCCAGTCACTGACATTGTCCAGGTGTGGAGGGTTGGTGACATTGACCACAACACTTGCTGGGAACGTAAGGACTGGGTAGGACAGCTGGAAGGGTCCAAGGTGGGGTTCATTGCCCTTATTTCTAAGGAATTTGCTGGGAAAAGCAGCAGAGATATGGTGCTTGCATAGATGTGACAAAGTTTCTTTCTCTTTGTTACCTTGCTTTGTTTTGATCTGATTGTAGCCCAGCCTGTCCTGGCATTTGGGATGTTCCTGCCTCTGCCTTTCTAAGTGCTGTGATTTAATAGATGCCCATCTGGACCATTTTAAAGAAGTAGGCTAGGTGAGGGAGGTAAAAAAACAGGAAGGCTGAGAGGAGACGGGAATGGGCACCCAGGGAGAAGTAATCTTGGCTAGGGACACAGGTTTTGGTAAGAGACATGGCTGGTACCACTAGAGGGTCTGAGAGGGGAGGAGCTAGACAGTGCCAGGGGCGTCGAGGGATTGGTTGAATTGTCTGCCCAGGTAGACACTCGGATAAATCTTCCCTGTGGATGGTGACGGTGACTCCACGCAGATGGATGGGGAGATGGGAATGTAAAGAAAGCCCCTGAAAGTGAGAGAAAATTCCCGACCACCAGAGGGCGTGAACGGACCGTTCTGTTCCTACAGGTGAGTGGCTTCCCTGGTCTCCAACTTCACTCTTCAGTCCTTGAAACTTCTAGGACCCCGGATTCAGTTCAGTCCTCACCCTGAGGCCCATTTAACACTAAGCCAAGACAGAAAGTGGGGTGGATCCTGGAACAAGTCTCATCAAAAAGCGTTCTTCGGCAGCGCCTAGCAACCCAAATGGTGTATTCTGTCTGAAAGTGGCAAGGAGAGTCCAAACCTTTGGGTACTCTGGGTCCCTGAGGCCGCTGCCTCCACTGCTCCCATCCCAGGCCCGGGAACAAACAGTAAGCAAGTGTTCAGTGTTCGCCAGGCCTGATAGTATTGTTAGAAGTGGGGTTGGTTATGAGTGAATGGCCCAGCGTGAACCAGGTACGATAGGACACTCCATGATCCCAGTGCTGGAAATACAGACCAAAATAGAATGAGCTGGAAGTTTGCTAGAGTTTAAAGTCAGCATGCTCTATGTCGTGAGTACCAGGTCAGCCAGGACTACATGACAAGACCTTCTCTTTATTTAGTTATTTCTTTGTTTGTTTCGAGACAGGGTTTCTCTGTGTAGCTCTGGCTCACTGTGTAGCCAGAAACTCACTGTGTAGACCACACTGGCCTCGAACTCCCAAATGCTGGGATTAAAGGTGTGTACCACTACCCACAGGCTAAGACCTTGTCTAAAAAAAAAAAAAAAAAAAGTCCAATATGGGATTCAGAGAAGGAATATAAGGAAGCATAGCCTGAAGAGGTCCCACTGAGAGACTGTGTTATGCATGGCTTAGGAGGGGAGCAGATGGAGGAGAATGAGTCTGGCACCAAGTTGGGCCTGAGCAGCACTCCATGTAGTATTTTTAAAGGGATATTGTGAATGGACAGGATCTCTACACAGCCTATCACCAATTTATGACAAAATTATGTGTACTCTAGCTGCTACCATCATCCCACATCTGCTGAGAGGGAGTTCTCTCTCTAGCACCTCTCCACAATTGAAAGCAGATCCTTTCATTGACAGGAAGCTATGGAAAGGCCAGGGGAGGTCCCATCCCCACCCGGGATCAGCAGAGTCCTATGTCACGAGGCAGAAGGGCACCTTGCGACAAGCTCTTCTCCCCATCAGCCCTGTCTGGGCAGCCTCTGGGATGGTGCACTTTGATGTCTCAGCAGCCTGTGTGCAGCAAGCTGCTACTCAAGCGTGCCTAATCTTAACTATAGTAAGAACATGTTTAGGGGGAAAAAAACAAGCAGGTCTGGCCCATTTGTGAATCCTTGTCGATAGATGATTTCTGTCTTCTTTGAAATAATAATAATAATCCAAAGTCTGAGCCCATTATCTGTTCCCTGACTTAGAGCCAGGGCGCAGATGTGTGGGTCCCTTGGATGACTGAATGACTGCATTTCCCAGGCAGGTGCTGACTCACAGTGCAGCCAGTGTGCAATCAGCCCCCGCCCCTACTACCAAGTCTCTGCAGGCTTCTGAATCTCAGGTCTTCTTTGTCCTTGTTCCTCTCTCTGCAGGTTATGCAGAGGGAGACAGTAACACAGCACCCTGTGTGAGGTGGGCATCCGGCATGGGTCACTGCTGGTGTGTCAGCATTTCCATAACGCCAACTCATCGCAGGTGCTTTGGGGCTGGCCTTTCACCCCTGGAAAGCTTATTTAGAACTTCTTGGATGCATCATACCAGAGAGGGCTAATGGAGGGGGGATGGGGATAATTATCTGTTCTTCTCTCACACACAAGAATCATCTGGCTAGTTCCAGGGCTCCATCAGCAGCCTCTGGGACCTGGCACTGGGTAACTGCGCAAGGAAGAAGCTTGTAGGGCTCACTGTTTTCCGAAGATGATTTGGGAGAATCAAATCATGCCATCATCAGTCCACCAATCAGGGCTCAGCTTTCTAACTGCATTATCATATTTTTAAAGATGACTTTGGCTCAGTTCCCTCTGCCCGACTGAAGAAGCAAGCTATGAATTTGAATTTTCAAAGGCCAATTACTATCCCTAAGAAAGTAAGCAGCCAGATTCTGGCCTTTTTGTCCTCCCTGGACGAGAGGAGATGGTCAGAAGCAGGGAAACTTAGTTGGGAGTCATCCCAGCCCCTGCCTCTTGCTGACCCAGATTGTTGAGTCCACAGAACGGCTGTGCAGGTTCAGGGCCGGGAAAGGAGCAGTAATGTTGTCAGTAAATTCACTCATACGGGTCCGCTCCTTACAGACACATCACCCTTATTTGGTAAATGGCCCTGTCTTCAGAAGCCAGGTCCTATTACCGCTGGATGCTATCTGCAGCCCAGGTTCTTTTGGCCTAACCTTACGCTGCCCTGCAGTTGCTGCTCTGCCCATAACCTTCCCTTCCTAGAGGCCAGTTCCTCGGCTGAGAACGGCTCCCTTTCCACCCTCTTTCTTCCCTTGCCAGATTAGCGAAGTTGACTGTGGGCACGCCCCTCATCTCCTCTTCCTCTGAAAAAAGTCCTCATCTTCCCATGTGTATCTAATAACGAGTGGGCTGAGGTTGATGGTGGCACTCCAGACTCATTCATTCATTCAATGGGAGAACACAAGTTGTTTAGAACAATGCCGGGCAGAGGATGAGCGCTCACTAAATGTCAACTCTTGTCATTTATATAAATGTGCATTCTTCATACACTGTTTATGGAGCCCTAAGGGGCTCTGTAATATTCTCTGTGACCCTGCAATGGAGGGTCCATGGACCACTCCAGGGCGGAGACACGCGGACCCCGCCCTGTGTTCGGACTACAAGTCCCAAAAGGCCATGCGGCTCCGCGCCTAGCCCCGCCTCCAGGCGCATGCGTAACGTCACGACGCCGACCGCGAGCGGGCGCCGGTGGCTGCAGCCAGCGGGCGGGGCGGGGCCGGCGGGAGCGGCGGCCTTTAGGGCGGAGCCGGCTCCGCTGTCCGCAGTCGGCCGCGGGCTAGCGGACACGGCGTCTTCGGGCTCCTGTTCCTCTCGCTCTCTGCTTCCTTGCGCCGGGCGGTGACCGTCCTTCTCGACTTTCTCTCTTTCTCTCTCTCCCTTCCGCGGATCCGCCATGTCGGAGCCGGGCGGCGGCGGCGAGGACGGCTCGGCCGGCCTGGAGGTGTCGGCGGTGCAGAATGTGGCGGACGTGGCGGTGCTGCAGAAGCACCTGCGCAAGCTGGTGCCGCTGCTGCTGGAGGACGGCGGCGACGCGCCGGCCGCGCTGGAGGCGGCGCTGGAGGAGAAGAGCGCCCTGGAGCAGATGCGCAAGTTCCTGTCAGACCCGCAGGTCCACACGGTCCTGGTGGAGCGCTCCACCCTCAAAGGTGCGCGGCGCCCCCTCCCCGGTCGCGTGGAGCGGCCAGGCTGCCCCGGTCCGCCGGCGCCCGCACTGTGGGGTCGCTTTGTCTCCGCGGCTTCTCAAGATGGCCGAGTTGGGTGGAGACGGCGTCTCCCGGGCCTGGCCGGGAGCAGGGCCGCATCCCTGCCTCCAAAGTCACATGAGCTTTTCGGTTTCGATTCGTGTCCAAGCTCAGCCCCCTTTGGGAAGGATGTGTCTAGGGCAGCCTGGGTGCCGGCCCCTGGGTGGTCTCGGGTACCAGTGGGTTGGAGGGAGCCTGAGTGGGCAGGCCCTGGGCACTCAGCATCTTTGCTCTCTGTGGCTGCCTACGCGTAGGCCTCCTTTGGCCTCACAGCATCGTTGCTGACTGAGTTGGTGTATCTCCCCATTTTACAAACCAGGAAACCGAGTCTGGTGGTTGGCCCAAGGTCACCAGCTAGTACTGGACCTTAGACTAGACTCAAAATACCGGTTTCCAGTTCATTGCTTGGTTTGCTGATCATGGCTTGAAATTGTTGATTAGATGATTAATTGTTGATTAATGACAGCCCTGTAACATTTAAGCTTGATTTCAAAGCTTTGAAAAATGTTGGTTACCTGGTTGGGGAAGGAGGCAAGCACGCTGACATACTCCAGGGGTCTCCTCCAATAGACAGTCACAGCATCCCTAGATGCGCATGGAATCTCGAGCTTGCTTGTAGGATTCTTTCCTCCTTGAGTCTTTAAAACCACTTTGTAGCATCTGGGAGCGTGTGTGGCACGCTGGTGAACGGGTGTGGCATCCCCCTAGGGGTCCAGAGGTGCTGTCCAAGTAAATTTTAAAGTTAGCACTTAAGATAAGATTGAAGATGGTCTGAGAATGTTTGCTAGCAAGTTCCTTAGAATTTCAAATGGCTGTGCGCTTCTGCGCTTCCCTGTTAGAAAACCGGTGTCGCTGACCTTCCTTTTTTCGGATAGTTTGTATCTTTCAGATAGTTTGTATCTCTTAAAGGTTATTCTTATTTGCAAAATGTTCATTGTGGCCTTGCTTTGGGCCAGAAGTTAGAAGATAGCAAAATATTTTTCTTTGATTCACTAGAATGTTTAAAGCAGTATGCTATTGGTGCTTGTTTACTAAAAAGAATTTTAACCTATGTTTTTAAAGTAGTTTTGAGTAGTTTGACCCTAGCTAATTCTTTTATATTCTTTGTTGCACAGTTTATGTATTGAAATCAGTGATTTAAACACAAATACACAAAAACCATGAGTCATGGTTTCCCTTTATGAAAAGATTACCAAGTTTTGCTCTTAGCTCTGGAGTGGTTGTCAATAATTTATTTTCTCATACATGGTAATCTGGTACCAAGGGTGGAATGGAACAGTGTCTATGCAGTACACATTTCTTCCAGCAAAGGGATGATCCAGCATCCCAGCCTAGGTTCCATAATGACTTGCACTTTTGAAAGTTGACTAAGGAATTTGAGTGTCTGAGTCTGAAATACTTCCCTTCTGTATTTATAAAAAAATCCTGTATGTATTCCTAACAATTTAACATATCATTAATTTCTTGTTCGATTATGAAAACATAGGGAAAGATTTAAAAATCCAAGTTTATGCCTTAAGGTCTCGTTCTTATTATCGTCTTTGTTATCTGTGCTGAGGATTAAAACCAAGACCTTGCACATGCTAATAAGCACATTCTTCTTGTTGTTGTTTATTTTATTTTATTTTTTTGAAAAAAAGTCTCACAGTGTAGCTAATGTAGGCCTGGATCTATGTAGCTCAGGCTGACCTCAACTCACAGAGATTACATGGTTCTCTGTCTTCTGGGGGCTGCCAAGCACACAATCTAACCTAACCCTGACCTGCACTCTTAGCTCTGTACAGAACCTGGGCCCTTGTTGGGAGGGCTTTGTTTTGGTAGTTCCTAAGAGTTCACCTCGGCTTCTGCACACTTAGATATGCATAGGCAATGGTTGATTGCAGTGGATAAATGCCACCAACTGGGATTAATAATATAGCTGATTTCCTGAGCCGGGGAATTGGTTTTAATATTAGTCCCTTCCTTTCTCTCTCTCTTTTTGAAGACAAATTATCATGTATCCTGAAGTGGCCTCCAACTCATTTGTAGCCAAGGATGACCTTGGACTTCTGATCTTCCTGCCTCAGCCTCCCAAGTGCTAAAGGTGTTCTCTCCCGTGGTCAGTTTTACTGGGGTGCTGGGGATAGTGTGCAGGTCTACATGTGTGCCGGGCAAGCCCTCCACCAGCCGAGCTGTGTCTCCAGCCTCTTCCCAAACACTTGTACCAAGTAAATAGAAGCATTTTTGTATGTGGCCAAATAAGATTTTTTTGTTTTGTTTTGTTTTTTTAAGCTACTCTAACCAGCTATAAACTTTCATTAAGTGGCAGAATTCCTGAGAAATCTGCTCTCTCTAATTCTTAGTCTGTGAGAAATTGTTCTCTTCTAGATGAAAAGGTATTTGTTCCTTAACTAGGTGGTTTACACAGTAAGGATGTTTTTGTGGCAGTTCTTAGATGGGTACCAGTTTTCCTTGTGCTCTGTTCCTGGCACGTTGGTCCTGTCAGTAGGAACATAACAGTTGTGCCTCTGTGACTGGCATCCTCCAACTTTTGTGCCCGGCAAGGATGACATGCAGAGAGAGAGACAGACAGACAGACAGACAGACAGACTGAGACCACACTTGTTCTCACACTTCACTCCATTCTTAGGCTTGGAACTTTGTCTTCATGACTGGGAATAGTGGCTGCTCTTAGTGTATGTGTCTTGAACTGGCAATGCCGTCTTTTCTAGGGTAGGTAATTTAGGGGATTCAACTCTTCATTAGTGCAGAGATGGCTGGGGACTGGAATGTGGAAGAATTTCTCACATTTCATGTAGAGCATCTTATGGTTCCCAGCTTCATAGAAACATAGCTGTGTGGAGACTTAGGAGAATTGTTTCTGCGAGCTTTCAGAAGTTGTTTTTGTAAGCATTTAATTTTCATAGAAATTATGAAGGGTGGTAATTGATGGCTTTAAAGACTTCACACAGCTGAGCATCCCCGGAGCTGTTAAAGGATGCTGGGGGCCAGAAGTGTTTCAAGTATGACTTTTGCCTCTCTAATCTGAATTATGAAATACTTCTCAATCTGAAACTCTCTGACCTTCCAAAAATTGAGATTTTCCAATTATGGATCTTCAGCCTGCATTCATTTCCAGACTTGGCCCTCACGTGGTTAGTAAAGGGATCCGTCAACAGGGGAAGCTTTCTGTGAGGCTGTAATACTTGAGCAGGGGGAGCCTGGCAGCCGGGCGCACTGCCTAGCTGTCAGGTGCAGGGGGGGCCTCGCACTCCTATGGGACAAGGCAGCCTGCGGCAGGGTGAGCAGGAGTGTGCGGCGCAGGAATGTGGGTTCGTTGTGCAGAGGGGAGACCCGTACCCACTGCTTTCGAAAAGAGTAAAGATGGGTGGACTGAGGACCCCAGGAGAGACTCAGTTAGGTAAAGGACTTTGGGGGGCTGGAGAGATGGCTCCATAGTTAAGAGCACTCGCTGCTCTTGCAGAGAACTGGGCTTCATTCCCAGCACCGATGTGGTGACTCTCAACCTCTTTCAGCCTCCGTGAGCAACAGGCATGCAAGTGGTACACAGATGTGCATTCAGGCAAAACACCCATACACATACAATAATATTTTAAAAAATTAAAGGTACAAATGTTTGTTTTAGTCAATTTTCTTATCAACTATTTCTTCTAAATTAATATTAGCTAAAAAGTATTAAGCCCTTGGGACTGGGAGGTATCTCAGATGGTAGGGTGCTTATGTAGACTTTGGTTTCATTCTCAACACTTGGTAGTGCAGTCCATAATCCCAGCACTGGACAGGTGGAACCAGAAGACTCAGAAGTTCAAGGGTGAATCCAAGGCCTAGACTCTGAGTATTAAGTTCCTTGGGCATTAGTGGCTTTCTGTTTAAATGAGCTAAGTTTTGTACCAGTAGTTAAGTGAGGTGTAATGCTTCCTTAGCGCACCTGAAAGGATATTTCTTTGCAAAGCTTTCAGGTTGAGAAAATCTGACTTTCTCAGAGTTCATAGCCGGGTACCAGCATAGAGGGTAGTGTGGCAGCAGAGTCATGGTCCTCAGCACCAGAGATGAAAAATGGATAAAACTAAAACATTCCTATGAGAAAAAAGAGTTCCTGTGGTGATGGTGACCACCATGATAAAAAGATAAACCCAGGAACTTGTAACAAGCCAATTGTGGGGAGAAGGGCAGGGATGCCTTCATCTTGCTCTGTGGCTGGCAGAGAGTTGGGAGGGAATGACCAAGCTTTATCCCCTTTCCTACCTCCCTAGTCGCCATACTTGATGAAAATGTCTACTCAGTACAATTCTTACAGCAGTTGAATTTTATTAAAACCCGTGTGCTCCTAATTTGCACTAGTAATTTGAGATGTATCGGTTTGTCTGTAGAAGCATGCGTATCCAAGTGCTACTGCCAGTTGGCCATCGTCCACCGGTGTGGCTCAGCACAGCATGCAGCTCACAACCGGGAGGCAGGCCCAGCTCTTCCTGAGCTCTGTGCTTTGATTCTTTTCCTGTGTTAGCTGTGTATTAACCGGGAATTCACAGGGATCAGGAACCTGATGCGAGATTTATTGAAATGTACCATCTGATAAAAACATGTAGCTTGTGTTTGTAGATGACCTTCTAGATAGAAGGCACTCACGGCCTTCCTGTTATTAGCAATTAATAATCAAGTGTCTTTATAGGGAGCACCCACAGTTCTGGAGCTGGTCCATTACTCTGGCTAACCTGAACTCATTCTGTAGACCAGGCTGACTGGAACTTGTGGTGGTCCTCCTGGCTCTGCTTCCCCAGTGCTGAGATCACAGGAATATGCTATCACATTTGGCCTTTTGCAGAAGATTATCGGATGGCAATTTATCAAACATTGTAACATTCTATAAGTGAGATTTGAGCATATTCAGACTTTCTGTATTTATTCACTAGGGATTATATAACCAGACTGATCCAAATGTGTTTCTCTGACTGAATGGGAGTGACTTCCCCAAGTTATTATCAGAGGGTGCTGGAATTTCACCAAAGCCACAGGACCGTCTTCGAGTTCTTCCTGTCTGAGGATTATGTCATTGGGTGTGTCTTCCTGAGCTGGCCTGAGCAGCTCTCTGCCGCCGCACTGCAGTGCTCCTAGTGTTGAACTGCAGCCTTGGTTGGCTACAGAGCCCTGACTCACTCACTGCATGGAGCCTGTTGGATTCTCTTCTGTGATTGCATTTCTGTGAATGATGTTGAACCATCGGGGAAGGACTGCTTCAGAGTTTCCAGTTGTGTCAAGTGGTTATAGGATGTTCTTTTATTGTCTGTATGTTACTTGAGTGTTATTTGGTGATGTGTTTCATCTATCTATTTATTTTTGTTTTTTCAAGGCAGGATTTCTTTGTGTAGCCTTGACTGCCTGGAAGTAGCTCTGTAGATGAGGCTAACCTCAAACTCACAGAGATCCACCTGCCTCTGCCTCCCAAATGATGGGATTATTTTAGAAAACTGAAGGGAACAGTATTTCTTTTCTCCTCCTTCTCTTCTTCCTTCTTCTTGTTTTTGTTTGTGTTTTTGTTTTTCACGACACAGTTTCTCTTGTGTAGCTCTGGCTGTTCTGGAACTTGCTGTATAGACCAGGCTGGCCTCGAACTCACAGAGATCTGCCTGCCTCTGTTTGCCGAGTGTTAGGATTAAAGACATGCTCCTTCAGGCCTGACAAGACAGTATTTCATAATTCCCCTGACTTGACAGCGTGTCTTAATGTGCTTTGTCTTACTTGCTCTTTGTCTTACTTGCATTTCAGAGATTGTAGGCATAGGTGTGGCTACTTCCAGGCAGCAGGGTTATCTTATAATGTAGTCAATTTGAATTGTTGCAAAATCAGTTGATTTATAAAGGGTTTTTTAAATAGTTTTTAAAAGGTTAAAAAATTAAAAACTTCCCTTAGCATTCATTTGGGCAGGTCTTTGGTGGGAGGATCCTGTACAAGAGGAACATGTTGGATCTCTTGCCAAAGTTTGGCTTCATAATCTGGAGGGAGGGACACAGGCTCAGTGCTGGGCACTCCCCACTCCATAGCACTGGGTGACAGCCTTTAGTGGTCATGCTCCAGATTCTTAGACAACAGAGGACTTCTGAGGGGAGCCATACAGCCAACAGATCTGACGTTCTGCACCTCCGGGGGCTTGCTTTTCAACATCCACACCACACAGTAGACCATCTCTCCTCAGCTGAGATGCTGAGTGCCAACCCAGTCAGAGAGAAGTGGCATGCAACATCTGGGTAGGCGCTGCCTTCTCAGTGTGCCTGAGGCCTTAGGGTACAGTCAGAAGATGCCAACTCCCACATAATGACAGTTATTACTTTTAAATACAAGAGGTAGTACCGGGCATACTAGAATGCTCTGCCACCCACTTCTTTCTCCCCTTCCCAAAATTAGATCAAAAATAGTTTTTTGGAAGGAAAGTCTTCTGGATAAGATACATTCCATATCATGCTTTCTAGTATGGATTTTGTTCTAAAAATTAGTTTACAAGGAAATGGTTTTCTTTATGGCATTTGCATACATAGGTGTCATTTTACTTTGTTATTATTCAGCTCCATTTCTCTTTGCTCTCCCCATCCTACCTGATCCCCTCTTACTGCTCTCCTGCTTTTCTCCAAATAATCCCCACTTCTGTTTTCACCTCACATGTATCTCATTACCCTTCTTACTCCCTGCGCCAAGACTGCTTCCTCATCTCTCACAGTCCTCTTTCCACCCCACCCCACCCACCCCACACCCCTGACTTAAATCAGAAGCCCACATATGAGAGAAGAGTTTGGTCTTTGAGTTCGCTAATCCTGAGTTTATTTACTCACCAGTGATCTTCAGCTCCACCCACTTTGTGCAAACAGCGTGACTTAGAGTTTTGCTTTTGCCAGGTGGTGGTGGTGGTGGTGGTGGTGGTGGTGGTGGTGGTGGTGGTGGTGCACACCTTTAACCCCAGCACACAGGGAGGCACAGGCAAGTGGATCTCTGTGAGGTCTCTCTGGTCTATAGAGTGAGTTCTAGGACAGCCAAGGCTACACAGAGAAACCCTGTCTTGGGGAAAAAAAAGATTTTGCTTTTGTCTCATCTTAAACTAACAAAGCAGATAGCGTTGCTCCGGCGCTGTATTTTATACTTGAATTTCATGGATTGATAGCTAAAAGAAGCCTCGTAGACCACCCAGTTTAGTGTCCCATGCCCTTCTCTGCTTATGAGTTTGAAGTTCACACCACTCAGCCTCTGCATCTTCTGTTATGTTTATTGCTTTTTCACCTTCCTCGTGGCTTAAAAATGAAGGCAGGGCTGGTGTGGTGACTCATGCCTTTAATCTCAGCACTTGGAAGGCAGAGGCCCCCAGGGTTATACAGTGAAACACTGTCTCAAAAAAAAAGGGGGGGCGGGGGAAGAAGGGGGTGATATAAATGAGGAAATGTATAAATGATTCTGTTAAATCCCTAAATTGTATGTAGATTTTGCTAATGCTGGTCTTTCACATTGCGAGTCATTGTGGAGATAATTCAGCTAGAATGTTCAAATGCTTTAGAGGTTATTTATAACTTGATAGAGAAGTTTGCTCATCTTTTAGTGCTATTTTATTTTGAAACAGAGTCTCACTATATGGACCAGGCTAGCTTTAAACTCACAGATATCCTGCCTCCCAGGTGCTAGGATTAAAGGCCTGTGCCACCACACCCAGATCCCTCTTAAAAATTCTTTGTATAATTTTGATTTTTAGTTTGGAAGTCTGACTCACATGCCTCCTGAGACTGTCGTAGGGCCAAGTTCCAATAAGCTTTGAGTGCTGTGTGCTCTGTGGGCCATGTGGTCTGGGCCTTCCATTAGCTGAGGTGGAAAAGGTGGTTCTATTTGAAGCCCACCAAGACTGACAGGTGCTTAGCATGGCAAAGGAAAAGCCGGGTGACTGCCTCTGGGGGCATTTCTTGTCAGCAGTCTTCCAGGGTGGGTTTCTCCCTTGGCCTGGCCCTGCCATGTGCTGGTGAAAAGCTGGTGTGGACTTGTAGGTCTCTGCATCCTCACGGTGCTTTCCAGCTTGAGCATCTTGGGGACCACTTACTTACACTCTGTACCTGGACAACAGGGCTAATAGTCCTGCCAGCCTAGGGCTGACTGTATGACATGGAAATGCTTGTCATGTCATGTATTAAGAGCTGAATACTCAGGATAGAAAGAGATGTGTACGTTTGAGACACAGGGTGAGTGTAGTGGGCTGGGACAGTGAGAAGTTGGCAGACACTGCTGGCACCTGGCACTGCCCACAGGCGTGCCTTGCCCTGAGCCTTCATTTGTGTCCTCTTGTGAGTCCTTCCAACAACCCTAGCCCTCAGTATTGCCTGGAAGATACAGAGAAGTCAGCCTCCTTGTCCCCAAGATCACACAGCAAACAAATGCCCGACTTAGGAGTCAGGAAAAACAGGTAGTGCCAGCACCTGGGGACTTGAGAGGTGGGGTGGGAGGGGGTGAGGGCCAGTCTCTTAAGATTTGATAGATAAGAAATGAGAAATGCCAATGTGAATTTGATAATATTATTATGACTTGTAGAGGATGTTGGTGATGAAGGAGAAGAGGAGAAAGAATTCATTTCCTATAACATCAACATAGACATTCATTACGGGGTCAAATCCAATAGGTAAGTTGTGTGAGTATGCTATTATGATAATGAGCCACAGGTCTACTGCACATGAACACATCCTGAACATAGGCAAGATTTCTAAGTCAGTTTAAATTCTGAAACATTCCAGTTTTAATAGTCACACATAGTGCTGGTCTTATGTTTCAGCTGTCATGTACTTACTAGTAGTTTGGGGTTTCAACTAGATTTTATTCTTTGGTCTAATAATAATCTCTGCTTTTATTTGTTTTCATCATTATAAATTAATAGTAAACATTCTTGTGTACAGGCCTGATTGTTTTTAGGATAAATCCTTCAAAGTAGTATTACTAATTCACAGGAAAGACATCATTAAAGTTTTAATGAATGTTGCTAGATTTTCCACCTTCCAGAAAGTTTGTATCAACTTGTAATTCCAGTAGAAACTTTCAAGTTTCCATATATGAATACTATCATTATTCTGCATCGGCAGTCAAGACTTCTTAAGCAATTTGAAGACTACAGGGGGATTGCTAAGTATAGTGGTACACACCGTACCCCAGCATGTAGAAGGCTGAAGCTAGAGGATCAAGCTTGGGGTCAGCCTAGTCTGCATAGGAGGAAAAGACTGTCTCAAAAAAAAAAAAAAAAAACGTTGCAGAAGAGTTGTGTGGACAGTGAGTAGAACTCCCAGACAGGAGTTGCTGGCATTTGCCACACAGGGGTTGGGGAAGCACAGTGATTTACCTAACCTGCACTGCAATATATATATATGTGTGTGTGTGTGTGTGTGTGTGTGTGTGTGTGTGTGTGTGTGTGTGTGTGTGTGTATGAGTGTATGAGTGTATGCATATATGTATGTATGTGTGTGTGTATGCATATAAATTTTTCCTTCAGCTTCCCGTCTTTTGCAGTACTGAAAGCATTCTACCACTGGGTAGATCACAGTACAGGAGCCTTTCCTCTACTTCTACCACATGGGTTCCAGGGTGGAGGACAGGGGATTGATACAGGATACAGTCATTCTCCCATAGTGGGAAAGGAAGATGGTCACAGCTAGAAAAGCAACCATTCAGTCTGGTTGGTTGGTTGGTTAGTTTGAGACAGGTCTCACTATGTATTCCTGGCTGGCCTGAAACACAAGAGATACCCCTGCCTCTGCCTTCTGAGTGTTGAGATTAAAGGTGCATGCCACCACACCTACCCAGCTCAGTGTGTTCTTAATATAATTTTAAGTTAAACATTCAAATGAAGTTTTGTTTTCAGCACAAAAACTATAGCTGTTAAAACTACTAAGAGTGGGACTTCTCTGTTCTAATTCTGCCTTTGCCTCTTAGCTTGGCATTCATCAAGCGAACTCCTGTGATTGATGCAGATAAGCCAGTGTCTTCCCAGCTCCGAGTCCTCACTCTTAGTGAAGACTCACCCTATGAAACACTGCATTCTTTCATCAGCAATGCAGTGGCTCCTTTTTTCAAGTCCTACATCAGAGAGTCTGGCAAGGCAGACAGGTAAGCCCTGCTTTCTGACCGAGTCTGGGCTCTGTCTTGTTACAGCAGTGTATCTCCTTAATACTGAACAGACCTTACATAATGCTCTAGTTCTGAGATACTTCATGTCTTTGTAGGGATGGTGATAAGATGGCTCCTTCAGTTGAAAAAAAGATTGCAGAACTTGAGATGGGACTCCTTCACCTGCAGCAAAATATTGAGATCCCAGAGATCAGCTTGCCTATTCATCCCATTATCACGAACGTTGCAAAGCAGTGCTATGAGCGTGGAGAAAAGCCCAAAGTTACAGATTTTGGTGATAAGGTTGAAGACCCAACTTTTCTTAACCAATTACAGTCTGGAGTTAATCGGTGGATCCGAGAAATTCAAAAGGTAAGAGCACTGTGAAATGATTTGCTTTTTGGCAGTGGTTTGCTCTTTTAATGTCTGGGAAGCTGCCCCAAGTTCTGGTGTGACTAACGTGATGGTAGGAGCCCCTCCTGTTTCTAGGGATGTTCATGCAGGGCCAGAGTCTGGGCAGATTAGTAAGTATACTGTGAATTGTGGGAGCATTTAACCCAACCACCTGGCCAAGCTGCAAACCAAACCCTTCAAATGTACAGGGGAGAGATCAACTTGAGGTTTACAAGTCAATGTCATCTTATCTTCAAAGGTGACCAAACTCGATCGAGATCCTGCGTCGGGAACTGCCTTGCAAGAAATCAGCTTTTGGCTAAACTTGGAACGTGCACTGTACCGCATCCAGGAGAAACGGGAGAGCCCTGAGGTCCTCCTGACTCTGGACATCTTGAAGCATGGCAAACGTTTCCACGCCACTGTCAGTTTTGACACTGACACAGGTAAGACCCGAGCTGATAATTTGATGCATAAGTTATTGATCTTGCTTCCTAAGGTCTTTGATGATTTAGATGACAACTAGTAGCTGCACTGTGGGATAAGACCCAGGCCCAGGCTTGTCTGTACCAGCGGGACACACCCTAAACACTGCTATTCTCTTAACCCCTTTTCTCTCTGGCATCTTGTCTCCTTCTTACCTTAGTCCTATGGGATAAAATTCTAGGGCTCCCCTCAGCACCTACACATTCCATTCCCCTTCATGACTTTTGAGAAACTAAGACAGTTTCTAGTCCTGAGGATAGTGAGCCCTGGGACTTGGCCTCCTATCACTCCACTGTGTGGTTGCTGGGTAGTCAGGTGGTCATTGCCCGTGCTGCAGAAGGAAGGCGAGCACATCATTGTTGCTTTCCTACTCTGTTACCTTCTCCGCCTTCCTCCTTCTCCTGAATGGTCAGGAAGTGCAGAGCTGGGCGTGATGCACACCCGTCTCGTCTCAGCATCTCCTCTCCCCACCCCCAGTGCCGAGAATTGAACCCAGTCTCTTAGATCCTGAGTAAATGCTCTTCCACTGAGTTAGCCCCAGCCTAATCATAGAACTTTGGAGTTAGAGGTAGGATTCTAAGGCCAAGGCCAACCTGATCTACATAGCAAGACAGCCAAGGGATAGGCATGTAGCTCCATGGTAGAGTGCTTGCCTAGCAAACATAGGTCTTGGGTCCAGTACCAAATTCTGTAGTAGGTTAACTAATTCTTTTTTTTTTTAAGATTTATTTTATTTATCATGTATACAGTATTCTGTCTGTGTGTTTGCCTGCATGCCAGATCTCATTACAGATGGTTGTGGGCTACCATGTTATGTGGTTGCTGAGACTTGAACTCGGGACCTTTTGAGCAGTCGATGCTCTTAACCTCTGAGCCATCTCTCTAGCCCAACTAATTCCTTTTTAATAGCAACAGTAGGAGTGAAGTTGCATTGGCATGTACTAAACCCAGAAATGTTTGGCCAGTATCTATTTGTAAAGCATTTCTACAAGCTCCATAGCCACGAAGATCAAGTAATTAAGACCCATTTATTTCCTCCCAACAAAAGGTGGTACTCAGCATTTTAAGTAAGGAAATCTCACGTAGAGCTCTTCAGGCTCCCATGACCACCTTACAAATGTTAACTGGCATTCACCAACACTGATATGTACATTCGATTCTTTAATTTAAAACAACTCTGAAACTTTAATTACTTCTCCCCTTTTTTTAAAGAAAAAAAAAAAGATGGGTTTTTATGTAGTCAAGTAGCCTAGACTGGCCTCAAACTTGGTATAGAGCCAAGGATGATCTTGAACTCTTGACCATCCTGTCTGCATTTCCCCAGTTCTGGGGTAACAGGAGTACCACCTCACCTTGCTTTGAATCTTTCTTCCCTAATACTTTTTAAAAATCTTATGTCAGAGGAAGAGGTAGACCAAAAGCCAGTTTTTCCTGTGAGTCTATGTTCATGATGACACCTTTAAATTCAGCCGTTAGTGAGTGGTCTCAAGACTGACATTCAAGTTTCTTTAAACTTAATTATTACAGTAAAACATGTAGACAATAATAAAGCAAAATATAAAGTTAAGCCATACAGTTGCCTCCAGCAAGTTTTGGGGTGCAAGGCTGGCTACCATCCATTTTTAACATAAGTATTGTGTGTGTGTGTGTGTGTGTGTGTGTGTGCGCGCGCGCGCGCACGCATCATGTGTATGCATGGTGCCCACCGAGGCCAGAAGAGGCTATTGGGTCCTGTGGAACTGAAAACTTATCATGGTTGTAAGCTGCCATGTGGGTGCTGGGAACCAAACCCAGGTCCTCTGCAAGAGCAGCCAGTGCTCTTAACTACAGCGTCATCTCTCAACCCATCTCTGCTCTTAAGAAAAGCAAAACTGAGGCCACGTTAGGGCTAGTGGTACTTTTTTTTCCCCAAATACCATGAATGATTTTTCTGTAACTAAAGCATTTATAACATCAAAATGGATTCCATAGTTAAGACATCGTTTACTTGACTTTATTACTTTCCACAAAAGCCATTAACCCTTTCTGTCAATCCAGGTCTCAAGCAGGCATTGGAAACAGTGAATGACTACAATCCTCTGATGAAAGATTTCCCTCTAAATGACTTGCTCTCTGCCACTGAGCTGGACAAAATAAGGCAGGCACTTGTTGCAATTTTCACACATCTGAGGAAGATCCGAAACACAAAATACCCCATTCAGCGGGCACTGCGTCTTGTGGAGGCAATTTCCAGAGACTTGAGTTCTCAGCTGCTCAAAGTCTTGGGCACTAGGAAGCTGATGCATGTAGCTTATGAAGAATTTGAAAAAGTAAGTCTTAGTTCTTAGAAAAGCACCCTGAACCAGTGAGATGATGTGACGTAATGACAAGTCCATCGCCTGCATTTCGCCGTAGGTCATGGTGGCTTGCTTCGAAGTCTTCCAGACGTGGGATGATGAGTATGAGAAGCTCCAAGTGCTGCTGAGAGACATTGTCAAGAGGAAGAGGGAAGAGAACCTGAAGATGGTGTGGCGCATCAACCCTGCTCACAGGAAGCTTCAGGCGCGGCTTGACCAGATGAGAAAGTTCCGACGCCAGCATGAGCAGCTGAGAGCGGTCATTGTCAGGGTCCTGAGGCCACAGGTACGCCTCTGTCACAGACGTTCAAGTGCTCTATGCTTTGATGCCTAGTTCACCCTTTTAAAGAACTAACTACTTGGTACTTAGTGTTTTCTTCAGTTTTCCTTTCGTCACTTGTCATCTTTGAGATCTTGTGATGCTGCGTTATGTTGTTCTAGGTATCCAGATACTTAGTGTGCTCAGCATGGGGTACAGTGCAGAGCAGAGTACTGGCCAACGTGTGAGGTCCCAGCTCCCCCACCATGCTCCACCCATTCCTTCTGCCCTTCACCTTGAGAGCCCTAGAGCCAGACACCCTGGGTTTAGATTGTAGTGTGTGACTTTTACAGAGTCCTTGCCCATAAATTATGAGAAATGATTGTTTATCTCTGAACTTTTAATTAAAATAATTCAGGGCTTCCCTTTTTCTTTGTACATTTTTGGTAGAGTTTTTTGTTCTGTTTATTTTTTTTGTCTTGTTCCGTCCTAGGGATGAAAGTCGTCAGGTACTGTGTTGCTGAACGACACCCTAGTCCTGTATGTTCTTCTCCTCTTTGCATCCCCTCTTCTCTTTCACCAGTTAGTCTTTCCTTTCTGAAAAAATAAAGACAAAAGTGTGCCAGGAGATCGTATGGCGCGGTCATGGCTGGATTGTGACTATCAAGGAAAGAAGGTTTAAAAGGCCACACTGCTGCATCGTAACCCTGTGCTCTGCAGTGACAGAATTCACCTCTTTTGCAAATATTTTTGTTCCAAATCTTTCTTTTAGGTCACAGCAGTTGCACAACAGAACCAGGGAGAGGCACCTGAACCCCAAGACATGAAGGTGGCTGAAGTCCTCTTTGATGCTGCAGATGCCAATGCTATCGAGGAGGTGAACCTGGCCTATGAGAATGTCAAGGAAGTGGATGGGCTGGATGTTTCCAAAGAAGGTACAGAGGCTTGGGAGGCTGCCATGAAGAGATACGATGAGAGGATCGACCGTGTGGAGACCCGCATCACTGCCCGCCTTCGAGATCAGCTCGGCACAGCCAAGAATGCCAACGAGATGTTTAGGATTTTCTCCAGGTTCAATGCACTGTTCGTTCGCCCACACATCCGAGGGGCCATCCGAGAATACCAGACCCAGCTGATCCAGCGTGTAAAAGATGACATCGAATCTCTGCACGACAAGTTCAAGGTCCAGTACCCTCAAAGCCAAGCTTGTAAAATGAGTCATGTCCGTGACTTGCCTCCTGTGTCAGGGTCTATCATCTGGGCTAAACAGATTGACAGACAGCTCACTGCCTACATGAAGAGAGTGGAAGATGTCCTGGGCAAAGGCTGGGAGAACCACGTGGAAGGGCAGAAGCTGAAGCAGGATGGAGACAGCTTTCGAATGAAGCTCAACACCCAGGAGATCTTCGATGACTGGGCAAGGAAGGTTCAGCAGCGCAACCTTGGTGTCTCGGGGCGCATCTTCACCATTGAGAGTGCTCGTGTGCGGGGTCGCACTGGGAACGTGCTCAAGCTGAAGGTGAACTTCCTTCCAGAGATCATAACTCTGTCCAAAGAAGTGCGAAACCTCAAGTGGCTTGGCTTCCGTGTGCCACTTGCAATTGTGAACAAGGCTCACCAAGCCAACCAACTCTACCCATTTGCCATCTCACTGATTGAAAGTGTCCGCACTTACGAACGTACCTGTGAGAAGGTGGAGGAGCGTAACACCATCTCGCTCTTGGTGGCCGGCTTGAAAAAGGAGGTGCAGGCCTTGATCGCAGAAGGCATTGCCTTGGTGTGGGAGTCCTACAAACTCGACCCCTACGTGCAGCGCCTGGCAGAGACGGTGTTCAACTTCCAGGAGAAGGTAACTTAATTTGACCCTTCAGCATGTGTGGTGAGTCTAGTCAGGGAACGCTGGTTCTCCCCAGCAGTCTGTAAATGGGAGCTAAAGCCGCTGGAGCTCGGGAGGAGAGACGTTTCCTGGGGCTTTGGGGATGCTGGTGAGGAACACTGAGAAATCTAGAGAAGGACATGGGGGCCCTAGGCAGGTGCCGATACAGCTAGAGGGAGAGGTGTCTCCAGACCTGTAGGAGTGCTTGTTCCCTGAGCAGGGCAGGGGGGAAGACACCGGTGGTGTTCCTGGCTGTCCTGTCCTGTCCTCTCCGGGGCCATGCAGGGGAGCCGCATCCTCACGCCAGCGCCTAGGGCTAGCTGTTTACGGAGGGAGGGACTTCTCTGCCCTCAGTGAGCAGAGTTCTTCATGAGGGGAACAGGGTAAAAGTCATAGAGCAAGTGGATGTTTTAATGCTAAACACACCTCCTCCAGGTGGACGATCTCCTGATAATTGAGGAAAAAATAGACCTGGAAGTCCGTTCCTTGGAAACCTGCATGTATGACCACAAGACCTTCTCCGAAATCTTGAACCGAGTTCAGAAAGCAGTGGACGACCTCAACCTGCACTCCTATTCCAACCTGCCCATCTGGGTCAACAAGCTGGACATGGAGGTACGGCGGGGCAGCCCGGCGGGCTGGCGGCCGGGGCGCTTTCCGTTGCTGCTGTCCCCGCAGGCGTGAGCCCTGTTAGCCGCGGCCTTTAGTTGTCTGCAGAGCATTTCCTTAGATCCTCACTTGGCTGGTCCTCCAGAATCCCTCAGCCAGTGCCACAGCAGAATGCGCTGTGCCCTGTCCCCTGCGGTTCTCAGCTGGGAGCAGGGAGTCGAGGCCCAGAGGAGAGCCCCTCCTTTTGCTGGACACATGCCAGCTTCCATTGGTCTTTCTCTCCTGGTCAGAGGACTTGAGTTGTTTTCTTCTTTTGGTGGCAGCGGTGGTGCTGCTGGGCATGGAGTGCAGTGCCTTTCTCACCATTGATCCACTCTGCAGCCCCAGCCCTCCGGGCAGCCCTCTCTGACCACTGCCCTCTCCACACCAGAGTCCTAAAGCCGTGGGAGGGTAAGGCCAGGCCTGAGTGACTTTTCTTACCACCGCATTTGGAGAGGACAAGTGGCTGGAGAGGCCAGAGCAGAGGTTACAGATTGAACGTGACTGGTTCTCTCCGTAAATTTAAAATGGTTTCCACGCAGAGGATATGGTAGGAAGAAAGTTAACAGCCCACAGAGGCTGTGGATGGCCCTCAGCCCTCACATTCCTGCGGTGTTGATGGCCTTGGGCACACTGGTGGCCAAGACATGCAGAAGTCCTGTCTGTCACACAGGAAATTTGCCTCATTCTGGACAGAGAGAAGGCTTTCTTCTACTTGTTGAGGAAAATGGCTTGATCGTCAGTCAGTTTCTAGTTTCACCTCTAAAGCTAGCTACCTCCAAGCCCCACAAATTCGCACTTAAAGTGAATTTTCCATCATAAATAATAGCCTCTACAACATGGCGTTAAGTCTCCCTGTCACTGAGGAGCCAAGTCCCAAAGGTAGAGATGAGGCTGGAGATGGGATGGAAGGGAGACAGGATGGCAGTTGCAAACCCGGCTTTGACACACCTGCCACCTTCTCATTCTCGTGCTTTGTGAGCTCCCCTGCAAGAGCAGCCACTCAGTGACTGCGCTTTCTCTGTAGATCGAAAGGATCCTGGGTGTTCGTCTGCAAGCTGGACTCAGAGCTTGGACCCAGGTTCTGCTTGGACAAGCAGAAGATAAAGCAGAAGTTGACATGGATACAGACGCTCCACAAGTTAGTCACAAGCCTGGGGGAGAGCCAAAGATCAAAGTGAGTATTTCCATCAGCACTCACCTGGGTATAAGCAAAACAAGTTCCTCCCCTTGGGAAGGACCTCTAGAAGCTAAGGCAAGAGGATCACAAGCTCAAGGTTGTCCTAGGCTATGTAGTAAGACCCAGTCTCAAAAAGAGGACAAGGTCTAGGGATATAGCTCAGTGTTAGAGCGCTTGTTTAGAATTTGGGAATCCTAGATTGGATTCCTGGCACTGGGACTGGGGACTGTCGGGTATACAGAGAAGTCCCCTCACACTGGAAAAGCCTGACAGCACCACCGGTGATGTGGGTGTTACTACGTGCTTAGAATGTCCTGTGATGGGAGGCACTTCACACCTGCTTTTCTCCAGGAAACTACGAGAGAAATAAAAGCTCACACTGATGGTCAGTCTACACAGCATCTGACCAGAGCTCTCCTAAAGTGTCAGGGTCATGGAAAATAAATAGTGCCTTGGGTTGGAAAGGGTTGAGAACATAGGACAACTAAATTCAGGTTGCAGGGTGATCCAGGGTGACACAGCAGTGTCAGTGAAGCTGCTGAAACACTTTGTACTTTCTTTGCAATCTCCTATCAGTTTAAAATAATTTCAAAGCAGCCATAAAGAACTCAAAGTCTAATTTAAGAAACATACACGAGGGCATTCTTACTTGCCCAGTATCTGTGTGATAAACTATTTCAAAAACTGCATGTAACAAGTTGTCTGAGTCCAGGCCAGCAGCAGAGCAGCCCCATGCTGGGCAGGAGGCTGAAGGCTTTGCATTGTGTTAGCAGGAACTGTGTGCTCCCAAAGGTGTCTGCTTGGCAGTGATCCATGCACCCTGTACTTGTTTCCTGTTTGCATTCTTTGTGTTTATTTACCTATACATTTGGCTCACAGCATGGACACCCAAATGAACTACACCAGTAGTCTTGATCTGAGAGAAGAAGCCATTGGCACTTTCTTAAACTACAAGCTCTATCTTTTTTTCTATTTTTTAAAAACATTTTATTTTCATTTATATTAATGTTTTTGTACATGTGTGCCATGTGCTTTGCAGAGGCCAGAAGAAGGTGTTATATCGCCTGGAGCTGGAATTACAGCTCATCGCTGCCTGATGTGGGTGCTGGGAACTGAACTGGGGTCCTCCAGACGATCAGGATGTGTGTGGTCTTAACTGCTTGTGCCAGCTCTCCTGGCCCTTCGTCTGTCTTTCTTTTCCTTTGCTTTGGGGTTTTGTTTTGTTTTTTTGAGACAAGGTCTCTCTGGACCTGGTTGTCTGTAGACCAGGGTGGCTTGAACTCACAAATATCTATTTGCCTCTGTCTCCTGAGTGCTGGGATTAGGGATGTGTACCACTACATCTCCTCTTTCTTTTTTCTTTTCTTTTTTTCTTTCTTTTTTTTTTTTTTTTTTTTTTTTTTTTTTTTTTTTTTTTGTTTTTTTTTTTTTTTTTTTTGGTTTTTTTTGAGACAGGGTTTCTCTATGTAACTTTGGTGCCTGTCCTGGATCTCACTCTGTAGACCAGGTTGGCCTCGAACTCAGAGATCTGCCTGCCTCTGCCTCCCGAGTGCTGGGATTAAAGGCGTGCACCACCACCACCACCACCGCCCGGCTCCTCTTTCTTCTTTAATGCTTAATTTCTTAACTTTTTAGTCCCGTAGTTCTTTGTTCCTAAATCATTCTTTAGGTAAATTTTTAAAATTACATTTATTTGCTTGGGGAAGGAGCATGTGTACCATGGCCTGCTTGTGGAAATCAGAGGATGCCTAGTGGGAGTCAGTTCTCTCCTTCTTCCGTGTGGGCCTAGGGGTCAAACTCAGTTGTCAAGGCTAACAACGTCCCCTCTACCAGCTCAACCATCTCATCAGCCCATAAACATGCTTTTTAAAATATTGTATCCCAGTGAAACAATACGTGTGTCTGACTTAATAAATTCATTAGCCAGTGGAGATGAAGTTGGAACTCTGAACTAGCCTGAAGTACTGACTTGAGGTAGCACAGACAGTGGAGATCGGATCACTCACCATATGGCTGGCAGCAGGGCCCACCTCCCCGCTGCTTCAGAGATACTAGTTTTTCAGGCCTCGAGGTCATTCTATTGAGCATGTGGATTCCAACACAGGCACCAGGGCACCTCGAGCAGATGAAGCAGTGCCTGTCCCCAGCCTCTTGTGATCTTAGAGGGACAGATGTGAACTGGTCCAGGAGAGCATCTGATAAAATGACAGACTTTGTGGTTCTAACCAAAGATGTCATCATTTAGACAAAGAAGATTTTTAAGAATCAAAACCATTTTATTAAAATATGTTGCTGAGTAAAAACAAAACTTTTTTTTTTTTTTTTTAAACAGAACGTTGTTCATGAGCTAAGAATAACAAACCAGGTAATCTATTTGAATCCACCCATCGAAGAGTGCAGGTACAAGCTATACCAGGAGATGTTCGCCTGGAAGATGGTTGTGCTGTCCCTGCCCAGGATCCAGAGTCAGAGGTACCAGGTAAGCATCCAGGGGCTCCAAGCATGTGCCCTCTGACCAGGTCTCACCTGGACTCGGATGCTACTTCTCAGGATGTGTCATTAAACAAGCCCTGTACATGTCTTTTCATGTACAGGTCCCGTGTTCTAAGGGAAAGCTTGGCATTTGCAGTCTCCCTCATCTCCTCAAAGTTTCCTCCATGAGCTTCTTTGGTTTTTCTTTTCAAACGGGGTTTCTCTGTGTAGCCCTGGCTGTTTTGGAACTCACTCTGTAGACCAGGCTGGCCTCGAACTCATCTAGATTCTTCTGGCTCTGCCTCCTGGGCTCTGGTGTCAAAGGCACCTGTCACTATGCCTGGCCCATGAACTCCTTTGATAACCCCAGTCCTCCTGTTTTCCTCTCTACCCCATTGTTATTTTGTTTGGTTTTGGACATCGGGTCTCACCGTACAGTCCTAGCTGACCACCAGCCTCAGCCTCCTGAATACTGGGATGGCCACACCCACCTTCTACTTTAGAGAAATTTTCAAGCACGTGCAGAAGTGGGAACCACGAGCTCCTATCTGCAGCCTTATTTATTAGTACGTCGCTGTTCTCACTCCATTTGTAGCTCCCCACCGACAAGTCTAAAGCCAATCGTAGATTATAGTCTTCCTGGTATACTTGTAGGGCCAGAGGAAAACCTGAAAGACCTTTTTGTCCATAATTCTAGCCAGGTTCCACAGCTCTGCCATACAGTCTGTTCTAGAACTTAGTAATTATGCTAGAACCACACCCTTTACAATTTAAATAAATAAACAAGTTTATTATTTTTTCAATTTTAATTTTTATGTTTATTGTCTTTTTTTTTTTTTTTTTCCTGCTTGTATGTCTGTGTGAGGGTATTAGAACCCCTGGAACTGCAGGTACAGTCTTGAGCTGCCGCATGGGTGCTAGGAGTTGAACCTGGGTCCTCTGGAAGAGCAGCCAGTGCTCAGAACTACTGGGCCATCTTTCCAGCCCCAAAACACACCTTTTCCCCCCATGACTTTGAGCATAAATGTCACTCTTCTAGGGCTTATTTGTTTTTGTTGTTGTTGTTGTTTTAGTTACAGTTATTTGGGGTGTGTTTGTGCATACACACACTTTTTCACCTATCACAGAAATTCTGTGAAGGTCAGAGAACAACTTGCAGGTCAGATATCTCCTTCCACCTTGTAAGGTTCATTCTGGGAATTGAACTCAAGACATGGGCTTGGCCTCAGGTGCCTACTGAGCCATCTCCCTGGTCCTTGAGTATGTTTTGCTCAGCTAATCAAAACCATGCTATGAATTTTGGTTTCTGTCCCAGGCATCTACATTATCATTTTTGTGATCCTCCTTGTCCTATTCTGTGTTTAAGGCTTTGCATTGTCTTGTTTCTCTCCACACTGACAAATGAAAGCTTGCCTGTTTCTCGACACTAATACTCAGACACTTGAGCACCCTCCAACCAGCTCTGCTCTGACACAGCCTTCTCCACATTCACATACAACCTGACCTTACCCAGAGCCCAGGCCCATCTCTGCAGTTGCTGCTTCCCATTTCTGTTTTGTCCTGTAGATGAATTTCTAAATGGTCTTATTAAATAAAAACACGGAGCCAAATATAAGGGTGAAAACCTGAGAGATCAGGGAAAAATAGGGAAAGCTAACCTCACCCCACCAACTCCACAGCTTCCGAAGAGACCTACTCCTGTATATCCACGCCTATTGCCTTTCTGTTCTGTTGCTCTCTCAGCCCCTCTTCCCCTTCCTGCCCAGCTCTGTCACTTCCTGTCTGTCTGTACAGACCTCTAGACCTCTGTGGTTGGTGCTGGGATTAAAGGTGTGTGTCTTCATGCCTGGCTCTGTTCCCCAGTATGACCTTGAACTCACAGAGATCCAGACACATGCCTGCCTGCCGAGTGATAAGAATAAAGGCGTGTGCTGCCATTGCCTGACTTCTGTTTAATATAATGGCTGTCTTTTTCCTCTGATCTCCAGGCAAGCTTTATTATTAGCGCACAAATGAAATATCACCGCACTGTCCCACAGCCATGACTTGGTGCCCTCTTGCTGTACTCTTCCTCTCTGGGCCTGCCTTCCACCCAGTCCAGAAACCATGTGTTAGCTGTGACGTCTGTCATCACAGTCTTTAAAGTTCACCCTGGTCTGTTTCCCCACAGTCCCTGTTCCCACTCTGTCCGAGGTGCCACCATCTTCTTGGGTTACTAATGTTTCCTCCTGCCATTCTCCCTGCCTCTGCTCCCTAAAACTAGTCTTCGCTTACGGAGCAAACCTGCCTGCCTTTGCTCCTCTGTGGCTCCTCTCACAGCCTGCCGCCTCTCTTGTGGAAAGAGGCAGTCCTGGTGCTTGTTGGGCCCATAGTTACCTTTTTGCCTTTCTGACCTTAATTTCTGCTTCTCCCCTCCTGGCTCTGCTCAGGCCTCACTGAACTCTTGCTAGCGCTCAACCGTGCAGACTGACTCTGGTCAATCTGGCATCAATCCCTGTACTACAAAAACTAAGTAAAGCATGACCAATCCCTGTCCTATCTCTTTCCTACTCATTCTGCACAGACTTGCTTCCCATCTGACACTCTGTACATGGGTGTTCTTTGTCTTGATCCTCCTATAGAATCTGACTTCATGGGAGTGGGAGTGTCTGTTTATTGTACTTAGACTGAGGCCTAACGTGTAGGAGGTGCTCAGGCAGTTCAGATGAACCAAGGGCTCCTTGCATTCTTTACCCTGTGCCATTAGTGTCTCCATGTTTTCCAGCTTGTGGTTACTCTAGTGTTCCCTTTATTGGTTTAATGAGTTAAATATAATCAGGCATCTTGTTACTTGTGCCTAGGGAAAGTGGATATTATCTCTTAAAAGATAATCTTTTGATGGTGACTTTTAGTCATTTTTAGTAAATAAAGGTGACTGAGATTGACATTGTGTGCACTGTTTAATATTTGTATCCTGCTCTTGTTGGTCAGGTGGGCGTGCATTATGAATTGACTGAGGAAGAGAAGTTCTATCGGAATGCATTGACACGCATGCCCGATGGCCCTGTCGCCCTGGAAGAGTCATACTCGGCGGTCATGGGCATTGTGACTGAAGTTGAGCAGTATGTTAAGGTAAAATGCTCTTGACTCCCTCCCAATGCAGTGGATACTCTATTCTAGACATGCAAGAGGATGAGAGAAGGGCTGGGGTGTAGCTAGAGGCCCTGGGTTCAATCCCCAGCACCACCAAAAAAGGAAGAAAGAAGGAAAAAATACTGGGAAGGTCTTAATAGGTAGTATGGTCCATTGGGCAACACTTGCTTTATTTATTTATTTATTATCTATCTTCTATGTGTTTTTTTTTATTTGGAGGCAGGGTCTCACTCCTTATTCTAGCCCTGGCTGGCCTGGAGTTACTTGCTTTGTAGACCAGGCTGACCTAGACCCTGGAATTCTTTTGTCTCCTGAGAGCTGCAATACATGTGTGTCCCCACACTTGGCTGCGTCTTACCATGTAGCGTGGGCTGGTCTGGAACTCACTCTGTAGACCAGATTTGCCTTGCACTCACAGAGTTCACCTGTCTCTGCCTCACAGTGCTAGGATTAAAGGTTGTGCACCATCACACCTCATGATTTCCTTTGGTTTTTCGAGACAGAGTTTCTCTTGTGTAGCTTTGCGCCTTTCCTGGAACTCACTTGGTAGCCCAGGCTGGCCTCGAACTCACAGAGATCGCCTGCCTCTGCCCCTCCCTCCCCCCCAGTGCTGGGATTAAAGGCGTGCGCCGCCGCCGCCGCCGCCGCCGCCGCCGCCGCCGCCGCCGCCGCCGCTGCTACCACCACCCGGCCGATTTCCTTATTTTAAAGCCAAGTAGGGTCTTAACTCTGGTTTTCAAGCAAAGTAAATTTTCTCCTTTTGCTGTATGAGTTCTGAGACCGAAGTGAGGTTTTCTAATGGCATGAAAACGTGACTCTGGACTGTGGCATAGTGTTGCTAGTATATGCGTGGTCTACAGAACAGCAGCTGGAATCGGGCGTGTTCCTTCTTTGCAGGTCTGGCTTCAGTACCAGTGCTTATGGGACATGCAGGCGGAGAACATCTACAACAGGCTTGGGGAAGACCTCAACAAGTGGCAGGCCCTCCTGGTCCAGATAAGGAAGGCCAGAGGGACCTTCGACAACGCAGAGACCAAGAAAGAGTTTGGACCTGTGGTGATCGATTACGGCAAGGTGAGCGTGGCTTGTTCTCCAGCGGTGTCAGGAGACTGGAAAAGCTGCACTGGTGTGTGGCTCTGCACTGGAGAGAAGTGACAAGGGCTGTGTGTGTCACTTCACCTGCAGGTCCAGTCCAAGGTGAACTTGAAGTATGACTCCTGGCATAAGGAGGTGCTCAGCAAATTTGGGCAGATGCTGGGGTCCAACATGACGGAATTCCATTCCCAGATCTCAAAGGTGAGGAGTGGGGATGCTGCGCAGGGAACTGGCGGCTGCAGGTTTACCTGGTCCCATGGTAAAATATGGCCTTCTCTCCAACAGTCTCGCCAAGAGCTGGAGCAGCACTCTGTGGACACGGCCAGTACCTCTGACGCAGTGACCTTCATCACCTATGTGCAGTCTCTAAAACGCAAGATCAAGCAGTTTGAGAAGCAAGTGGAAGTGAGTTCTCACGTTTGACCCGTGATTAGCTGTTAATATCTTATGTTCTGAGGGACTCAGCACCTGAGGAGCGTTTCTTACAGTGGGCCATAAGCCACCATGTGTGCCATGACCACCAGATGTGCTTGTTAGAATGCACTGTGGCAAGCCTGGTGTGGTGGCACACACCTGCAGTCACACACCTGCAGTCCAGCATTTGGGAGGCTTAGGCAAGAGGATTGTGAGTTTAGGCCAGATTGGTCTTCATAACAAGATCTGGTCTCAGAAAAGAGGCTGCTGGGAGCAGAGACGTGCCTGAGTGGGTAAAGGCACCTGCTGCCAAGCCTGGTGACCACGAGGTGAAAGGAGAGAGCCGACTTCCACAAGTCCTCTGCCTTCCGAGCACATGCTGCCATACATGTGCTCCCTGCCACACACCCCCTAAATGCATGTGAAGAAAAAGCGTGCAGTGGAGCCTAGGAGTCTGCCCTTGAAAGGCTCTGGGTGGTTGTCATGCACAGTTAGGTTTGAGAGGCACTGTCTGCCCAAACCTCTGACTGTTTTCGAGAACTTAGGAGTGGAGTGTTCTCTTGTAATTTAGGGTAAGGGATGAGGCACACAGCGCAGGGGCTCTGTGGCCCTGGGTGCTGTTAGGTGTGGTAACTGGCGGCCACTCCAGGCTCTACACCGTCACTCTGACCACAGTAATCTGCAGGTGGACAGCTGTGGAAGAGCAGATGCCGTGGTCTGTGGTTCTGGGCGGGCGTGGGGTGGGGTGGGGTGTTCTCTCTTGTTGGGACTTTGGCAGCAGTTTTCCTGTGGTTATAGAAAACAAAAACATGATCTTTTAACTCTCAAAGCTCTACCGCAATGGGCAGCGGCTGCTGGAAAAACAAAGGTTCCAGTTCCCACCTTCTTGGCTTTACATTGACAACATCGAGGGTGAGTGGGGGGCCTTCAATGACATCATGCGCCGGAAGGACTCTGCCATTCAGCAACAGGTGGCAAACCTGCAAATGAAGATCGTGCAGGAGGACCGAGCTGTGGAAAGCCGCACCACCGATCTGTTGACAGACTGGGAGAAGACCAAACCCGTCACGGTGAGCGTCGCTAAGCCTGCCCGCCTGCAGCATAGCATGGGTTATTGCTGTCAGGAATGGGAAACCCCGCTGGGCTTAGCTTTCCAGAACTAAAGATGGGATTGCCCTCTGTAATTAAAAGGCTGGGCTGGCAGCCAGTCCTGTAGGCTGAGGCAGAGGATCACCTGAGTGTGTGAGTTTAGGGCAGCATAGCAAGCTAAAAGCAGTAGCAATAGAAAGTGAGGGGCTGGAAACAGACCTGGTAGAGATCCTACCTAGTGTGTGGATGCCCTGGGTGTTTGTAGATAGTAAGTGGGAAAGCCAGGGCAGCCATCTGTTTACCCAGAGGGATAGTCATTTCAGTCAGGTATTGGTATTTGTTTAGTTAATGTCTGTGGGTGTTCTGCCTGCATGTCTGTCTGTGCACCGTGTGTATGCAGCACCTCTGGAGGCCAGAAGAGGGTGTCAGATCCCTTGGAACTGGAGTCAGAGACAGTTGTGAGCTGCCATTTTGGTGCTAGGACTCGAACCCAGGTCCTTTGGAAGAGAGCAGCCAGTGCTCTTAACCACTGAGCTGTCCCTCTAGCCCCCCAGGAGAGGTTTTTAGATGGTTAAAACTTGTTTTGCTGTTTTTAAACTGCCCTTAGACATGCTCAGAATTTAGAATTTGTTCCCCACAGCTCAAGGTTCACAAGGCAGCAGCTAGCTGCATGCATCATGGGGAGATGTGGTTCCTGTCTTGTCCCTGTTGGCCCTCCAACATCTTTAAGCCCAGGGCCCTCTCCTGGGACAGTCCTGCCACTCTCTGTGCTCTGGCTATTCCAGGGCAATTTGCGCCCCGAGGAGGCTCTTCAGGCCCTGACCATATACGAAGGGAAGTTTGGCCGGCTGAAGGATGACAGAGAGAAATGTGCAAAGGCCAAGGAAGCGCTGGAACTGACAGACACGGGACTCCTCAGTGGCAGTGAAGAGCGTGTACAGGTAAGGACCCGTGAGTGCAGTCTGGAGACCTGCTCCACTAGGCTCTGCCACCGTCCTGGTCATCCGAAGGGCCCTGGCAGATGCTAAGGTGGTTTTTCTTTTTGTTGCTGATTTGTAAGCTGCTCTAATGTCCCCAATTTAACTACCTTGCTGTTCTCAATCACAGGTGGCCTTGGAGGAATTACAGGACCTCAAAGGTGTTTGGTCAGAGCTTTCTAAGGTCTGGGAACAAATTGATCAAATGAAGGAGCAACCATGGGTCTCAGTTCAGCCTCGTAAGGTAACTTGTTGAAGTGGATGTCTGAGTCTGTCTACATATTAGCAGTCACAGAAAGAACTTTGCAAGTTCACAAGCTGTCACTTATGTCCTTACGTGTTATTTATATGATTCATCGAGACTGACGTGAACCTTGTCTTAGAGCCATTCCAAAGCTTGCAGCTCAGTAGGTGGAGTGCTCACCCAGCCTGCACAAAACCTTAGGTTCAGTGCCCAGAACTCCGGCTGCTCGAGTCAGGGGGGCCTTTGTAAGTTCAAGGCTAGCTTTGGATACATGAGACCAGGTATCAGAAGGAAATTAAAAAAAAAAAAAAAAAGGCCATACAGTGTTGTTGATGTTGGTTTGTGTGTGTGTGAGAGAGAGAGAGAGAGAGAAACTCCATTCTCTTGTGTCTCCTAACAGCTTCGACAGAACTTAGATGGCCTCTTGAACCAGCTGAAGAACTTCCCTGCGCGGCTTCGGCAGTACGCCTCCTATGAGTTTGTTCAGAGGCTGCTGAAAGGCTACATGAAGGTAGGTGACTCTCCCTCCGGGTACTGGGTGTCTTTTCAGAGGACACTGCTCACATCCTGTCTGCCCTGCACAGATTAACATGCTGGTAATTGAACTGAAGTCTGAGGCGCTTAAAGACCGGCATTGGAAACAGCTGATGAAGAGGCTTCACGTGAACTGGGTGGTTTCTGAGCTGACCCTGGGCCAGATCTGGGATGTTGACCTCCAGAAGAATGAAGCTGTTGTCAAGGATGTACTGCTGGTGGCACAAGGGGAGATGGCTTTGGAGGAATTTTTGAAGCAGGCAAGTGATGGGAGTGGGTGTCAGGCTGTTGATGGATTTGACTGTAAAACGAGGCGTTGGCATCTATGTATCTCTGTCCCCAATGTTTGGTGCCTACAAATGCTGAGTGCTGATTTGTGCCAGTAATGGCTTCTTCCTGGCTCCACTCAGATACGGGAAGTGTGGAATACATACGAACTGGACTTAGTCAACTATCAGAACAAGTGCCGCCTGATCCGAGGCTGGGATGATCTCTTCAACAAGGTCAAGGAGCACATCAACAGCGTGTCCGCCATGAAGCTCTCTCCATACTATAAGGTTCGTTGCCGGGGCACTCTTCTGCAACTGGGATTACACCTTAAGTGTCTGCTTATGTAAAATGTGGGTCAGACAGCTTGATGGGATCCTGATTGCAATTTCCCATCACCTTTGGCATGTCCTTGGGGGGAAAGGTTGAGCTCTGCCCGCCTGTGTACCCACCAGGTGTTTGAAGAAGATGCCCTGAGCTGGGAAGACAAGCTGAACCGGATCATGGCCCTCTTCGACGTGTGGATTGATGTGCAGAGGCGCTGGGTCTACTTGGAGGGCATCTTCACAGGCAGTGCGGACATCAAACATCTGCTGCCCGTGGAAACCCAGCGCTTCCAGAGGTACAGCTCCAGCAGGATCAGGCACTGGCAGGGCTGAGGAGCCCCTGCAAAGGCTGACCCGCTCTCCTTTGTTCTCTAGTATCAGCACAGAGTTTTTGGCTCTGATGAAAAAAGTCTCCAAGTCTCCACTTGTGATGGATGTTCTGAACATACAGGGAGTACAGCGGTCTCTGGAGCGGTTGGCAGACCTGCTCGGAAAGATCCAGAAAGCCTTGGGGGAATACCTAGAACGAGAGCGGTCGTCTTTCCCCAGGTAAGCTGAGAGAGCCAAGTTCAACTGGGCTCTGCTCCCTTTTCCTGGTGTCACTCAGCTTTGATGTCGAGGATTCTGGTGACCAAGTCACTGACTGAGTCCTCTGCCTCGAAGCACTGGTTTCTAATGCTCCCAAACTCCCAGTTTTCCACCCCAGTTCACTAAGCTCATTTTCCTGCCAAGCCACTTGCTCACTCCAGGGTCTAGCCCTGCTGTCTCCTGAGTGGCCTCTCCTCCTTTCCAAGGAATTTGCTTAGAGTGAGTGGAGCAGATGCTGTCAAAATGACTTTGGTGAATGACGTTGAACTCCTCCAAGTCTTATTGTAACATGTTTCTGGCCGAGCCCTGGCAGGTGTTTGCAGGAGAGCTGAGTTCAGGCTGGGGGTCTTCCTTCCAGCTGCCTCTCCTGTACTTGAGCATTTGCTCAGTCACCCTCTGTACACCAGGCAGTAGCCGCTGGGTTGTATTGATTTCAGGTTCTACTTTGTGGGTGACGAAGATCTGCTTGAAATCATTGGAAATAGCAAGAATGTCGCTAAGTTGCAGAAGCACTTCAAGAAAATGTTCGCTGGCGTTTCCAGCATCATCTTAAATGAGGACAACTCTGTGGTCCTTGGCATTTCATCTCGAGAAGGAGAGGAGGTAGGTAGTATGACTGTGACTCAGAGCCGGGCGGTGGTGGTGCACGCCTTTAATTCCAGCACTCGGGAGGCAGAGGCAGGCAGATCTTTGTGAGTTCGAGGCCAGCCTGGTCTACAGAGCAAGATCTAGGAAAGGTGCAAAGCTGCACAGAGAAACCCTGCCTCAAAAAACTAAAAAAAAAAACTAAAAAAAAAAAAAAAAAAATGACTGTGACTCAGAAACTTCTCTCACATACTTGCACTCTTAATTCTTGACATGTTTTTTTTTATCTTCAGGTTATGTTTAAAACTCCAGTGTCCATCACTGAACACCCCAAAATCAATGAGTGGCTCACTCTGGTGGAAAAGGAAATGAGAGTCACCCTGGCTAAACTTCTGGCAGAGTCCGTTACAGAAGTGGAGATTTTTGGAAAAGCAACCTCAATTGACCCAAATACCTATATTACTTGGATTGATAAATACCAGGTAATATTTAAGAGAAGCAGGCAGGCTGAAGATAGAAGCGCTGACTGACTTGAAAATGACCCCTTGGGAACTGGGCAATGGCACCTGTAGTCTAGCTCTTTGGGGAATCGAGACAGGAAGACTACCCCAAACAGTGTAGTGATACCCCATCTCAAAAAAATGACCCTGTGGATCTGCTGTCTTGTTTCTTTCAGGCCCAGTTAGTGGTATTGTCAGCCCAAATAGCCTGGTCTGAAAACGTGGAGAATGCGCTAAGCAGCGTCGGGGGAGGTGGTGATGTGGCCCCCTTACAGTCCGTGCTGAGCAATGTGGAGGTCACCCTCAACGTGTTAGCAGACTCTGTCCTCATGGAGCAGCCCCCTCTCCGAAGACGGAAGCTGGAGCACTTGGTGAGCCTCATGCCTGAGCCCCTTCTTAACTCGCAGCTCAAGTAGTGAAAGGAAAAGAGGCTTAAAAATGGACCTTTTGGGGGCTGGAGAGATGGCTCAGTGGTTAAGAACACAGACTGCTCTTGCTGAGGACCTGAGTTCGATTCCCAGTGGCTTACAGCTGCATGTAACCTCAGCTCCAGGGAGATCTCTGACCTCTAGGCCCTTGAATTCATGTGCACATACTCCCCATGCACATAAATAAAAAAAAAAAAAATTAATGGGCTTTTTGTATAAAAGAAAAGTAAGCTGGGAGTTGTGGTCTACACCTGTAACCTTAGCACTGGGGAGGTAGAGGCAGGAGACTCGGGAATTCTAGGCCAACCTGGCTTACATGCAGACATAGGCATTCAGTCTTTGGTTCTCTGTTCCTCTTTAAAGAGAATCTTGGTGAAGGCTAGGTTGGTAAAATGCTTGCTGCACTGCATTCCAGTGCCCCGGGTCCTGGAAAAACTGCTCAAACAATAAAGGTGGATTCCCCTGAAAAGTGACACCCAGAGTTGACCCCAGCCTCTGTGCACACATGCGTACATACCCCCACAAAAGGATGATGTGTTATGGAGGTGTCGGGTGCCTAGATGGGAGGAAGAAAGTGACCAGCTTTTTGAGGGTGTACACTCCCCAATGGGGTGACTGCAGCAGCCTGGTGGCACGAAGTGGGCAGCCTGTGGGGTAGACATGAGAAAGCTGCTCTGTCTCGTTCAGCTGCACAGGGCTGTTGCTTACAGTAGGTTTTTGGCTTTTGTGTTTTCTGTAGCTCTGAGTCTGTGATACTGTTGTGTGGATATGTGGATGACATTTCCACTGTCCCTACAGGTGAAGTTCTGTTGGGGTTTGGAATATTTGCTGCTAGTCACTGTAACAGCCTAAATCCTAATGTAAACTTAACAGATAGTCTGCAGAAGTTACTTTAACTTGTGGCAAATTTTTACTTCCTCAGATCACAGAGTTGGTTCACCAAAGAGATGTTACCAGATCCTTGATCAAAAGCAAAATCGACAACGCCAAGTCTTTTGAATGGCTCAGCCAGATGCGGTTTTACTTTGACCCTAAGCAGACTGACGTGCTCCAGCAGCTATCCATTCAGATGGCAAACGCCAAGTTTAACTATGGCTTTGAGTACCTGGGCGTTCAGGACAAGCTGGTCCAGACACCCCTCACTGACCGCTGCTATTTGACAATGACACAGGCCTTGGAGGCCAGGCTTGGGGGCTCTCCATTTGGTAAGTTATTTCACAAACTGGACAGATGGGGTCGGGGCAGGTGTCATTTTTATACACTAAGCTGATGGTTGGGGTGCTTTTCTACATTCCATTGTTTCTACATTCTAAAATCTTTAATTTCCTTGTATTTATTACATCTGAATTTCAAAATAAATGTATGGCTCTCTTCAAGCTAAGGATTTGCTACCAATTAGGTAATGGACTAAATTGCTTTTCTTTCAAATAACAGGACCTGCTGGAACTGGGAAGACTGAGTCCGTCAAAGCCCTTGGCCATCAGCTGGGGCGCTTTGTCCTGGTCTTCAATTGTGATGAGACCTTCGATTTCCAAGTAAGACTTTTTTTTCACAGCATCTAAAACCATTAAGCTCCCCCTCTCAAAAGCTCAGTACTACATGCCTTACCTGGTGCTATTCTGAACTGCAGCAGAGCCCAACACACACATTGACGTCAACTTGACCTTCATAGTCTCAAAGTTAACCATTATTGTTTGTCTAAAATGGCCATTGCCTGTTTGTGTATTTATGTATCTGAGACTGGGTTTCCTTGTGTGGTCCAGGCTGGCCTGGAACTCATAATTCTATCTCAGCTGGGCTGGCAGGCATGCACAGTCGTCTGTAGCAGTATCTATCCTCCCTTCCCAACCAGGGGTCAAGACCAGAATTTAAATATGCTAGCCAAGTGCTCTGCCCCATGCTACACCTCCAGCACTGGAGGGGGTACTTTGCCAGCTAATGCTTAGTGTCTGTGTCTGAAAAAGTGACTATTATGCAAACGATTTTCTTTGCTAACAAAGTGATAAAATAAAACAACGGTTTTGTCAGAGGGGTGTTATTGACACAGGATGGAACATGCATTTCTCAGCACGTCTTTGTAATGGTGATGCTGTTTGTGAATGAAGAATGACTCACTGAGTGTTTGCATTGGGAGGTAGACAGTGTTCTCATTTGAAGGGAGTAGTTAAAGGTCTCAGAAAGGTGTGCCTTACGCAGGGTTAGACAAGTCAGCTACAGTTGCCAAAGACTGCACACCAGAGATGCCTCCCCACAGTTCTGGAGCCTGGAAACCCACGTGGTTTTGATAGTCGGCTCCCAGTAAGGCTCCTCTTCCGTGTGTGCAGATGCTGCTTGCCCACCGTCTGAGCATGTGCCCTCTTCTGTGTGTGTGTCGAGGGCAAGGGAGGGCGGGAAGAGTGGATTCTGGTAACTTATAAGAACTCCAGTCCTGCCGGGCGGTGGTGGCGCACGCCTTTAACCCCAGCACTCAGGAGGCAGAGGCAGGCAGATCTCTGTGAGTTCGAGGCCAGCCTGGGCTACCAAGTGAGTTCCAGGAAAGGCGCAAAGCTACACAGAGAAACCCTGTCTCGAAAAACCAAAAAAAAAAAAAAAAAAAAAAACTCCAGTCCTGCTGGGCAGTGGTGGTGCACACCTTTAATCCCAGCACTCAGGAGGCAGAGGCAGGCGGATCTCTGTGAGTTTGAGGCCAACCTGGGCTACAGAGTGAGATCCAGGACAGGCACCAAAACTATAGAGAGAAACCCTGTCTTGAAAAAACAAACAAACAAACAAAAAACAGCAACAAAAAAAAAAACTCCAGTTCTTTGAGTAATGTCTCCCTCATTCACCTCCTGTAGGGCCTGTGTCCACGTACAATAATAACACTGGGGGTTAGGACATTGAAGGGTGACTTTGGGAAAGGATACAACTCGGTCCATCACAAATGGCTTAAGCTTCTGTGGTTCCTTCCATTCCAGGCGATGGGACGGATCTTTGTGGGGCTTTGCCAGGTGGGCGCCTGGGGCTGCTTTGATGAGTTTAACCGCCTGGAGGAGCGGATGCTCTCGGCCGTGTCCCAGCAGGTGCAGTGCATACAAGAGGCACTCCGGGAGCACTCCAACCCCAACTATGATAAGAGTAAGACTTCTCTGGGGGGGTTTGGTTTGGTTTGTCGCTGAGGAGGTGGAGGGAAGTCTGATGGGAGCTGTGTGCTTTGACAACTTACTCCCACAGACAAGCGGGTGTAGCGATTGCAGTTGGAGATTGGTATGAGGGGCTGGGTGGTTTGAGATCGGTTTTGTTTCCTAGTGCTGGGCAGCAACAGTACCAGTTCCTAGTCCTGGAGCAGGGCATCCTCTGCAAGGCCAAGGTCACAGCCCATTCCCTTCCACACATGAATCCCACCGTGGCCCTCAGGGGCCCTTTCCTTCCGGCATCACTGAGAAGCCAGCCTCCTGTTGTGCCTCAGTGTCCCACCATCTGGTTGTGGAGTGAGTCCTCTGTGAGCGTAGGGACAGCTGCCCTGGAAGACTCTGGGCCAGCTTTGCTTCTTGCATCCAGCTTCCCAGCGGTAGGCCTGGTGCCTGAAGATGTGCTCTAGGCTGCCATGAGGGTCTCCCTGTCTGTGCCTACTTTAGCCTTTTTGGTTTACCTTTACTGCACAGTTAGAGCAACTTGTGTTAGAAAGAGTCTCCCAGGCCTGAAGCGAACAGGACTGTCAGCCGCCCTGCGGTCTCTCACAGTAAACTGTCAGCCGCCCTGCGGTCTCTCACAGTAAACACTCAGTGGTTGAGGTGGCCGGAGGCTTTGTTTCCTAAGTTGAGCAGATGCTGAGAGGAGCTGACTGTCTGATCTCCACATTCAGCATGTTCGCACAGTTAGGGAGCGGCTTGCCTCCGGTGCCTGACGGGTGCCGCTCTGTGCTTGGGTCTGAGAGAGCGCGGGCCTGGCTGCTGAGAGCAGCCCCCGAGCCTCCTCTCTCGACAGCAGGGCAGTGAGGGATGAGCGGTGCTGCAGAGACGTGCAGGTGGCTCTGCTCTCCGCTCCGCTCTCCGGGGTCTTTAGTAAGTTCACGCCCTCTCCTTCCAGCCTCCGCCCCCATTACCTGTGAGCTGCTGAACAAACAGGTCAAGGTTAGCCCAGACATGGCTATCTTCATCACCATGAACCCAGGCTACGCAGGCCGCTCAAACCTCCCTGACAACCTCAAGAAGCTGTTCCGGAGCTTGGCCATGACCAAGCCTGACCGGCAGCTGATCGCCCAGGTCATGCTGTACTCACAGGGCTTCCGGACTGCTGAGGTCCTCGCCAACAAAATCGTCCCGTTCTTTAAGTGAGTAGCTGAGAACCATCCACAGACACGTTTCTAGCTGGTGGCTGATGTTCTGTCCACGGTCCCCAGTCTTTCAATGCCCACCTGAGTCCCTGACTTCACATGTGTCTGCCTACAGGGCGCTGTCTTTAAAGAAAACGTTTCTCTTTCAGACTCTGTGATGAGCAGCTGTCTTCTCAAAGCCATTATGACTTTGGTCTTCGGGCTTTGAAGAGTGTGCTCGTGAGTGCAGGCAATGTGAAGAGGGAGAGGATCCAGAAGATAAAGAGGGAGAAAGAAGAAAGGGGGGAAGCGGTTGATGAAGGAGAGATCGCTGAGAATCTGCCTGAGCAGGAGGTTTGTACACGCTGGGTGCTGTTGTTTTCCCTTTGCTCTGCAGACCAGTGTGGCTTGGACTGTGTAACCTAGGCTAACCTTGAACCCATAGCTGCCACGTCATCCAAATTGCTGAGATTATAGGTATCCACCCCCACATCCAGCTTACAAGTATACCGTGGATTTCTCAAACTGTCCACGTTCTGAAATTGACCACAGGACACTTAGGCCAGTACCCTGGAGTTCTCAGGGAGAGTAGAGTAGACTCTGTGGTGTGACTTTGTTTACTTTGTTTTGCTCACTAAGTTTGTAGCACTCTAGGGCAGCAGCCACGCTCCTGCCTCACAGCACTCCACCCCCACCCATAGATTCTGATCCAGAGTGTCTGCGAGACCATGGTGCCCAAGCTGGTGGCAGAAGACATCCCGCTGCTCTTCAGCCTCCTGTCGGATGTGTTCCCTGGAGTTCAGTACCACCGTGGGGAGATGACGGCCCTGCGGGAGGAGCTGAAGAAAGTGTGTCAGGAGATGTACTTGACTTACGGCGATGGAGAAGAAGTCGGAGGGATGTGGGTTGAAAAGGTACCATAACTTGATGCTCCCAGGACTGCAGGCTCCCGGCCATCTCTGGAGACCTTTCATCAAGGCTTACTGATTGTCCCTTTACTAACACGTAGAGATAGCAAAACTTGAAATGTCTCTCACATGTAGCACTAACTCTAAAAATGCTGACTAAAAGTATGATCATGGTAGAAATTGGTTTATGCCCTTAAATAATCAACTTAGGATTTCCTAGTGCCACAGGGCACCAGCCTCAGTTGACAGTCAACCAAGCTTCCTTTCTAAATCAGTCTCTTCCTGGCCTCTGGGTCTGTTATTTATACCCACTGTGTATATTGACCTGAGTGTTCTATATCAGATTAATAACCCTTCTTCTGACCTTGTCATCCTTGGCTGGTCTTTGGATATGCCCATACTGAGAAAGCTTGGCAAGCATCTATTCCACTGGCCCAGACTTCTGCCTGCTTTAGAAATGTCTTTGACATGTGGTCTCCTTAATCTCTTGGAGTTTCCAGGCTCTTAGGCATCCAGAGGATGTGTTTCTTGCTCACTGTCAGCAGAATTGGCTGCAGAGTCTCTCTTCCCCTGGTGGTCTCAGTGCTGACCTCTGGCCCTGCAGGTTCTGCAGCTCTATCAGATCACCCAGATTAACCATGGCCTGATGATGGTTGGGCCTTCCGGAAGTGGAAAGAGCATGGCTTGGCGTGTGCTGCTGAAGGCTCTGGAGAGGCTTGAGGGTGTGGAGGGTGTGGCCCACATAATTGACCCCAAAGCCATCAGCAAAGACCACCTCTACGGAACCTTGGACCCCAACACCAGGGAGTGGACCGATGGACTCTTCACACATGTGCTGAGAAAGTACGTTTACTGTGGTGGGTGTTCAGATCTCAGGACTGGAGGACCCAAGCGCTGCAGTCACTGTGTTCATTATCTTCTTCAGGAAGTCCACACAAGTGACAGTCCGTTTGTGGGAGGGGAAGCGTTTAAATCTGGGGTCCTGGTTTGAACAAGCCGTGTACATTTTTTCCACACCAGGATCATAGACAATGTGAGAGGTGAGCTGCAGAAGCGCCAGTGGATTGTCTTTGACGGTGACGTGGACCCCGAGTGGGTGGAGAACCTGAACTCTGTGCTAGACGACAACAAGCTCTTGACCCTGCCTAATGGAGAGCGCCTCAGCCTGCCACCCAACGTGAGTAGTCACCAGCTGCAGGTACACAAAGCCTGGTTCTGGGAAGCAGCCCCACCCGCGGTCAGTGTTTCACTTCCCAAGACTTCCGTTCCCCGAGTCATCTAAAGGGGAGGATTCCAGAGATCAACAGCTTAGGAGTTTGAGCTAACCTATTTTGGGGGTTTTTTGAGACAGGGTTTCTCTGTGTAGCCCTGGCTGTCATGGAACTCGCTTTGTAGACCAGACTTTTATAGTCTGTTCCTAGAATTTTTCTGTTTCCTGCTTACTGTTGTTAATCTGTTTCTGTGCCTGGTTTGTTCGTTGAGGTTTGTCTCCGTGTGGAGGAGGAGACTGGTATATATACACAGGGCTTGGACTGTCCGCAGTTCCAAGCATCCATAGGGAGTCTTAGAGTTGTCTCTGCAGGTGAGGTGCCAGGTGGCTGACTGCGGCTGCAGTTCAGTGGGACCCACAGATCGGCTGAGGGCAGGGTGCAGGAAAGCACTGTGAGAGAGAGAAGCTGGGTGTGTGTCCGGGGTGATGCTCACGGCTCAGTCTTAAAGGGCGTGCTTGTTACTGCACTCCATTAATCTCCGGTCCTTTGGGTGACCGACTGACCAGTGGGTTCTGACGCAGCTCAGATAACTTGATCTTGTGAGATAGCAGACTCGGGTTAAAGGTCTGGACTCTGACCTTCTGGTTAGAATCTTAGTCCACTGTTGACTGCGAGCCATCTGGATAGAACACCTAACACTGGATGTCAGTGCAGATAGACCGTGCTTGTACTTGAGGTGGGGGAGTTTGGGGTGTGTGGAACATGGGAGCAATATCTATAGGAGATTCCTGCTCACTGAGGCTGTCCATGACAGCACCTCCTGAGGCAGCTGGGCCCCCATGCACCAGGAATGTCACACCAGGCGTAGTTTCCTACCCAGCTTCTTAAGGAGAGAGGCTATGAGTATCGTAGAATTGTAGGGTTTTTTAAAAAGTGCAAAAAATTTAGAATACTCTTAATTGTGCATATAGGTAAAGGAATTTCAATATTCAAGCTTCTACCAAATTTGTATCATTAAATTTGCCTAATTCTTCCTCCAAGGTACGAATAATGTTTGAAGTGCAGGACTTGAAATACGCAACCCTGGCCACAGTGTCGCGCTGCGGCATGGTGTGGTTCAGTGAGGATGTGCTGAGCACAGACATGATCTTCAATAACTTCCTGGCCAGGCTGCGCAGCATCCCCCTGGATGAAGGGGAGGACGAGGCACAGCGGAGGCGAAAAGGCAAAGAAGACGAGGGCGAAGAGGCCGCTTCTCCAATGCTACAGGTCTGCAGGCCGCCTGTTCTCTGAGGGGCCCACGGGTCTGCAGGCTGCCTGTTCTCTGAGGGGTCCATAGTTTGCAGATGACCTGTTCTCTGAGGGGCCACGGGTCTGGGTCCAAGAGGGTGGGAGTGGGAAACCCAGCACTTGGTAGAGTTTTAAGTGGGCAGGATTGTCTTACAACAGCTTTTGAGTAAACTTACTGGAACAAAAGTTAAAACTTAAAGGGAGAAAGTGAAATGACTCTGGTAAAGACACTTGCTCCTGTCCCCTTTGATCCGAGCTCCATCTCTGGATCCCACATAGTGGGTGAACGCTCTACTGTATGCTATGACACACACACACATGCACGCACGCACGCATGCGCACACAAAACGAGGTAATTTTAAAAATGAGAAAAGGCTGGTGGTGGCACATGCCATTAATCCCAGCACTTGGGAGGCAGAGGCAGATGGATCTCTGTGAGTTCGAGGACAATCAAGGGTCCTCAGAGAAACCCTGTCTCAACAAACAAAAAACAAAGTGAGGAAAAAATTGAAAGTGCTCTTTGATTTACTTCTTTTTTTTTTTTTTTTTTTTTTTTTTGTAATTGATGAATGAGTGCCCTTATCCATGTTAGTGGGTGAAAGGTAGCATCCCTGAGGAACCACCAGGTCACATGACCCTCCTGCAGACTTAGGTTACGATAGATGAAGCCCCCAACCTTTTGTTTTAAAGACAGGGTCTCTGTATAGCTCAGGCTGGCCTGGAATTCATAGCCTTCTGCCTGAGCCTCTCAGGTGCTGGCTTCCTCCAGCATTTTGAAGTGGTTGCCGTACATTTTGGTTCTTTGTTTCAGATTCAAAGAGATGCAGCCACGATTATGCAGCCGTACTTCACGTCCAATGGCTTGGTCACCAAGGCCCTGGAGCATGCCTTCAAGCTGGAGCACATCATGGACCTGACCCGCCTGCGCTGCCTCGGCTCGCTCTTCTCCATGCTGCACCAGGCCTGCCGCAACGTGGCACAGTACAACGCCAACCATCCCGACTTCCCCATGCAGATTGAGCAGCTGGAACGCTACATTCAGGTGAGGGGACGTCCTGGCAGCTAGGAGTCTGAGAAGTTCCAAAACGTTATGCCATTTGAGTGTGCGGTTTCCTGGGTGAAGGTCAAGCTTTCACGGGCAGGCAGGGGCTAAGAGAGGTACAGACCACTGTCCAAGGAGGCTCCAAAGCTAGCTCTGCCGTCTCTGTCTTCCATTTTGTTCCCATTTCATAACAATTACCGTTTTTTCAATAGCGCTATCTGGTCTATGCCATCCTCTGGTCCCTGTCTGGAGACAGCCGTCTGAAAATGAGAGCAGAGCTGGGCGAGTACATCAGACGGATCACCACCGTGCCGCTGCCCACGGCACCCAACATCCCCATCATTGATTATGAAGTAAGCGAGGCTTGTGCAGCCTTTACCCCTGGTTCTAATTGGTGAGTGGGATTTGTCCTGGAGCAGCCTGTCAGGAGTTTGGCTTTTGCAGGACAGCAGGGGATGTTGAATAGTTTGTCCTGTCCTTATCTTGGAAGAGCTCAGCTGTGTTAAAATGAGTGAGTCCTGGAAGGGAGGAGGCACAGCAGCCACAGTGACCCACCCCCATCTTGTGTGTAGGTGTCCATCAGTGGAGAGTGGTCGCCGTGGCAGGCCAAGGTGCCTCAGATTGAAGTGGAGACACACAAGGTAGCAGCCCCAGATGTCGTCGTGCCGACTCTAGACACAGTCCGCCACGAAGCTCTCTTGTATACTTGGCTGGCTGAACACAAGCCCCTGGTTTTATGCGGCCCTCCTGGATCTGGCAAGACTATGACACTGTTCAGTGCCCTCCGGGCCTTGCCGGACATGGAGGTAAGGTCAAGAGATCGTACACACAAAAGCTTTGGGGCTGAAATGTGGGCTTGGACTTAGAAGTTCATTTTGTGTCCGTCCGAAGGTCGTGGGCCTTAACTTTTCAAGCGCCACTACCCCAGAGCTGCTGCTGAAGACTTTTGACCACTACTGCGAGTACAGGCGCACACCGAACGGCGTCGTCCTGGCTCCTGTTCAACTTGGAAAGTGGCTGGTCTTGTTCTGTGACGAGATCAACTTGCCAGATATGGATAAATATGGCACCCAGAGGGTCATCTCCTTCATCAGACAGGTGTGTGACGCAGGGGACCCCTTCTCCCCATGGTGCTTGTCATTCACATCATGCTCCTAATCGTGACGTGCCCTTCTTCTTCTCAGATGGTGGAGCATGGAGGCTTCTATCGTACCTCAGACCAGACGTGGGTAAAGCTAGAGAGAATCCAGTTTGTCGGGGCTTGCAATCCACCCACGGACCCTGGGAGAAAGCCCCTCTCACACAGGTAAGCAGCTCGTGGACTTTGTGGTGCACACGCGCGCGCACACACACACACACACACACACACACACACACACACACACACACACACACACACACACACACACACACACACACACACACACACACACACGGTCCAGCACTGCCGTGAACATAGCACAGCAGCAGGCTGATTTGAATTACAAAGGTAACAAAAATACAGGAAGGGGGGCAGGCCAGATGACTTGGGGGTAAGGAGGTTCCAAGGCCAGCACCCTGAGTTCAGTCCCCAGGACTCAAATGGTGGAAAGAGAACCAACACGTGCAAGTAGTCCTCTGACCTCCACAGCTATACCGTGACGTGTGTGTGTGTGTGTGTGTGTGTGTGTGTCCCACACACTAATTGATTAAAAATAAATATAAAAAGCATTTTAAAACATTGCTTATCGAATGATTCCTCCTGGGTTAATTGCCCTGTACTATAACCAGGGAGCTATGTTGAAAATAAAAGCATTAGTAGCTGGGCAAGATGGCATGCGCCTTGTATACCCAGACTTCACAGGATGAGGCAGAAGGAGCAAGAGTCTAAGGCCATGTGAGCTCAGAGTGAAACCGTCTCAAGATGGTAAAGCAGAGCACTGGGCTAGCGGCATGCTCCAGAGCCTGACATGCAGGACGGGGGTGCTGGGTTCAGTCCCTGTGCTACCACCAAAACTAGGCAACGGAGGGAAAGAGGGGGACATTGACTTTATGGGAGTAATGAACTGCTCCCACCCATCTGCAAGGCCAAAGTGAGGCTGGACTGAGCCTGAGTTCTTTGTTTGGTTATTCCAAGCTTTGTGTACTTTCCGTGGTACGTCAGGCCCAGCCCCAGCAGTGTGTGGGGCCTAGGTCAGCTTTGGCATGAGGCCTGTTGAGTGGATTGGGAGTGATTGAGTCCATTATGAGGTGCTGAGCTGTGCTGTCCCGGTACAGGTTCTTACGCCACGTGCCTGTCGTCTATGTGGATTACCCAGGACCGGCCTCCCTGACACAGATCTATGGCACCTTCAACCGAGCCATGCTGAGGCTCATTCCCTCGCTCCGCACCTATGCAGAACCCCTCACCGCTGCCATGGTGGAGTTCTATACCATGTCACAGGTACACCACGTGCTGCCACTCAGAATTCTTTTCCTCTACAGCAAAAAACCTGTAGAAAGACTGGGATCCAGCTAGGTCTGGTGGCACAGGCTTGTAATCTCAGCAGGTCAGGAGGTTGAGGCAGGAGGATTGCAAGCCCATCATTTGATATTCTTTGAACATTTAAAAATCACATATTGGGGGGGGGGGGTGAAATGGTTCATCTGGTGAATGTGCTAGCCACCAAGCCTGATGACTCCAGAAACCCACATAGTTGGAAGAGAGAACCAACTCCCTCAAGTTGCCCTCTGATAAGAGCTTCACTCCAGCGTGTACACACACACACACACACACACACACACACACACAAATGAATGTGAGATACAATTTTTCTCATTTTTAAAACTACATGTTAGAACCAGGCATGGTGATGTACACACCTTTAATTCTGGACTTAAAAGGTGGAGGTTGATGGATCTCTGTGTGTTTGAGGCCAGCCTGGTCTACATAGTGAGTTCCAAGACAGCTAGAGCTACATAGTGAGACCCTGTCTCCAGATAAAAACAAAACAAAAGCCATCAAAGTAAATAAACAAACAAACCTACATGTTAGGACTGGAGTTGTAAAAATGAAAAGTTCATATTAAAAGTAGGTCTTTGGGCTAGGGGCTAGGGAGGTAGCTCAGTTGTTCCAGTACTATGTAGCAAGGTCAGGGATAGCCTGTGGTACATGGGCTTTGCCTCTAACAATACAAATAAACCTTTACCCTGCTGAGAAGTCTTGCTTGGGTTTTTGGCCGCGTGGCCCTTGAATGGGTGCCGGGCTGTCTACACCAGCATGTCTATAGTGCTTGGTTCTTTCTGCTCTATCCTGCAAGGACTTTTTACCTATGCATTTAATTGATTGAAGTGTTTTTTCTGAAGGGTATTGTATGGTATAAACATTAATGTAGAAGGTTTTCGTTTTTTTAGGTTTGTAATTTTGTGTATGGGAGTTTTGTCTGCGTGTTTGTGTACCAAGTGTGCAGTGCTGAGGAGGCCTGAAGAGGATGTCAGATTCCTGGGACTGGAGTTAAAAACACTTGTGAGCCACCATGTGGGTGCTGATTTAACCCAGTTCCTCTGGAAGAGCAGCCAGTGTTGACCACTGAGCCGCCTCTCTAACCCGTTTGTCTCTGTGGACTTTTCTTCTGTCCCTTGTTTGCTTTGTTATTTGAGACAGGATCTCACTATGCAGCCCTGGCACTCTGCAGACCAGGCTGGCTTCGAACTCACAGAGATCAGTCTGTCTCTGCCTCCCGAGTGCTGGGATTAAAGGCGTGCGCCACCACCCAGCTATTTTTTTCTTCTTTACAATAGGGTCTTAGGGATCCCATTATGCAGCAAAGGGTGACACTGAATCCCACCTCCCAAGCTCCACAGCTGATCCTAGATACTTACTCCAATCTGGAGTGAGCATGGGTCTGATTTTATTTTGTAGCATCCTGCTTTGTTGGGGTCTGTGAAAGGAAGGACTGTCTTTGTTCGCTGATCTTTATGGGAATTGATTTGTTTTTATCAGCCTCGGGGATGGAACCCAGGGCCTCCAACATCCGGGATGAGTGCTCTACACTAGCTACACCCCGCCCAGCTGTTTGAACCTGAACATTGCTGACTAGTACATTCTTGAATACCTTGGGTCTAGATTCTCTTTAGAACAGAAATGTTTTATAGCCTCTCACCTTGTAACCTCTTTTTCACATTATCGGACATTGACGTAAGCTCCGTTTTCCACTCCTGCAGGAGAGGTTCACTCAGGATACGCAGCCACACTATATCTATTCACCCCGTGAGATGACTAGGTGGGTGAGAGGCATCTTTGAAGCCCTGAGGCCCCTGGAGACATTGCCTGTTGAAGGCCTCATTCGCATTTGGGCACACGAAGCCCTGCGTCTCTTCCAAGACAGGTAAGGGGAGCCGAGGGTCCTCTGATTCCGTTCCTCCCTCTCTGCATTCGGGGGTCCTCTGTGGACATCTGTGCAGGGCTGGCCCAGCTGTGCATGAGCCAGGCGGACAACGGTGGAAGCAGCCTGGCTTATGTGGATGTGGGTTCCGGCCACCTCCGGTCTTGTTTCCATGGGGTTTCTCAGTGTTGTCTGCTGTTAGGTGACTGGGGAAGGCAGTCCGGGGACCGGTTAAACCAACACCAACATCCACATCCACACGTGCACCGTAGGTGCTGCTGGGCCTTTACAGAGCAGGGGCTCCCGGGAGGGAACAGCTCCTCCTGTCCTGCCTGCTCTCGGCCCATGTGCTCTGTGGCTCCGGGGCACTGGCTATCACACTGTAAGGCCCAGTGCCAAGGGAGGAACTGGCGGGCCCAGGTGCTGTGGCTTGTGGGACGCCCTCTAGTTTCAGTCTCAAGCAAAGTATTTTGTCTTTTCCAGGGAGTCTTGGAAACTACCGATATTTTTGTTTTGTAAACCTTTTTTAAATGCCATCTTTATAGTTCAGTGTAGTTTTCATTTTATAATAAATTCTTTATTTTCCTCCTCACTCTGACCTGTCCTTTTTTTTTTCTTTCTTTCTTTAAATTTTTTTTTTTTTTTAAAGATTTATTTATTCATTATGTACAGGGTTCTGCCTGCATGTATCCCTGCAGACCGGAAGAGAGCACCAGATCTCATTATAGACGGTTGTGAGCCACCTGTGGTTGCTGGGAATTGAACTCAGGACCTCTGGAAGAGCAGCCAGTGCTCTTAACCTCTGAACCATCTCTCTGGCCCTCTTTCATGTTTTTTTATCTTATATATTTTAGTATAAGAATCTTTTAGTTGTATTTTGGCTTATTTCTGTGTTCATGAGATTAACTCTAGGTTTCTAAACAGCAGCACTTTTCTTGTTTGTTTGGAAACAGGGTCCCAGGATGTAGCCCTTGCTGTAATTCATTATGTAGACGGTATACTGGCCTTGAACTCAAGGAGATTCTCCTGCCTCTGCCTCCTGAGTGTTGGGATTAAAGACGTATCCACTACACTCAGCTTACCTACAGCTTTTCCTGTCCATGTTGTCCGGGAATCTTCCCGTGCTGTCTTCTTGCAGGGGGATGCCTGTCTGGCCACTGTCCTTGCGCTTCTTAGTTTCTGCCAAGTTGCATTTCAGGAAGATGCTGTAAGGGATGCTTGAGGGTAGGCTCAGAAGATGAGGGTGAGCTGGGAATTGATGGCACACAGGAGCATCAGGAGTTTAGGGTCAGCATTGGCAATATATTGTCAGTTTGAAACCAGACTGTCTGCATGAGACCTTATCTTTAAAAAAAAAAAAAAAAAAAAAGCCACAAAAACGTAGACAAAGGGAGAGACACAGGTGTGCAGCCTGCCCTTCCTAGGCTGCTGCTCTGGAAAAGGCCTCTGTTGTTAAGTGAACTCATCGTTGCTGACAGCAAAACTATAATTGTTACAGGATACTACAGAGAAAATTTTATTTAGACTCAAAACAAGTAATTGTGCAGCTGGCTGGTAGTGGCACACACCTTTAATCCTAGCACTTGGGAGACAGAAGCACACAGATCTCTGTGAGTTTGAGGCCCGCCTGGTTTACAGAGCAAGTTCCAGGACAGCCAGGGCTACACAAAGAAACCCTGTGTGGGGGGGGGAGTAATTATGCATATAAATTCTGTTTTGGAAACCTTGCATTATTGTGTATACCTATAAAATTGTAGCACTTGGGGAACTGAGGCAAGATTTCAAATTCAAGGTAAAACTGGTTCTAGAGTGAGACTCTGCCTCACAGTGCATATTCATGCACACGCACACACGTGCACACACACCCCATACGCAAACATGCACACAAGTATTTTACACTCTGCTTCTCAGATGACCCCATGCTTCAGGACAGTGTCTCTTGTCTGCTCCGTTGATGTGACAGTAGACACGCTGCAGGCTCTCCTGTGTAGATAGAACATTGTTGTTAGCAAGTGTAGAAACAAATTTGGCCTGGGCTTGGTAGTGTATAGCCAACATCTCACCATGCAGGAGGTGAAGATGGGGGAAATCACGTGAATCTGGAGGTTTACAGCTAGTCTGGGTAATATAGTAGAGGTTGGAAAAAGAAAGGAACCACATTTATCGTTTCATATCTTAAATCAGTCTTGTACAGTGTCATGGTGCCAGGGTCTGTTTAGTATCAAAATATCAATTTATGGGCTGGAGAGATGGCTCAGAGGTGAGGAGCACTGCCTGCTCTTCCAGAGGTCCCGAGTTCAATTCCCAGCAACCACACGGTGGTACACAGCCTTCTGTAATGAGATCTGGTGCCCTCTTCTGGCCTGCAGGGATACCCACAGGCAGAACACTGTATACATAATAAATAAATCTTTAAAAAAACAATAAAAAAAAATCAGATTGCTTCAGCCACGTCCGTCCCCAGGAACCGGGGTGGAGGCTCTCAGCCCCGCCATGTGGCTGCTGTCACCAGGCCTCGTGACTGACACTGGTGCTGCTCTCCCTGAACAGACTTGTGGAGGACGAAGAGCGGCGCTGGACGGATGAGAACATCGACATGGTTGCTCTGAAGCACTTCCCGAACATAGACAAAGAGAAGGCCATGAGCCGGCCTATTCTGTACAGCAACTGGCTGTCCAAGGTACAGACCGCCGCAGGGCAGCAGAGGCTCCCATCAGAGCTATCCTCTGGTCGCCAGCTCGGGAGGGCGAGTGGGCGTGTCTGGGGCTCTCAGTCCCTAGCGCTACGGAAAAAGGAAGAAAAGGACTGTAGTTTCAGCAGAGGCACTAAGCATGGTCTGTCTGTCTGTCTGTCTGTCTGTTTTTCAAGACAGGGTTTCTCTGTGTAGCCCTGGCTGTCTGCAGGCTGGCCTCAAACTCAGATCCGTCTGCCTCTACCTACCGAGTGCTGGAATTAAAGGTGTGCACCACCACTGCCTGGCAGCACTAAGCAATTTTAGTCTTTGGGTTTTCGACAGAAAGCCCCAGAAGACGTGTAGCTGGCCTAGCCTCTCAGTGGATTCTTCTATGTGTGATGATCCATGGGCAGGAGCAGTGGTCTCTAGCAGCTGCAGAAGGTCACCCAAACACTAAAAATGGGGCAGTTGTGAGCAATTTGTATGAAAGTTTTTTTTTTCCCCACAATCTTCACAAATTCAAACATTTTTTTTTTTTATTAAAAAATTTTATTTTACACACCAAAGATTCCCCTCTTCCCTCCTCCCACCCCCTCAGCCTCCTCCCCAAATCCCTCCCAAGAAGGCAAGGCCTCCTTGGGGAGGCACATCCAATAGAGGCAAGTCCAAGCCCTTCCCCCCGCCTCAAGACTGCACATATGAAAGCTGCTTTTTGTGGGGGAGGGAGTGGTTTTTCGAGACAGGGTCTCTCCGTGTAGTTTTGGTTTCTGTCCTGGAACTTGCTCTGTAGACCAGGCTGGCCTTGGACTCACAGAGATCCGCTGGCCTCTGCCTCCCAAGTGCTGATTAAAGGCGTGTGCCACCACCGCCCAGCGAAAGCTTCTTAATGCCAAATGCTAAATAATAGCAGTGACATTTGCAAATAGCTGTGACTTGTCCTTTTCCTGTGGGGGTGGGGGGGAGAACTGCTTCCCATTTAGTCTGGATGCATATTTCATCAGAGATACTGCTGTTATGGGGGTAAGTCAAAACTTCTGTGGGGAGGCCATGCTCTAAAAGCAAAGGAAGGGACAGAGGGTTCCCCGCAGCCTGGAGGTCTGACAGGCAACTGTGCATTGAGTTTGGAGAGAAGCGTGGCTGGACTTGGCTTTTGTAGCTCAGTGGTAGAGAGAGCACTGGCCTAATGCATGAGACCCTGGTTCCGTGCCCCGTGTTCTCCAGAACCAGGTGTTCTGAGCACACATCTGTGGTCTGGCTACTTAGGAGGCAAAGGCCGGGGAATCACTTGAGCCCAAGGCAACATATGTAATGAATCCCTATCCCAAACAACAGAGCATAATGGAATAAAACAGAGTTCCACCTGTCAGGGGCTGTTGGGAGGGCAGCTGACGCTAGAGACAGCCCAGTAGGTTGCCCAATGTCAAGGAACTTTCTGGGGTCTAAACCATAGCCCGTCACTGTCGTCTGCAGGAGACCTTTCCCAGTGGTTTTCCTTTTACTATTTATGGGGCCTTCTGAAGAGCAAACATTCTTACCACTTTAACCACCTCTAGCTGGTTTTAGGTGGGTTGTGAGCTGTGGGTTGTCTGCACATTTGCCTTCTGTCACTCGTCCTGGGTTGAGTAATTGTCGCTGTCTTGCTAGGCTTCCCTGTGCACGTGAGTGTGTCTTCCAGCCCTGCTAACCTCTGTTGAGCTGCTCTCTGCTTTCTGTTCTGATTACAGCAGTCCAGGCCCTCGTGCCTGCTGCTTTTCCATGAATATCTTGACCATTTTCAACTTTTTCTTCTTCCACACGCTCCTTAGAATCAGCTTGTCAGCTTCCTCCAAGAGCGCCATCAGCCACCTTTGAGCTTTTGGTGGGAGTCTGAGTTTGGATGAGCTGACGTGTGTGGTGTGTGCTTTCTACAGTCAGGGCTACAGAGGAGTCCATGCATGGGATGCTCTGCATTCCCTCAATGCTGTCTTGTGCTGTGCATTTTTAAGCGGTCTTTGGTGTCTTAACAGCTCAGTGACCTGATCAATGGTGGGCTGCATTGTTTTTCCCAAATAGGATTACATCCCAGTAGACCAAGAAGAGCTAAGAGACTATGTCAAGGCTCGGCTAAAGGTCTTCTATGAAGAAGAACTGGATGTTCCCTTGGTCTTGTTCAATGAAGTGCTGGACCATGTGCTCAGGATTGACAGGTAGGCTTTCCCGTGACTGCCAGTCCATCTCCTGAGCTGTGTGCAGGGTCACACTGCACCTGGGGCTGTCTCCCCACACCTCCACCTCAGCCTTGCTGCTGGCCCCTTCCCTTATCCCTCAGTCCAGCCTCGCTGTCCTGGCTCTCACTCCAAAAGAACCTTCTCCGTAGGCCTGCTGCCAATTTGGGTCCTTCAGCCTCCAGCTCGAGCTGGGTTCATCTCTCATGTCATTGGCATCTAGAGGCAGGGCTGTGTCTTCTGTGTCCACTAGACCCGGCCCTCCACAGCTGCTCATGCTTTAACATACACGTTCAAGGCATGATGAAAATGTCAAACACCATCCTAGAAAAGTCACGAAAAGTCACGGGCATGAGTATCAAATGGGAAGTGAGTCATATAAGCCTGGAAATTGATCTCTTCTGATGATGTTCTAGAATATTCCGACAGCCTCAAGGTCATTTGCTTCTGATTGGTGTTAGTGGAGCTGGCAAAACCACCCTGTCTCGTTTTGTCGCCTGGATGAATGGCTTGAGCGTGTACCAGATTAAGGTGGGTCTGTTGGATAGCCTCTCAGTTCCTGAGTCTGGATTCTGCATGTAGCTGTTGAATGAGAAGAACTCTAAGTTGTGGCTGCTTCTGTAGGTCCACAGGAAGTACACAGGGGAAGACTTTGATGAAGATCTGAGGACAGTGCTGAGACGTTCTGGCTGTAAAAATGAAAAGATAGCGTTCATAATGGACGAGTCCAATGTCCTGGATTCTGGGTTCCTGGAGCGAATGAATACCCTTCTGGCCAATGGGGAGGTAGGGAGCGTGTGCTGTAATGTGATGCATGGCATCTCCTCACGAGTCAGTTAAGCCACAGGGAGGCTGTTCTCTCCCCAGGTTCCGGGGCTCTTTGAAGGGGATGAGTACGCCACACTGATGACTCAGTGCAAAGAGGGGGCCCAGAAGGAAGGCCTGATGCTGGACTCGCACGAGGAGCTCTACAAGTGGTTCACCAGCCAGGTGATCCGCAACCTGCACGTGGTGTTCACCATGAACCCGTCCTCGGAGGGGCTCAAGGACCGGGCAGCCACGTCACCGGCCCTTTTCAACAGGTAATGCTGACCTTTGCTGGCTCCAGCTCTGGGCACTGGGCTTCCATCCGAGGCAGACCCACTCTGGGGAGCTGTTGGAGATGAGAGCGTCTTTTTCAGGTGTGTGCTGAATTGGTTTGGTGACTGGTCCACTGAAGCGCTGTATCAGGTCGGCAAAGAATTCACCAGTAAAATGGACCTGGAGAAGCCCAACTATATAGTCCCTGACTACATGCCAGTGGTGTACGACAAGCTGCCGCAGCCCCCGACACACCGGGAAGCCATCGTGAACAGCTGTGTGTTCGTCCATCAGACTCTTCACCAGGTGTGCGCAGCTTGAGAGCAGCCGCAGAGGCCGGCTAGTGGGTCGGTCGGTCGCATTAGACGTTTGGGGCTTCCCAGCCGCCCCTGCTCTGCCGCAGCAAAGCAAATACTTTTCCTCACCTCTTCATGACATCCATTCTTTTTTCTTGTGGGAGGGGCCGGGGGGTTTCGGGACAGGGCTTCTTTGTGTAGCCCTAACTGCCTTGGAACTAGCCCTGTCTGTAACCCAGGCTCACCTCGCTCGCTCACTCGCTCGCTCTCGCTCATGAGATGGCGACGTTCGTTCCTGTCAGCAGTCTTTTCTCCCTTCACACTTCCTTCTCCGCCCAGGCTTTGTTCCTCTAGAACAAGAGGCTCTCGTGTCTCCATAACTGCTCAGATGGGGACCAGTGAGATGGCTTGATGGGTAAAGGTGCTTGCTGTGGAAGCCCAATGACCCGAGTTTGATCGCAAGAACCCCCAAAAGGTGGAAGGAGAGGACCTGACTCCCGAAAGATGTCCTTTGACCCTCACATGGGAACCATGGCATCCGTGTTATGTGCACGCAGTAATAACATAGAAATAAATAAATGGCCAGGTGGGCAAAAGCCTTGCAGGCTGTAGGATCCCACGCTGCTCCTCGAGTCCAGAGCTCCCAGATAGCGTCCAGGAGCACAGGCCGTTTGTGGTGGATCGTCCCCACTGTCCTGCACTTTAGGAGTGCTGTCACAGACAGGTGACTGTTGAGAACCTTTATGAAACCCACTCAGAGCTGTGGCAGCCTGGCACCTAGTGTCCCCACAGCCATCCCAGTTGCCCTGTTTCTGACACCTCCCTTCTAGCAGCAGCCCAAGCTGTCGATCACACAAAACCTGTTCTTACTCTCTGTGTCCGCCGGAAATAAGCAGAAACCTTTGGTGACTTGCCTGCGATCCCAACACTCATTTGGGACCTTAAAACTTAGTTAGGACTTAAGAATGCTCAGCATGTAAGAGCACAGCTGCTCTTCCAGAGAGAGCTCTGGCCTGGGTTCTAGTCCCAGCACTCACATGGCAGCTCACAACTCTGTAACTCCAGTCAGTCACAGGGGATCCAACACCCTCTTCCAGCCTCCATGGCTAGCAGGCATGCACATGGTACACAGACACACATAAAATTTTTTTTAACTTAAAAAAAAGAGAGAAAAAATTGCATTCCAGCCTGTGTTACATAATAAGACCCTGTCTTGAGAAGAAGGAAAAAAAAGACTAAACACGGCCTACATTGACATAGTAAGTCCATTGTTTGTCGAGCATTTTTCTCATAAAATGTGCTTCTAAGCCGAGTATGGCGGCCCCCACCTGTAATCCCAGCACTTGGGAGAAAGCGGCAAGAGGGTCAGGTGTTCAAGTTCAGCCTGGGCTACGTGAAACCCTAACTCAAAATAACAAGGAAACAGCGTCTCCAGGATGGGCGTTTTGTGTGCTGTCACTCATCAGGGTTGAAGGATGGAGGTTTTGGAGTCTTGAGAACGGGGGGCTGGCTTGAGTGTTCTGAGGGCCAGGCCCACTCCCCCGGGCCACCCTGCAGTCTGACAGGATAGAGTCGAGGCTGGCTGAGGAGTGAAGAGTTGAATTTGTTTTTCTAAAAGGCCAACGCACGCCTGGCAAAGCGAGGAGGGAGAACGATGGCCATCACGCCCCGGCACTACCTGGACTTCATCAACCACTACGCCAACCTCTTCCACGAGAAGCGCAGCGAGCTGGAGGAGCAGCAGATGCACCTGAATGTCGGGCTCCGGAAAATCAAAGAAACCGTCGACCAGGTAGAGCAGGAGCAGCAGCCCCTCCCGGCCCCACCGAGGACTTGCTGTGTCTCTGTGTTGAGAGTGGCTTGTCCCGTAGGTGGAAGAACTGCGCCGGGACTTGAGGATCAAGAGCCAAGAGCTGGAAGTGAAGAACGCGGCCGCCAACGACAAGCTGAAGAAAATGGTGAAGGACCAGCAAGAGGCTGAAAAGAAAAAGGTGCGTCCCCTTGTTCCAGGGAGCCAGCCTGCGGGCCTGGGCCTGCGCAGGAGGAGGCTTGGCTTGTCCAGGGTTCTAAATTGAATGGGTTAGCAGGTGCGTGTTGGCAGAGGGTCTGTGTAAGGTTTACTCAGCAGGTCCACAGTGCTTTAGCCGTGTGCACCTGAGCCATCCTTGCTTTCTAGGTCATGAGCCAGGAAATCCAGGAGCAGCTGCACAAGCAGCAGGAGGTCATCGCAGACAAGCAGATGAGCGTCAAGGAGGACCTTGATAAGGTGGAGCCTGCCGTCATTGAGGCCCAGAATGGTATGTCAGTGCTGGCAGACCTGGACCCTCGGCGTCACTGAAGACGCTGTGAGGCCCAGGGACCGTGCTTCTGGGAGCATCGTGGGCAGACACCTGCAGCCTCTTCGAAGTGCTCCCCGGTCTCCACCTCTTAGAGCAGCGTGCTATAGCCCCGGTCTGATTTCCTGTCGTGAGGCCCTTCTTGTAAGAGCACTAGCAGATGGGCTCTGTCTTGCTGAGTCTGGGGCTCAAGCCTATAATCTCAAGTCGTAGTGAGGCAAGGCAGAAGGATCCTGAGACCCGTCTAAAAATAGGGCTGGAGACGGCTGAGCAGTAAGACTCACTGCTGCTCTCGCAGAGAACCCAGGTTCGGTTCCTAGCACCCACATGGCAGCTCCTGCTTGTGTAGCTCCAGTGCAGTGGTCCCCGTGTCTTCCTCTGGCTTCCTCGGGCACTGCACCATGGTGCACATACAGACCTGCAGGCAAAACGCTCACTCGGGGGTGCATGGGCACGACTTTAATCCTGGCATCGGCAGACACAGGCAGGCGGGTCACTAGTCACTCTCCTCTGTTCTGAAGACCCGTGCAGGGCTGTAGCAGTAGCTCCCACGTTGACTGTGGTCACCCAGTACGGAGGAGTGCCCTTAGCTGTCGTGCTCACTAGAGTCTGGCTGTGTCTGGTGGCCGTTATTACAGCTTTCATTTCACACCTAGGACGGTTACACACCAACAGAGGCTGAGTTTCCACACACAGATGGATGCTAAGGAAACATTTTCTACTGAGTAACTAAAAGTATTTTCTAAGTAATTGCCTCTTTTTAGAGCAGCCCATCAGACAACTGTAAATTGTAGCAGATTAATGAGGCTTGCGCAGGCCTCAGCCTGGCTGTGGCTTGGGGTCGCTATCTGCCTCGTAAAGCAAAAGTGGGGGTGTTATCTTCTAGAGAACAAGTCGTCATCTCTGAAAAGTTTTCCTCTCCCACATAAGTTAAAAGAGAGAAAATAGCCTCAAGTGATGGTGGACACACCTTTAATCCCAGCACTCAGGAGGCAGAGACAAGTGGATCTCTGTGAGTTCGAGGCCAGCCTGGTCTACATAGCAAGTTCCAGGACAGCCAGGGCTACACAGAGAAACCCTGTCTCATAAAGGAGAGAGAGAGAGAGAGAGAGAATAATTGTAGCTGTAATTCCTGAAACTGTAAAGCAAGCTAACACTGCTCGCCAAGGACAGTTGCAGCTTAGGGCAGGTGATGTAAGGTGTGCTCTAAGTGGGGTGGAGCCCTGGTGGCAGCCTTGTCCACATCTCACCTGTACCCTGCCCCCCACCCCCACCCCTGCTGACCAGCTGTGAAGTCCATCAAGAAGCAGCACCTGGTGGAGGTGAGGTCCATGGCCAACCCTCCTGCTGCTGTGAAGCTGGCGCTGGAGTCCATCTGCCTGCTGCTGGGCGAGAGCACCACAGACTGGAAGCAGATCCGCTCCATCATCATGAGGGAGAACTTCATTCCCACCATCGTCAACTTCTCGGCGGAGGAGATCAGGTGAGGCCCTTACCCTTGGGGACACTCCTGTTGCTTGCAGCAGTTTGCAATGGACATTTTCTCAAGGCCCTGCTTGGCCATCTCTGGCATGTCGTCTACCAAAGGGACCGTGGGTCACACAGTCCCACAGGTGCCCTTCAATACTGTCTCAGCGAGAAAGCCTCTGCCGGCATGGCTTCACCCTCCAGGTAGTCAGGAGTGGGGCTGCACTCAGCCCTTGCTGCCGCAGAGCGAGGGTCTTCTGGCCCGGGTTGCTGTAGTGAGGGGCCAGAGGCAGAAGCGGGCAGAGCCTGTCCTCAGCAGCCCTGTGACCTTCCCTGAGACCAGGGCTCAGCCAGCATCATCAGAAGTGCTAGGCCTTTACACTTGTATTTCGTGAAAGTGCATTATTTTTATTCTGTGCGTGCTTAGAAATAATTTCCTCTCCCAGTGATGCCATAAGGGAGAAGATGAAGAAAAACTACATGTCCAACCCCAGTTATAACTATGAAATTGTCAACCGCGCTTCCCTGGCTTGCGGCCCCATGGTGAAGTGGGCAATTGCCCAGGTAGGTCCCTCTACAGCCCCCCTGGGCAAGGGGTGGGGGGGTCTCTTGTCACGTCTTGTTTCCATTAGCTGTTTGCTGCTGTGGTGATTTTGTTTTTGTTTGTTTACGTTGAAAAGAAAAACAGTGAGGGTTAGGTGAAAATGAGTGGCTCCCGGGAGGGAGCGATGGAGAAAAGTCAGGTGTGGGGTAGCCCTAGACACGGCTTACTAGGAAAGAGAGGCGTGGGCCAGTGAGCCGGTTCTCAGATGGGGGGCTGGTACAGGGACGTGCGTCCCTGGGCATGCGGAGGTCAGAGGACAGCTTGTGGAGTCGGCTCTGTCCTCCCACCTCTGCGTGGGTTCTGAGGGCCAAACTGGTCTCCAGGCTTACCTGGCAAGCACCCGGACCTGCTGAGCCATCTTGTTAGCCATAGTGTTCAAGTTTTGCTTTGACTTAGTTTGGGATTTTCATTTTTAAGGTTTATTATATTATTATTATTTTGGTTTTTCAAGACAGGGTTTCTTTCTCTGTGCAGCTCTGTCTGTCCTGGAACTCACTTTGTAGACCAGGCTGGCCTTGAACTCAGAGATCAGCCTGCCTTTGCCTCCTGAATGCTGGGATTAAAGTCAGGCTCCACCACCGCCCTGCTATTTTTTTTTTTTTTTTAATTGTGTGTGTCTGTTGTGAATATGTGCACATGAGAAGTCCAGAAAAGGGCTGAGTGCTGGGAACCAAACTCGGGTCCTCTGTGGTGTAAGAGCAGGAAGTGCTCTTAACTGCTGAACCATTTCTCTAGCCCCATTTGGTTTGGAGAGACTCTCCCTCTCTAGCCCCAGCCCTTGCTCTACCTGGCCGTACTAGCAATGGGCTTCACTGTGGCATTTTCACACGTTCGCGTCAGCCCACCTTGTCCTTTGTCACACCCTGTGCCTTCCCTTCCCAGCTGAATTATGCAGACATGTTAAAGAGAGTGGAGCCCCTGAGAAATGAGCTGCAGAAGCTGGAAGACGATGCCAAGGACAACCAGCAGAAAGCCAATGAGGTGGAGCAGATGATCCGGGATCTGGAGGCCAGCATCGCCCGCTACAAGGAGGAGTACGCAGTCCTCATCTCAGAGGCCCAGGCCATCAAGGCAGACCTGGCAGCTGTCGAAGCAAAAGTAAGCCTTGCCTTTGCAGCCCAAGATTCTCTGAACTGTTAGCGAGGAGGTCCTCGTGGCCTCCCTGGTGGAAGCCTAGATTAACAGGGGTGTCTCACACAGCGCACGCCTTGTCGAGGCAGTGAGGCCCAGCTCTGTGTTGGGGCCCTGAGTCTGCACCTTTACTTTCGCTCACTTCCTCCTTGAGTCCTTCGAGCAGGCCACCAGTGTCTTCCCTTCGGCCGTACCCAGCTGTTCCTCACCTCAGGCAATCCCAGATGTGCATTTCTCTAGGGCTAAAGTTAATGCTCTGCCCTTGGCTCTGCTCTGATGAGATGTTAGTGTCTGTAGCCCAGTCTGCCTGAGTCTACAAGTCCTCTCCGGACCCCGCACACCCAGATACTCTCTTTCTCTCACTACCTCTGAGGTCGGGGTGCATGCCATAGCACACACGGGGCAGCCAGAGGACGCTTGTGGAGTTCTCTCCTTCCACCGAGGAGGTTGCAGGGATGAACTCTGGTCATCAGGCCTGGCAGCAAGAGCGTCACTCCCTGAGACCTCTCATTGGCCCCCTGGATGAGTTCCTTTCTAGTATTCAGGGTATTCCTAAACATGACATTTGGTCCCCGGCCGCCCCCTTAGGTAAACCGGAGCACTGCGCTTCTCAAGAGCTTATCTGCTGAAAGGGAGCGTTGGGAAAAGACAAGTGAGACTTTCAAGAACCAGATGTCCACCATTGCTGGCGACTGCCTCCTGTCCGCGGCCTTCATTGCTTACGCAGGGTACTTTGACCAGCAGATGCGCCAGAACTTGTTCACCACCTGGTCTCATCACTTACAGCAAGCCAACATCCAGGTAACCGGCACCCCAGCCAGCGCTGGGCGCAGTCTGACCAAGTCCTAACTGGACCACAGGGGAGATAACCAGCCTCCCTTTCAGTTCCGCACAGACATCGCCAGGACAGAGTATCTCTCCAACGCTGACGAGCGCCTCCGCTGGCAAGCCAGCTCCTTACCTGCTGACGACCTGTGCACAGAGAACGCCATCATGCTAAAGCGGTTCAATAGGTACGCTTCCAGGCCAGAGGTGCGGCTAGCGGTCGTCACACCTTGTTGGAAGAGATGAGCGGAAAGTGCTGTGTGGGGAGGCCGGGCTAAGAGGGCAGTGTTCACGTTTACATCTTTATCAGTTCTGCTAACCCCGGGAGTTTTCCAGAGAGAGAACGATTTAAATCAGTTTGTGAACTGGAATGTCTAGAGATGGCTGTGTGGAGTGGTGGTTTCTTCCCATCGGAACAGGAGCCTCTGCCTTTCCTGGTGGACTCTTCACCTACTCTCCTGTCACCTCACTCCAGGTACCCACTGATCATTGACCCCTCGGGACAGGCCACAGAATTCATCATGAATGAGTATAAGGACCGGAAGATCACAAGGACCAGCTTCTTGGATGATGCCTTCCGGAAGAATTTGGAGAGTGCCCTGAGATTTGGCAATCCCCTTCTCGTCCAGGTTTGTGTTCATATTTGATTTGTCACTCCTGTTACGGTCCCTCAATCTCTCAGTTGATGTAAGTAAATCTAAATTACACAGCATAAACACTGACGGCGTTTGAACTTTGTTAGGCTTGGTTTGATACTAGACCAAGAATAAAGCAAGTCCCCAGCCAGGTGTGGTGGTGCACACCTTTAATCCCAGCACCCAGAAGACAGAGGCAGGTGGATCTCTGAGTTCCAGGACAGCCAGGACTGTTTCACAGGGAAACCCTGTCTCTAAACATAAAAAAAAATAAAAAAGGGCATAACTCAACTTGGGTTTCCGTTTCCTCAAAGGTAGGCTCACAGGCAGGTCCTGTGGCTTGTGGACGGTGCACTGGCCCAGACCAGAACTGACGTCTGCCTGCCGTTTGTGTCCACATAGGACGTGGAGAGCTATGATCCGGTCTTGAATCCAGTGCTGAACCGCGAGGTCCGACGGACAGGAGGGAGAGTGCTGATCACCCTCGGTGACCAGGACATCGACCTGTCACCGTCCTTTGTCATCTTCCTGTCTACCCGAGACCCAACCGTAAGCAGGGGACACTTGATGCGCGGGGTGGCGGCGGCGGCGGCGGGAGCTGGCTGAAGCGACCAGCCTGCTCTGTCTTCTGTTCTGACAGGTGGAGTTCCCACCAGATCTCTGCTCCCGGGTCACCTTCGTGAACTTCACAGTCACACGGAGCAGTTTACAGAGCCAGTGTCTCAATGAAGTGCTAAAAGCAGAAAGGCCCGACGTGGATGAGAAGCGCTCTGACCTCCTGAAACTACAAGGTAGGTACATCGGCAAACCAGGCGCAGGCTGGGCTCTGAAGGGAGAAGGTGGCGAGGGTGGCACTGTGTGCCCTGGAGCACAGGTATTCCAATCCTGTCTTCTCTCTCAAGGGGAGTTCCAGCTGCGTCTACGGCAGCTGGAAAAGTCTCTGCTGCAAGCTCTCAACGAGGTGAAAGGCCGCATTCTGGATGACGACACCATCATAACCACCCTGGAAAATCTCAAGCGGGAAGCTGCCGAGGTCACCAGAAAAGTGGAGGAGACAGACATCGTCATGCAGGAGGTGGAGACCGTGTCCCAGCAGTACCTGCCACTGTCCACTGCTTGCAGCAGCATCTACTTCACCATGGAGTCCTTGAAGCAGGTGAGGCCATTGGCATAGCAACCCTAAACCCACTGTGCCCCGAGACCTGCCCTGATTGATGGTCACATGACTTCCTTCCAGGTTCACTTCCTCTATCAGTACTCACTACAGTTCTTCCTGGACATCTACCACAATGTGCTGTACGAGAACCCGAACCTGAAGGGCGCCACAGACCACACGCAGCGCCTCTCCGTCATAACCAAGGACCTCTTCCAGGTAGAGAGCAGGGCACTTTCTGTCTGGTGTGAGGGTACAGAAGTACTATCTCCAGAACACCAACGTGTCCCCCCTTGGTCCCCAGGTGGCATTTAACCGAGTGGCTCGAGGCATGCTGCATCAGGACCACATCACCTTCGCCATGCTGCTGGCGAGGATCAAGCTGAAAGGCACCATGGGGTGAGTCTGGCTAGCTCAGACGTGGCTCTGCAGATGGTCTTGGCATCTGTGTTAGGACGCATTCTCCTTTCCTTGTCTGTGAATCACTTTGTCTCTGTCTCAGTTGCTGGGGCAAGAGACCCTGCCTGACCTGTCCACCCTTCGCAGGGAGCCCACCTATGATGCAGAGTTCCAGCACTTCCTCAGAGGGAAGGAGATTGTACTGAGTGCTGGCTCCACCCCCAAAATCCAGGGTCTGACCGTGGAGCAGGCGGAAGCAGTTGTGAGGTTGAGCTGTCTGCCTGCCTTTAAAGACCTGATTGCCAAGGTTCAGGCAGATGAGGTAATAGTCTTTCACGTGTTCCCAATGAGAAATGTTGTCTGTGAGCAGCTTCCTCGGGTAGGAAAGCCCGCAGTCCTGACTGGGTGCGCCTGTGCCAGACCCTTACAGTCTGCTCGTGCAGTGGAGCAAGACCTGGGCTGCACGCCAGCACCACGCACACCAGATACTCTTGTTCTGTGCTGACCCTCCCTCTTGTCTCTACAGCAGTTCGGCATTTGGCTGGACAGTAGTTCACCAGAGCAGACTGTGCCGTACCTCTGGAGCGAGGAAACACCTACAAGTGAGTCAGCTCCAGGCCCCTGCCATTCTCTCTCGGAGCCTGGATATCAATTCAGATGTTTCCCAAAAGAAGTCGTCAGTGACACACACCCCACCCCCACCCCAGGGAAGTATTTCAGCATCAGGACATGTTAGAAGCCGCTACTCAGGAGACTGAGGTGGGAAGATTGACAGTTCCAGGCCAGCCTAGGCTATATAGTGAGATCTTGTCTCTAAGCAGCAAAATCACTATTTTAGGAAATCGCTTAGGGAGTTGGCTAAGAAATGGAGGGTCAGACTTGTAATTCCTCCCTTTAGTCATCATCAGTGACCATAGGCAGATGGAGGCGGCTAGAGACATAACTCAGTGATGGAGTACTTACCTAGCAGGCCTGAGGCCCACCTTACTGAGGTGTGGGGGATACCTAACAAACATGAAGGGGGAAATTGTCTTCAATTGTGCCACAAGGCTGAGTGCATCATACCTGACCTGGGGCTCACCAGGCCGCAAGAGGAAGGGCCAGGCAGGAGCATGTGGCCTCTGGGACCAGACCACAGAGCAGAGGGTGCTACTGCACTCGGCCAGCCAGTGTTTTGTCTTCCGGGGCTGCTGCCAGCAGGCAGTGTGGTGTGGTTTCAGAAGCAATAGAGAGGGCCAGCAAATGGGTCAGTGGGTAAAGACCTGAGTTCCATCCCTGTGACCCCCACGTGCACGGAGAGTCCTGACCTCCACACTCCATATGCAACACACACATGGATGTACATGCACATACACAATAAAACATTTCAAATGTATGTTTAAAAAAATTCCCCCAGGACAGCCAGGGGCCACATAGAAAGAAACAAAGTTTTATTTATTTTTGTCAGGCATTATACTGCATGCCTTTAATACCGGCACTGAGGAGGCAGAGGCATGTAGATCTCAGAGTTCACGGCTAGCCTAATCTACTATGAGTTCAAGGCTACCCAGGACCATATAGTGAGATCCTGTCTCAAAAAGATATATATATATAATGCAGTAGATGAGGGGCTGTGGAGATAGATGGCTTGGTGGGTACAAGACAGGCAACCTGAATTTCCATCCCCCAAACCTACAGACAGTAGTGCAAGCATCCGTGACCCCAGCACACCCGTGAGGAGATGGGAGGCAGAGAGGGATCAACAGAGGTTCACAGGCCCGCTAGCCTTGGTCCCATGGTGGGAAAGAGACAGATGTCCTGTCTCAGGGTGAAGAGGATTAATACGTGAAGCTGTCCTCTGCCCTCCACACACATGCCGTGACATGTGAGTGCACACGCTCCCACACACAGGCCACCACACATAGTCAACCAAGAGCCAGGTGTGGCAGCTACACCTGTAATCCCAGCACCATGGAGAAAAGGCAGGAGGATCAGGAGTTCAAGGTTAGCTGGGAATAGTCTCTGAAAGCAGTAATATCAACCCATGGCTCCTGATCAGTACCCCACGCCTGGTGTTCCAGTCTCCTCGCTAGGCAGCTGAAGTGGCTGTAGACGATAGGGCAGATGCTCCTTGGGGCCAAGGGAGCCATTAGGGTGTGTGCTTTGTGGACGAGTTGGAGCGGAGTCTCGGGGCTGAGGGTTTGGCCAAGCCGGTTCCCTGGATGGGGGGAAGTCAGCAGAGAGCGAGACTCCAGGCCTGTGCCTCCACCCACCTTGTCACGCCTCCTTGCAGCTCCCATCGGGCAGGCCATCCACCGCCTACTCCTGATTCAGGCTTTCCGGCCCGACCGCCTGCTGGCCATGGCCCACATGTTTGTTTCCACAAACCTCGGGGAGTCCTTCATGTCCATCATGGAGCAGCCACTGGACCTCACCCACATTGTGGGCACAGAGGTAATGTCCCAGTGCCCCATCCTGGCTCCCTCGACACCGTCTGCCTTTGCACAGCAGCTGGCCGCAGCCAGGCACACTGCTTCTTGGCTGCAATCTTCCGAAGCCAGCCCCGCCCTCAGGCTTTCTCTGGACAGGTCCTGTCTCACAGCTGATCATCTTTTCACTTACAGGTGAAGCCAAACACACCTGTCCTGATGTGCTCTGTGCCTGGGTATGATGCCAGTGGGCATGTCGAGGACCTGGCAGCTGAGCAGAACACACAGATCACTTCTATTGCCATTGGTAAGGACACTGGATGGTTTGTGGACATGTGCAGCCTTGAAGCATAAGGCTGCCGTTCACACTAACTTTCCTTGTCTCAGGCTCAGCTGAAGGCTTTAACCAAGCAGATAAGGCAATCAACACTGCTGTGAAGTCAGGCAGGTGGGTGCAGTTGGTTTGGCCCTAAAAACCCGTGTGTCCCCAGGATCCCTGTGAAAGCCATCAAGTCACTGTGACTGTGTGTGTGTGCAGGTGGGTGATGCTGAAGAATGTGCATCTGGCCCCAGGGTGGCTAATGCAGCTGGAGAAGAAGCTGCACTCCCTGCAGCCCCACGCCTGCTTCCGACTTTTCCTCACCATGGAGATCAACCCCAAGGTGAGCAAAGGTGTGGGAGCTCTGGGTGCTGGTGCCTCTGGTGTGAATGGTGTGCGCAGTCAAGGAGCTGCCTGCATGGAAGCCAGAGGGTCAGCTGGGTGTGGGGGCACATGTCTGCAACCCCAGAACTTGGGGTGCTGGGCAGGAGGACTGCCGAGAACTTGAGGTCAGCCACACCTTGTGGCCCCAAAATAAAAGCAGACATCACAGAGGCCACCTTGTCCCTTAGGTGCCAGTGAACCTGCTCCGTGCAGGCCGAATCTTTGTGTTTGAGCCACCACCTGGGGTGAAGGCCAACATGCTGAGGACATTCAGTAGCATCCCCGTCTCTCGGATATGCAAGGTAAAGAGCGCACCCCCTGGACACCCCTGTACATACACCCAAGACCAGCTGCACCTGTGCACAGGGGAAGGCAAGTGAGTAGGTCTTGGGTGAGCAGATGCACCCCCGGAGCTGTGACCCGGAGTCCACTCCGGAGGGCAGAGGGCACAGCCCCTGAAGCCACTCACTGCCCTGTTCCACATGAGGACAGCTACTTCAGCAAGGGTCCCTGTCAGTTCCGTTTGGCTCGTGCCAGAATCCACTGTTGGAGTCCACTTGTAGAAAGCCTGTTTCTAGACACCTGTCTGAGTTCAAGTGCCGTGTGTCTGTCCTGGTCTTCAGAGACTGGGTACTCTCTGCCGTCCCCTGTGCCGTGTGACTGGTGCTGCAGTCCAGGGACCGAAGTGTGAGGGGGTCTAGTTCCTTAGACACACACATGATGCTCTCTGACGATTCTGTCCTGGGTCACTTTCCTCATCTAGTCTCCGAATGAGCGTGCCCGCTTGTATTTCCTGCTGGCCTGGTTCCATGCCATCATCCAAGAGCGCCTGCGCTATGCTCCTCTGGGGTGGTCAAAGAAATACGAGTTTGGAGAGTCGGACCTTCGATCAGCTTGTGACACGGTGGACACGTGGCTGGATGACACAGCCAAGGCAAGTGGGCCACACCAGAGCTTGACCGTGCAGCACCCCTAGAAGGGAGGAGGTCCCGAGTGAGCAGATGCACCCCAGGGGCACAGAGCACCCCTCCAGTGGACACGCATAACCCAGCCTCTCCTCACCCCAGGGCCGCCAGAACATCTCACCTGATAAGATCCCATGGTCTGCCCTGAAGACCTTGATGGCCCAGTCCATCTATGGTGGCCGCGTGGACAATGAGTTTGACCAGCGTCTGCTCAATACCTTCCTGGAGCGGCTGTTCACAACCCGGAGTTTCGACAGTGAATTCAAGCTGGCCTGCAAGGTTGATGGGCACAAGGACATCCAGATGCCTGACGGTATCAGGTGCGGCTGCCTGTGGGGACAGACGTCAGGGTGGGGGGTGTCGGGAGCCAATCTGCCCAACTCTGATTCCCACTGTCCTGCTCGCTCTCTCAGGCGCGAGGAGTTTGTGCAGTGGGTGGAGCTGCTGCCTGACGCCCAGACGCCCTCGTGGCTGGGCCTGCCCAACAATGCCGAGAGGGTCCTGCTTACCACTCAAGGTGGGTGGTGAGTCTCTCCTGGAGCCCTGCCCACCGAGCCTGCTGGGGAGGGCTTGTTGACCTGTGGGAAGGTGCAGGGGGGCTTTAGTTCAGGGTTGGAGCACTGATGGGACTTGGTGGTAGGTGCACAGACCTCTGCCCTGTCCTGGAGGCCTAGGCAGAACAATCAAGAGTTCAGCATCCGGTCTGCACAGCATGCCCAGGCTTAGGCATGAGACCGTGGCTCAGACAACAAAACATACCTGTGTTAAGTCAGTGTTGTTTTGTTTTACTTTTCACAGCTTTGGGGCTAGAATCTAGAGCCTAACACAAGTTAGGCAGGGTTCTGAGAGTGAGCCCCTTCAATGATGTTCTAAAACAACCCTTTAGAGCCAGGCTTCGTGGCTCTCATCTGTATCCTAGCAACCACATGGTGAGGGCAACAAGGTCAAGAGTTCTAGGCTAACCTAAGACCCTCTTTAAATTAAAAACATCAGGAGAGATGGCTCAGTGGTTAAAAGTGATTGCTGCACATGCCAGATAACCTTAGCTCTGTCCTCAGACCTCCATACACTGTGGCCAGGACTCGGTACTCAGACAAGCCAAAGAACTCCTAGTTTCTCTTTTTTTTTTTTAATTGTTTTGAGACAGTCCTATTGTAGTTCAGGCTGGCCTGGAACTCACTGCTCTTCCTGATTCAGCCTCCCATGTGCTGGGACTAGAGGCATGGGCCTCCATGCCCAGCTGTTACTCTGTCTTTACAAGACTTTGGCCTGGCAGTGGTGGTACACACCTTTAATCCCAGCACTCAGGAGGCAGAGGCAGGTGGATCTCTTTGAGTTCGAGGCCAGCCTGGTCTACAGAGCAAGTTCCAGGACAGACGAGGATACACAGAGAAACCCTGTCTCAAAAACCACAAAAAACTTTTCCCCTGAACTCCTGAGAAGTACCTTGAGCCAGAGGAGAGCCATGAAAATAGAGTCCAAGTGCCAGCTAGTCAGCCGTTCTAAAGCTGCTCCCCGGGTGAGTAGCCACAGCCTGATTTCTGTGAGAGACTGAGAAGGGGTGGGGCTGGCACAAGCCTCAGAAGCAGGTGTGGCAGGATGGGTGGTTCCCAGCTCCCCGCCCTTCTGCAGAGGACAGTCTCTGGGAGCCTGCTGTTTCTGGGGTCTCACATGTCGGAGGTGCTTAGGGAGGAGGCCACCTTGGTGAGCTGGGGACGGTTACCCATGGAGAGTAGGTAGTGAGCATTTGAAAATGAGTATTTGAGACCTGGAAGCTAAGCAGGTTAGGTCCAGCCTCTCCAGTATAGAGGCCATCCTTCATTTTAGGACTGTCAGAAAGTCACTGGGCCAAGTGACACCAGGACTCAGTCCTGGTCCCGTCAGCACCGGCAAGAACCTGGTGCCTCGTGGCCACTGCCTGGCTTCTCAGCCTTCCCAGCCCAGAAAGCAGGGAAGCTCAGCAGTCTAGCCTTCAGTCTCCATGGGGGAGGGACAGGCCAGGCACCAGTGTGTCTTCAGGCACAGCTGGATCTGGGCGTGGTTGGTGGGGGCAGAGTTCAGAGGAATCCCAACTGCCATCTCAAGCGTCCCCACAGCAGATTAAGTCCATGCTTCTGAGGCCACAGCCATATGGACATGCTGGAGCGACAGTGTGGGGCACGTCCATGATTGACGTGGGCCATTTCCTTCTGTTGACACCTCTTCACCCGGCCCTGGTCTGCACTTTCGATCATGTGTAGCACAGTACAGTCCAGGAGGCTGCTGTGGTGACCTAATGGCCTTGAGGTTGACGTTGTCTGCCCCCCCCCACCCCACCTCCCGTGACTGCCCAGGTGTGGACATGATCAGTAAGATGCTGAAGATGCAGATGCTGGAGGACGAGGATGACCTGGCCTACGCGGAGACGGAGAAGAAGACAAGGACGGACTCCACATCCGATGGGCGTCCAGCCTGGATGAGGACGCTGCACACCACAGCATCTAACTGGCTGCACCTCATCCCACAGACGCTGAGCCCACTTAAGCGCACGGTGGAGAACATCAAGGTAGCCGGCTGGAGCCTCAGAGTTGTCTTAAGAGTCAGGGTGCTAATCCCCAACCTTGGGTTTTTAATTCAGCTGTCTTAGAACTGTCCATGCTCTGAAAGTTAGGGCAGAAGTCATTCTGTATCAGGAACGGGGGGCGTGGCTGGGGCCCCCTAAGGCTGACTTGCTCCTGTACCCAGGTTTCCCCGTCTTCAGCCTCTTTCTCTTGGGTTTTAGGACCCTCTGTTTAGGTTCTTTGAGAGAGAGGTGAAGATGGGAGCCAAGTTACTCCAAGACGTGCGCCAGGACCTGGCTGATGTGGTCCAAGTGTGCGAGGGGAAAAAGAAGCAGACCAACTACCTGCGCACACTCATCAACGAGCTGGTGAAAGGTGCTGAGGGCAGGGGTTGCCATTCGGCCCGTCCACACCCCGTGGATAGAAGCCCCAAGCCCCCCATGCATCTTTTCAGACTTCACCAGGGTGGCCCGGGTGGGGAGCGTCTTGGAAATGCCACTGGTTTTCCCTGGACTCTGCTAAAGTTTTTGTGCGGCGTCTGTGACTTTGAAGGGACCCAAAACAAGCAGGAGCGGGGCAGGAGGTCCCCGTCCAAGGACAGTTGTGCACCCCACACTACACTGACCCTTCTGGGCCTCCTGGGTGTGGACAGGGTACCGGGTGCAGGCAGGAAGGCGGGCCACGGTCAGCAGGTGCCGGGGAGGTGGCAGAGCTGCCACCAACCCGGGTCTCCGCTCCTTGCCGCAGGGATCTTGCCTCGGAGCTGGTCCCATTACACGGTGCCGGCAGGCATGACGGTGATCCAGTGGGTGTCGGACTTCAGTGAGAGGGTCAAACAGCTGCAGAGCATCTCACAGGCCGCCGCGTCCGGGGGGGCCAAGGAGCTAAAGGTGGGTGAGCAGGACCCTGAGAAGTCGGGAGCACCTGTGGTCCCGGACTTGGGTGGGAAAGTGTCCTCTAGGATGGTCTGTGCCTGAACTGCTCTCCTTCCCCGGGGACTGCTCTTTCTACAGAACATCCACGTGTGCCTGGGGGGCCTGTTTGTGCCCGAGGCCTACATCACTGCCACCAGACAATATGTAGCACAAGCCAACAGCTGGTCCCTGGAGGAGCTGTGCCTGGAAGTCAATGTCACCGCCTCACAGAGTGCCTCCCTTGATGCCTGCAGCTTTGGGGTCACGGGTGAGCCCTTCAGTGTGGCCCTTCTCCAGCTGATGGGGTGAAGGGGCCAGGCAGCACAGCCCTGCTGAGCCTGTGGGTGCCCTGGAAGCAGGGCGCCACTTGAGCCCAGGTCTCCATGTCTCCTCACAGGTCTGAAACTTCAGGGGGCCACATGCAGCAACAACAAGCTCTCGCTCTCCAACGCCATCTCCACCGTCCTCCCGCTGACGCAGCTCCGCTGGGTGAAGCAGACCAATACCGAGAAGAAGGCTAATGTGGTGAGTACCAGCTTCCCTTGCTCCGTGGCCGGGCCACGCCTGGGACTACCCGCCTGGCAACAACTTCACCCCAGCCCTGGACCCCTGCGGGAGCCCCCTGTCTGCAGAGTGAATCACAGCCCCTCTGTCTGCCCCACAGGTGACCTTGCCCGTCTACCTGAACTTCACTCGGGCAGACCTTATCTTCACCGTGGACTTTGAAATTGCTACAAAGGAAGACCCTCGAAGCTTCTACGAGCGTGGAGTTGCAGTTCTGTGCACAGAGTAAAGCTAGACTTTTCTCGGATCCTCTTTCTGGAATAGTAAAACCCTGTATTTAACATTCATTCATCCTTAAATGTTGGGGAAGTTTGATGGACTGTGAAAAGAAAGTGGTTGGTCTGCGCTGGAGAAAGTGAGGGGCTGTGGTGGGAGCGGAGAGCTGTGGTGGGGACGGAAAGATGAAAGCGTGTTGTTTCTAGACGGCTATGGAACGGCTTGTTTTGTTATAAAACACTAAGCATGACAGGCTGCCGCCTCTTGTGGTTGCTCAGGCTGGTGTGGGAACCTTGCGTCTCCCCCGGGGCAGCTCTCGCCAGCTGCACGCCCGCTCACCTCTGTCACCATGGTCACGGAAACAGAAGCAGCCAGTGAGGCCAGGAAAGCTGCCCTCCGTCCCCGAGGCCTGGCAGCAGCTGTGTTCTTGACTGAAACACTCAGGCTTGCCTGGCAGGCACCTCCATCCCCAGGGACCCTCTGTGTCTCACACAGCCCCGCCATCAGTCCCGTTCTCCCACACTTGGTTTCCATACCACTCCGGCATGGTGAGACAGACGGTGGCCTTGGCCTCCCAGTAAGGGTGACAGTTACTCTGCTCCCAGCGTCTGTGTCTCCACAGTACCTGGGAGGGTGGCACTTGGTGGCAGAGGCTGCTGTCCCGGCTGTAAGGCCTCGTGATCACAGAAGGAAGTGACCAGCCGACATTGTCCCCCAGGAACACCTAGGGACTGTCCTGCAGAGCCCACAGCAGCCCTGTGGGCTCTCCTTGTTGCCCGAGTCTCTGGGGACTGCTGGGGACACTAGGCTTGCTCCAGCCCCATAAGCGGACTTCTTGGGAGCACCTCCTCCCCAGGGAGCACCCTCCCCCTTCCTACAGTCAGAAGAGTCAGCCATGCCAGACAGCCACCCCCAGCCCTACTCCCTGGCGGAGCTAGCTGGGGCACTGGTGAGCAAGACCCTACCCCCTAACTAATGCTGGGGTGGTCCCAACAGCACCCCAGGGTGGATGGACCTTGCCCTGCCAAGAAAAGGCACCTCCTTGTGGTGCCTTTTTTATTTGCACTTGGGAACCCTGTGGTCTTTGTCCTGCCACCATGGGGATGACACTGGATTGGAGAGGAGATGGGGCCTGAACCTCCAGCGGCTGCACCAGGCTCGCGCTCAGCTTCACTACCTACCGAAAAGAGAAAAGGACAGTGAGCAAGCTGGCCAAAGTGGAACGGGGGGCACAGCACCCACAGTGAGCCCAGTGTCCTAGCAGGCTGACCCGAGCTAAGAAACCCTGCTCCCAGGTGGCACGGAGGGCTTGATGAGCATGTGCACACAGACTCCTGAACACACTAGGAACGGGGAGGGGTCTGCCTGCCCCCTGCCTCAGCCTGCAGTCCAGCATTCAGGAGGCTAAGGCAGGAAGGTCGCCGGGGGTCTGGAACAAGATCCTGGGGTCTAGGATGCCCAGTGAAGGCCATGGAACCATCCCTCAACTGCAGCCTGTGTGTGTGTGTGTGTGTGTGTGTGTGTGTGTGTACACGTGCACAAGCACATGTGTTCCTGGGTGGTTCTCAGAGAACCATTAGCAGGAGATGGTTTTCTCCTTCTACCCTCTGGGTCCTGGGGACTGAACTCACCCTGACCCCTGAGCCATCTCCCAGGCCTGCACACCCAGTTCTAAGCCAGACGGTAGCGCCCTGCTTACTGCTCATCACTAGTGGTTTGGAGTGGTTCTGGCTCTGTGCTGGCCCCGCGCCCCTGTCCTGCGCTAACCCAGGCCCTGGGCTGAACCAGCCACTTACTTCTTCTTTCTCTTAGTTCTCTCAGGCTCCGAAAGTAAAAGCTCCAGCTTCCTCTTGGACAGCAACAGCCTGGGCCCCTTGTCTCTCTCCCCGCCAAGTCGGGGAGGTGGCCGCGTTGCTCTGGCTCTGCTGGGCAGGTGTCTGCTCATCTCGGGGGTCTCCACAGGATTGAGGGGGCTGGCAGCCCTTGCCATCCTCCAGTCCTCTGGTGATGGAGACAGCCTGGCCGGCCACCCACTGACTTCCTGGGGGCTGAGTGCCTTTAGTTCCCCCTCAGGCTGCATGTCGACATCATTGACTTCCAGGGCTATGGGGGTCCAGCCAGAAGTTTTCATGGTGAGATCTGGAGCCTTTGGTGGGAGCGAGTCTTCCACACTGGCCTCCTCCCCAATCTTGAACCTCAGTGTGTAGGAAGGTGCATTGCGGTTCCTGTCACCCAGGAGGCGGTAGGCACGCTGGCGGGAGTTTCGGTAGGTGGAATGACCCGGGGTATCTTCTGAGTCACCATCATAAGGATCTAAAAACTGATGACAAGTTTTTTGAGGGCATGGCTGTGTGTGAGGGCCTGAGACTCAGTTCCCATCACCACAGAATTGAACAGGTTCTGAGCCAGTGGATAGTCCTAGCAGCAGGATAGTGTAACACAGAGGCAAAGAAGATGTCCCCATCACTATGATGGCAGATGGCAAGTGGGTGTGACTTGCTGTGCATCTAAACCTTCCCTTTTGTACAGACAGGGTCTCGTAGCCAAAATCGGCCTGCAACTAACCATGTAGCCAGATGACCCTGAACTTCTGATTCTCTTGCCTTCAGCTCTTCATCAAGGGATCGTTCTGGAGATCAAACCCAGAGCCTCAAAAATGCTTGGCAAGCACTCAGCAAGTTACATCCCCAGATGGTGGTGGTAGGGGTTGTATTATTATTGTTGTTGTTAAGATGATCTCACTATGTAACGTTGGCCGGCCTGGAGCTATGTATATAGACCAAGCTGTCCTCAAGCGCACAGAGATCCTCCTGACTCTGCCTCCTAAGTACTGGGATCAAAGGCATATGCCACCACACCTGGTTTGTTTTGCTTGTTTAAGACCTGGTCTTAGGGCTGGAGAGCAGGGTCAGCTGTTCAGTTTCTAACACCCACATGGCTGCTCACAACCATCCAGAACTCCAGCCCCTCCCCTGGCCACCTCGACACTGCATACATGTAAGCAGAACACTCGTACATACAGAAATAGATCATTTCAAACATTAAAAGACAGGGTCTTACTGGACTTGGTGGTGCCTATCTTCAATCCCAGCACTCAGGAGGCAGAGGCAGGTGGATCTCTTGAGTTCAAGGCCAGCCTGGTCTACAGAGTGAGTTATAGGACAGCCTGAGTTACAGGACAGCCAGAGATACACAGAATAACCCTGTCCCAAAAAACCAAAAACATTAATAAAACAAACGACAGGGTCTCATGTAGCACCAGCTAACCTTCAGGGCTACCCTGAGAAACCCTGTCCCCAAAAAAACAAAGACGTAAATGAATAAATAAAAGGGTTTCATGTAGCCCTGGCTAGCTTTCAACTTCTCATCCTCCTGCCTCAGCTTCCCAGGTGCTGAGACGTAAGTGTGTGTGCCACCCTGCCCAGTGGAAAACTTTTTGTGGTTTTTCAAGACAGGGTTTCTCTGTGTATCCCTGGCTGTCCTGGAACTCACTCTGTAGACCAGGCTGGCCTCAGATTCACAGGGATCCTCCTGCCTCTGCCTCCCGAGTGCTGGGATTAAAGGGGTGCGCCACCAGCAACAGTGCTTAATCCTCTTAGGGTGCTTGGCAGGGCTGTGGGGAGCCCCTGACTTCTGCTGGTGGGATCAGAACTTCCAGTCTGTCCTTTCTTGCTTTCTGTGAGCATGTTGTGTCAGTATCTGTCCCTGTCTTGAGGTGGCACTGCCGGTCACCCCAGCACCCCAGAGGTAGGAGGCAGGCGGCCTGTCCTGAGTTGAGACTGGCCTGGGCTATGTGGTGAGACATCCTCCTTTAGTTCCCTCCCCAGACTGCCTAGGTGCAGGGCTGTGTGCACAGGTGGAAACATTCCCTGCTTGGACTCTGACCCTCACAGCCCTCTCTCCGGGCTGGCCTTGGCTTTGGAGGGCTCCCCGGGTCTCTGGACCCTCGGGCCTCGGCCCGGTCTGAAGCATACCTCTCTCCAGATGCCTTCAGCAAAGTCCATGAGGTTCCTTCTGGAGTTGACCTGTGAGGAAAGGCTTGATGCCCATTCTGTCATGGCAGCTTAACACATGGGGCCCTTGGAGTGCTCGCTGCCCACACCACAGGACATGCTGACACTCGCCCTGGTGAGGAGGGAACCCTGACCAGAAGTCCTCCCAGCGCTTAGTGGAGGCCGGGGAGCCCTGGTTGGGCACAGTGGGCCATACAGCACCCTGACACTGGCGCTGGGCCCAAAGCCGGAAGGAGGTGGAGGGCACTGAACTTTCCTTCTGGTCTCCACACATGCAGAAGCAGTGAGGCTGAGAAAGCTCCAGGAGGGACCCAGGCCTGGCCTCTGGTAGTCCAGCTCTTTCCCACCAGCCCCAGGCCGCTGAGGGAGGCAGCTTTCGTTTTCTTGATCAAAGAACACTAGGGTTTGAGTACTTTTCCCTTTGGGGGGGCGGAAGGGAGCCAAGACTTGCAGGGATGGCACCAACCCCCACCACCACCCCCCCGCCCTTGCTGAACGGAGGGCACCTGAAGGCGATGGCGAGCATGTCTCTGCCACTTCCGGAAGCCAGCTGCACTGAACGCCGCCCTGATACAGGTAGGTCGGCTGGGCCTCAGGCTGGCCATCCCTCAAGGCCGGGCTCGCGGACTTCACTTAACTGAAAATACCAAGGTAGAGAACAAAGCCCAGTCAGAGGGTCTGGAACAGGGAAGGCGGGCCACAGAGGAGAGGAAGGGAGCCCTGTTTCTAAAACAACCAGTCCTACCCTGGAGCCCAGGCCCGCCTTCTTGATTCTCTGGGAATATGAAGTAACCAAAGCAAGAGAAACGCGAGTTCAACACCAGCCTGGGCTACATAGAAGTTCAAGGCCAGCTTGGGACACGTAGCAAGACCCTCCATCAAAAAACAAAGTGAGGGCTGTGGGTATAGCTCAGTCCATCCAGTGCTTACTTAGCACACATTAGACCCTGGACTCAGTCCCCAGCACCTATAAATCAGAGTGGTGACACAAGCTTGAAAACCCAGCATTCAGATCAGAAGTTCAAGGTCATCCTTGACTATATAGCAAGGGGCCAGCCTGGGTTACATGAGCCCTTCCTTTAAAAACAACAAAAACCTGTGGTTGGGGGTACATGGTGGGTGAAAACAGGGTTGGGGGTGGTGAGGAGAAAGCACCGGGAGAGGACAAGAGACCACACATTCCACAGAGAAAGAGCCATCCTGGATACATGAGACCCTCTCTAAAGTTTCAAAATAAAATGTAAAAATGCTAAAAAACGGGGCTGGAGAATTGCGTCAGTGGTTAAGAGCACTTGCTCTTTCAGAGGACCCAGGTTCAGCTCCCAGCACCCAACTAATGGCTCACAACCCCGTATGTAACTCCAGCGCCGGAGGATCTGGCGCCCCCTTCTGGTGCACAGACATCCAGGCAACCCACCCAGACACAAATAAGTATGTTTTAAATACCAAGAAAACTAGCACTACAGACCTCCGTGAAGTTGCATGTCACTCGACTTCTCCAGAATCTTCGAAGCATCTGCTAGGCCCTGTTGGAAAGCGCCTCCGTTACAAATGCACACGCATCACGTTGGGTGCTTTTCAGCAATCAACCCCGGCTCTGAAGCCTGGAAAGCAAGCAGAACCTGGCCCTGCCACACCCCCGTGATCACACAGAGCTCATGGGCATCTTAAAAGTTGGGAAAGTCCCAGCAGAGGAAAGCTGGAGCCTAGCAATGCTGGTGCTCAATGGGGGTTAAGATCATCCTGGACTACACAGGGAGATGAGGCCAGCCTGGGCTATGTGAGACCCTCCCTGTCTCCGAAAAACAAAAAGGGGAGAAAAGGAAGGAAGGGGCTGGAGAGATGGCTCAGGTGAAGCCCATTTACTGTTCTTGCCGAGGACCTGAGTTCAGTTCCCACTACCCACATACAGTGGCTCAAAATCACCCATAACTCCAGCTCCAGGGTACCAGACACCTCTGTCTTCCTTGGGCATCTGCACACATGTATACATAAACGCACACTTTAAAATAATAAAGATAAATACTTTAAAAAAGGGGGGGGAGGGGGTAGGAGGGATGGCCCAGAGGTTAAGAGCACTGGCTGCTCTTCCAGAGAACCTGGGTTCAATTCCCAGCGAGCACATGGTGATTCACAACCATCTGTGACTTCAGTCTCAGGGCATCGGACTCCTCCTCCTGACCTCCATAGGCAAAATATCCACACACATGAAAAAAAAAATGTGTGTATGTGGTCTTTTGAGACAGTTTTTTTTTGGTTTTGGTTTTGGTTTTTCGAGACAGGGTTTCTCAGTGTAGCTTTGCACCTTTCCTGGATCTCACTCTGTAGACCAGGCTGGCCTCGAATTCACAGAGATCTGCCTGCCTCTGCCTCCCGAGTGCCGGGATTAAAAGCGTGCGCCACCACCGCCTGGTGAGACAGTTTCTTTGTGTAGCCCTGGCTGTATATTTTTAAAGGGAAGGGAGGAAATTATTTATGATGTACTACATTACCCAGATTTCCCCTCTTTCCATCTAATAACCTTCTCTTGCCCCAGGACTCCAAGTGACTCTTTTTTGTTTGTTTGTTTGTTTGTTTGTTTGTTTGTTTTGGTTTTTCTGAGACAGGGTTTCTCTGTGTACTTTTGGTGCCTGTCTTGGATCTCACTCTGTAGACCAGGCTGGCCTGGAACTCACAGAGACCTACCTGGCTCTGCCTCTCAAGTACTGGGATTAAAGGTGTACGCCACCACCACCCAGCCCCAAGTGGCATTTTGAAGTCCTGTTGCTTTCAGCATTTCAAGGCTGGAACAGCTTCACAGGAAGCCACTTTTGGTGACCTTACTGGTTTAGGGGCACACTGAGGAGTATGCCCTCCAGAGCCCTTGTGGAATTTCCTTGTGAATAAGCTGGAGTCACGTGTTAGAAAAGGAGGGCTCAGGTCAAGTGTCATTGTGTCACTTCATCAACATGACTTGGGTCCTACAATCTACAGTGACCGGCCTTTGGCTGTGGCAGTGTCTTCCAAGGCCTCCATTGTGAGGTCCACCCCATGCTGTCCTCTATAGAAGTCAGTGTCACAGCCACACTTGAAGGGTGGGGAACATCCACCAAAAGCAAGGGTCTGCATAGCCATGTGCTGTGAGCCTTCCCAGTGTGTCCAGTGGTCCAAATAGGCTGAATTGGGTAACAGTTCAAACACTGGGCCTAGCATAAGCAGAGGCACCTGCTCAGCCCATTCCCTGGCTCCTCTGATTATCTGGGCCCCTCTGATTGGCACCAACTAAAGTAGTATTATTGTTGTTTGGGGTTTTTTTGTTTTTGTTTTTTGCTTGTTTTGGTTTGTTTGTTTGGTTGGTTGGTTTTTGTTTTGTTTTGTTTTGTTTTTTGAGACAGGATTTCTCTATGTAACAGCACTGACTGTCCTGGAACTCATTCTAAACCAGGCTGGCCTTGAACACAGAGATCCACCTGCCTCTGCCTCCCGAGTGCCGGGAGTGAGGGAGTGAAGGCGTGCGCCACCATACCTGGCTCTTTACTATTTTATGTGTAAGGATGTTTGGCCTGCATGTATGTCTATGAATCACATACATATGCCTGATGCCTTTATTTGTGGTTCTTTGAACTCCACACATGCACCATGGTACACATACACAACAAATAAATGTAAAAGAAAAAACGCATGCACCAAGTGCCCTTGGCTACACAGTCTACAAATGAGAAAACGGCTCAGCAGTTAAGTGCACTGGCTGCACCACAGGGGGACCCAGCTTTGAGTCCCAGCGTTCACAGGGTGGCTCACAACTTCAGTTCTAAGGGATTGAATGCAACCAAGTTACAATAATATGCTTTGAGATCAGTTAAAACTATGCACTCCCAGGGGCTGGGGTGGTGGCTCGGTGGTTAAGAGCACTAGCTGCTTCCCCAGAGGATCAGGGTTTGATTTCTTGTGTGTATACAGTGGCTTACAACCTGCAATTCCAATGTCAGAGGGAATCTGACGCCCTCTTCTGGCTTCAGAGGGCACTGCATGCACACACATGGTACACAGATATTCGGGCAAAGACTCATACATATAATATAAAAATAAACACTTTTTTTTTTTTTTTTTTTTTTTTTGGTTTTTCGAGACAGGGTTTCTCTGTGTAGTTTTGCACCTTTCCTGGAACTCACTCTGTAGACCAGGTTGGCCTCAAACTCACAGAGATGCCTTTAATCCCAGAACTCCGGAGACAGAGGCCAGCCTGGTCTACAAAGCAAGTTCCAGGACAGCCAGGGATATGCAGAAAAACCCTGTCTTGAAAAAAAAAAATCTCAAAAAAATTAAAAATAATAAAAACACTGTGTACTCAGCCTGTTTAGTTTAACCCACCTTGAAAGCAATGTAACTAACCGTGCTATACTTGAATACCCCATGCAATCAGCTTTACACTAAGCTAAACTAAATACATAGCTTTAATCTTAAATTATGTACTCTTTCATGCCCAGGCCCAGAATTGTGTGTGTGTGTGTGTGTGTGTGTGTGTGTGTGTGTGTGTGTGTGTGTGTTGCAACCAACAGGTGGAAAGCAGCCTCAAAAAACAAATACCCACAGGGCATGGTAGCATACAACTTCAATCCCAGCACTTGGAGAGGCAGGTGGGATGAAGTAAGTATTTTACCAATTCCTCAGCTGATCCTGTTTCCTCAGACTGGAAGCTTCTCAGTCCTCATTCAGAATGAACCTCAGCTGAACTGTTGCTCAAAAGCCTAAAAGCTTAACCAGGCTCTAGTTCTTCATCCTCACCCTTAAATACCTTTCTGCTTCCTGCCCATCACTTCCTGGGATTAAAGGCTCTTTGTTACCGCGCCTGGCTGTTTCCAGTGTGGCTTTGAACTCACAGAGATCGAGAGGGATCTCTGCCTCTGGAATGCTAGGATTAAAGGCGTATGTGCCACCATTTTCTGGCCCTATGTCTAGTGGCTGTTCTGTTCTCTGACCCCAGATAAGTTTATTAGGGTGCACAATATTTTGGGGAGCATAATATCACCACAGTGGATCTCTGAGTTTGAGTCCAGCCTGGGCTATAGAGCTAGTTCCGGGACAGTCAGAGCCACACAGTGAGACCCCGCCCCCACCCTACCCCCAAAAAAGAATAAATCTAAAAAACAAACATCCTGCCGGGCAGTAGTGGTACACATCTTTGAGGCCAGCCTTGTTTACAGAGTGAGTTCTAGGACAACCAGGGCTACAGCCAGAGAAACCCTGTCTGGAACCAAAAACAAACCAAAAAAAAAACAAAAACAAAAACAAACCAAATATCCCATTAATGTTGGGTGCAGCACATGGCTATAGACAATATCATCTGACTGTGGTTTTGAATGCTGTTCTGGGTCAAGAAAGTCATGTCTTCCCTTGTAAGTGCTGGGTAATAAGACAGAAGAAGAGTCCTCATTCCTTTCACATACCATGTTTTCTGTTCCGTTCAGTCAGTACAGAGCAAAGCCCTTGCCAGGGTCAGACAGACCACAGATACAGGACAGATGGAAGGCTTTTTTCTTTACTGTGACACCAGTGTAACAAGTCCCCTCCAGTCGCAGGGCACAAGCTGCTTCTCACACCTACCAGCCCCAGAAGGTGGAAACAGACCACAGCCACAGTGGGTTCCCTGCGCTCCCTCTCAGCCCCCTTAGCCTATAAACTGGGGAATGACTGAAGCCAACCAAGTCCATTATTGCCAAAGCCACTGCGTCATCCAACACCCCTGCAATTTTTCTTTTACAAAATTGTGTGTTGATGCATGTTAGCCATGGGGCACATGTTGGGGTCAGAGGGCAACTTTTATGAGTTGGTTCTCTTTCTTCCATGGCACTGAGGATTGACCTCGGGTTTGCACAGGGTAAAAGCACAAACCATCTTACCAGCAATCCTGCGATGTTGTCTGTAAGGCATCTCCTAAACCCATCCCAGTGAAGTTTCCTGGCTAAAGTTTCTGGAATTTTCTTTCCTAATTAAGGTTAAAATGAACAGTAAAGGGGGGCAGAGCTGGGGGTTCCAAAAGGACGGCTGCCCTTAGCCCTGCCCCATTCCTCCATCCCAGGTCCCTTTGTCCCTGGATACAGCTGCTTCTGGCCTCTGCCCAGCTCTAGGGAGGCCCAGTAGCCCCAGGACTGACAAGGGACCCTGAGTCTCAGAGGCCTTCCCTAGGGACATTCTGAGGTGTGGGTGGTGGAACAGGTTGAACCCCATCTCTACAATCCTTACAACTGGGAGAATATGAAACCATTCACTTTGGTTTATTTTTGAAAACTACCTCAAGAAACTTCTAGAAATCAATGCATCTACCTGAAGTTACCAAGTCTCTACCTCCACACAAATTCTATTTTTAGTTTTTTGTTTTGAATTTCTCTGTGTAGCCCTGGCTGTCCTGGATCTCTCTGTAGACCAGGCTGGCCTCGAACTCACAGAGATCCGCCTGCGCCTGCCTCCCGAGTGCAGGGGTTAAAGGCGTCACCAACACTGCCCGGCCAAGTTCTATTTATTAACCTCCAAACCTGGGTACTATACTAAACATGTCTCTACCTAGGCCCTGACAGGTCGGTCAGACGGCCGGCCCAGGACTGCCGTACAACCCTGATCTCATCTCCAAACTGCGTGGCCAGGCCCACTGCCTGCCTTTCCACTGGTGTCTCCAGTGGGGTCCAAACCAGATCTTCCTGCTGTACAAATCTTACTCGTGAGGACATCTCTGCGCTCTTCTTGCTCAGACAAAAACAGGCCACCTGACCCCTCTTACTTCAAACCCACGCCCAGCTGATCAGCAAACGCTGGCACCCACTTCCAGATAGCCATCATTGGCTCTTCTCTCCACCCCTGCCCCGGCCTGAGTCTAGCCTTTCACCTGCCTCCCAGGGAGCTTCCCCTGCAGACTCAGACCGTCCCCCACCCGCCCTCCAGGCTACCCTGTCCTCGGGGGACCCTTCCCAAGCCCCAGCCCATCTGTGCACCCTCCACACCCAGCACCCTCACATACTCTGGTTTTGACCTCTGCCCGGCTGTTCCCCTTACCCACAGCTGCCTTGGGCTTTTTACTTTATTTTTTTTTTCAATTTTAAAATGTTTATTGGGCTGGAGATATGGGTCAGAGGTTAAGAGCATTGACTGCTCTTCCAGAGGACGCGGGGTTCAATTCCCAGCGACCGCATGACAGCTCACAGCCATCTGTGTGGGATCTGATGCCCTCTTCTGGTATGTGGGCAGAACACTGTAATACATAAAAATAAATCTTAAAAAAAAAAAAAAAAAAAAAAAAAAAAAAAAAAAAAACATCGGTGGTGGCACACGCCTTTAATCCCAGCACTCGGGAGGCAGAGCCAGGCGGATTCTTTGTGAGATCGAGGCCAGCCTGGTCTATAGAGTGAGTTCCAGGAAAGGTGCAAAGCTATACAGAGAAGCTCTGTCTCGAAAAACAAACCAACAAAGCCTAGTGACCTGAAGGAACCTGGGGAGGAACTCACCTCATCTGGCATTCCAGGGACAGCTCATCACTGATGGCAGCTGGGGGCAGAGATCACGGAGCAATGCGGAAAGCTGTTTAGTGACTTGCTCAGCTTGCTTTCTTACGAAATCCAGGCCCACCTGCCCATGGTGGTTGGGGCTTCTAACATCCACTAATCAAGAAAATGCCCCACAGCCATGCTCACAGGCAAATCTGATGGAGGCAACAGCTGCAGGCCGCAGGAAGATATCCTAAGAACTCAGCTAATTATGGCAAAGTCACTACCTGGAGGGATCAGGGAATTCCTCCAGAGGAAGCCAAATCCCAAGGAGTTTTTGGCGTTACTTGGCTTGTTATATATCAGCTGTCTTCTGTTATGAAAATCATGTGTGCCTTCATAGTTTTCCCAGTTGACTTTCCCCTAACAGTCCAGCCTAACAGTGTGGACTGATCACTCTCTGGACACACACATTCCAGGTATTTGGAAAACAGCCCCGGGAAAGGCTTTCTCTGGAATCTCCCTTAGCCACTTTCAAGGACTACAGGAAACATCGCCCAGGTGAGGGCCCAACTTCCTCCGAGGATAACAATAACAGCCCACATGCAAATCTCCTGACTTAAATTCCACAAGGAGACAACGCCCAGGTGAGCCCCAACTTTCAAGGACTAACAGTGATAGCAGCCCACATGTAAGTCTCCTGACTTAAGGTAAATTCCACAAGGAGACACCGCCTAGGAGAGGTGGACGTTAAGTAATAGCTTTACACAGTCTAGCTCGGACCCTCCTTTTATGTACCGGGACTTCCAGGGCACAGGGGAGAAGATCAAAGAGAATGGAAGAACTAGATGGGTAAGAACTTAAGAGGAACAAACTGAGATGGGGAAGAACTAGATTGAAGGGCGAGAAGAGAGGACTAGAGGAACAAGATGGAAGATGAGGAAGAGCCAGATGAGAGAGAAGGAGACGGGAGAGGAGCTGTTATGGGAAAGAACTAGATAGATGAGAACCTAGAAGGGACAGAACGAGATGAAGGAATTAAGATAGAACCTAGAGGGGACAACAGATAAATGTCCAGAGAAATCAGTCAAGAAAGGAGCTAAACATGAGAGCAGAATAGAAGCTGTGTAGAGAGAGAACTATCACAGAATAATAAAGTGTATGGAGTAAGGAGTTTCGTGTACATAGATTCATTTCTTTTCATCAAAGATTAATTGTCAGCTGGTTGTAGATTCTTCCTGGATGCTGGGAGGGGACTATCGAGAGTCTGGACCCCCATAGTCTCCGATAGGCAAACGCCCTCTTTCCAGGTGACAAAAACCAACCAACACAAATCCTACCCCAAGAACCCAATTTTTAAAATGTCCCAAAGCAGGCAGGAAAGGTGGATCAGACGTTAACAATGCTTGCTGTACAGTCAGAGGACCTTCAGATCCCAGCACCCACACAGCAATCCAGGTGTTCACGACTATAACCCCAGCTCTGAGCAGGCGGAGACGGGAGGATTACTGAGGTGGATGAGAGAACACAAACCCTGAAGCTTTGGGAGAGACCCTGCCTCAAAGGGATAAATGGAGTGATGGAGCAGGAGATCCAGGACCCTCTTCCGGTCTCCAAGGACACAAGAGCAAACACACACAACTACATACACACACTTGTGCAAACACTCACACCCGCATACAAATACATCAACTTTTTTTTTTAATGTGCAGAAATGGGGCTGGAGAGTTGGCTCAGTGGTTAACAGGGCTCTTGCAGAGGGACTTCCAGGACAGCCAGGGATACACAGAGAAACCCTGTCTCAAAACACAAACAACAAAAGGAAAAAGAAAAAAGAAAATAAAAGAATATGGAAGTGTTTAAGAAAAACAAAAACCACTAGCCAGGTGTGGTAGCACTGACTGTATTTCTGGCACTTGAAGCTGAGGCAGGAGTTTGAGGCCAGCCAAAAATCCTAAAAGCCAACCCCGCTGTGGGCTCAGCCTAAGGTTGTCACATGGGAACCTGGCATTGCAGCTCGGTGTTAGTACTTGCCTGTATGCCTGGGACCCCGGACTCAGTCCCTAGTACTGCAAGAGTTCTCAGTAAGGATTCTCAACCATCCACCACCAGTCCGGTTCAAAACTGAACGTCTTGTCCTGCACTAGCGTGTGTTCTGGGGTTCCCTAATCACCTTTCCTGCGGTGTGTAAGAGGATTAACTTGAGGAGCCTGCAAATCTGAGCTGGGTTCTCCCACTCTGTTGACCTAGTCTACCCTGTCTCAGGATGCTCCCCCGTGTGAACCTCAGACCAGACATGACTCCTCAGACCAGGATCCAAGGAGAGCAGGAAGCCCACATTTTACACACACACACACACACACACACACACACACACACACACACACAAGAACAGCTCCTGCTGTAAATGCCTTCTGGGACAGCAGAATCATCTACAAGTTTCAGGAGACAGCAAATTACCCTAAACACAGGTAATACCTGCCCTGTGCCTCACCTGTAAGGACCTCCAGAGAGGCTGACAGACTCCTTATTTGGTGCACAAATCACAGATGGCTGTTTTGTCCCCGCCCGCGGCCCCCCCCTCATTAATTTTTCTAAGATTGACACCCCTTTCTCTACTAGGTTCTGTTCTGATCAGATACCTTTATGTTTGTTTTTCGTTTTGCCATGTTGGCGCTTACACCCAGAGTTTTGAGTTGCTAGGCAACTGATTACCACTGGGCTGCAGTCCTAGCCTGAGCAGACACTTGGCATGTATGTGTGATCACACGCATGACCATGCCGCAGTGGTCCTGTGGGGATCAGACGACAACCCCCAAGCGTCAGCTCTCGCCTTTCATGCGGGCTCTGGGGATGAGTTTGGTCTGTCGGCCTTGGCAGCAAGCGTCTACCCACCTGAGCCATCTTGGCAGCCCCTGACCATTCTAACATTAACGAACTAAAAAGGAATATTTGCTGTTTTCTGGTCTGCAATCTCCTGTCCCTGAGGTCCCCTGATAAGATGTCAAAACCAGGCTCGGGTGTACCTCAGCAGTGGACTGGCCGCTAGCACAGGCGCGGCCCTGGGTTCACTTTGAAGCACAGGGTTGGCAGGGGTACAGGTGAGATGCAGTCCAAGGCAATGCCGTCCACTCTCGAGAGCCTTCTCCCCACGGGGGAGGTCACTGTGCCAGGTGGGAGTCGCCCTCTCCAAGGAGCCCGGCTTTTAGCAGAACCCACTGGACCACAAAGTTCTAACCAGAAGGAAGGTCTCAGGCAAAGGCCTGTCCACAGTGAAGCTGCAACCGGGGTCTTAGTTCTCATTCCAAGTCAGTTGTCTAGAGGAAATTCCTCAGGTAAAATAATATTTTATTTCAGATGTCCCCACCCTGCTATGGCTTTGAGTGCAGCTGTTAATCCAGCACATTAATTCCAGGGTGCCCCAGAATTCTCCTGTGGGTTCAAAGCGGGGAACAGGGATGCTCAGCTCTGGACAGAGGGTCCCTGTGCTCTGACAGTGGAGGAGGTCAATCCTGGGCATCTCTGGGTCCTTCCCAAACCCCACTTTGTGCCCAGGGCAAATCAAGGGACACCCGCCCCCCCCCTTCTATCCACTCACAGCAAGGTCTCCTGGGAAAGGCAAGAGGGCAGGGTCACCTACCCTGAGGGGTCACATCTTCATCCTCAAAGGACAGTGACCCCCCCAGGTGGAATCTAACAGAACCTCCTCTTACCATCCTTCTACACACACCCATACCACTCTGTCCTTTACAAGTGCCCACTGGAGACCGTGGCTTCAGTGGACGGCCACATCTATCCAGAGATCCAGGCTGGACCACACTTACTCTTCCCAGGAAAGTCAGCCCAGATTTAGCCTGCTCTGGAAGAGACAGGTCCTGACAGGGGACACCAAGTTAGGCCCCTGTGAAGCTGGCTGGCAGCCAGTGTGGCCCTGGGGCTGATATCATGTATAAAGCAGTTCACTAGCTTCAAGCTTCAGGTTTGAAGGGCACAGGACTGTCATTCTAGACTTACCTCCTGGATAGGATGTTCATTTTGGTCCCCAAGTGGTCACCCATGAGTCAAGGAGAGAGGCAGGTGCCCTGTGCTTCAGGCCTGTGTGAGGTCACAGGTATCTCCATGGCAACCCAATGTGCATGGTCCTGGGTTCACCCAGGACCATAGGCCCTAAATCCCAGCTCCCACCACCGCAGTGTCCAGAGTCCTGCTGTCTGCCTGCCCCATGCTCCATGAGCCATCCCACCCATCCGGGGACAGGCCTGACGCTCACAGCCACAGGGCTCCTCAGAGCTGTCCCTTCCTTGGGTTTGAGGCGCTCTACCAGGCTGCACTTAGACCAGAGAGGCCTTTGTAAAAGCCAAGACTTGGGGGAACTGGCCTGTGCTCCAGAACATCTTCCACACAGCTGGCTCTCCCCTCCGGCTGAGGATTTTGTCCCACACTGCCACCCTAGCACCTCTCGTAGCCAATTCACCAGCCCCCCCCCCCCCAGCCATCCACAGCTCTTCGAAGTGTGGACACTGAGGTGTGAGGCTGTCTCTCTGCAGCTGCGGAAGCTGTATACAGGTTACTACCCGACTCCTACACTGTCACCTCCCAGCAGGCCGGGGGACTCTGAATCCCAATTGTGGAGCCACCCTGACCTCCCAGGGCAGATGGATGAGAAAGGACATCCTTGATCACCCGTGCATTTGAAGGCGCTTCCCAGTACTCTGGCTATGTACGTGTGAGGATGGAGAGACATTAAGGAAAAGGTGGGACAAGATGAGAGAACTCAGTAGCTGAAGGAAAGGAGGGGGCTTGGCTAGTGTCTTGTCTCCCCCGCCCTTGGGCGCCTCTGAAATCCACAATGGAAAGCCACACAGGTGAAATCAGACACGAGTGGAGCCCAGGGAGGACCTAAGCGGGGAGGGACCTATAGAATTAAGGGGGCCATGCATGCTGGCTCACACTTGTAATCCCAGTGCCCAAGAGGTAGAGGCAGGACGATCAGGAGCTAAAGGTCATCCTTGACAGTGAGTTCAAGGCCAGCCTGAGCTACATGAGACCCTGTCTCAACAACAAACACCTAAGGAAATAAGGGTGGACTATTGCTGGGCTGTGGTGGCACATGTCTTTAATTCCAGCACTCAGGAGGCAGAGACAGGTGGATCTCTGCGAGTCGAAGGCCAGCCTGGACTACAGAGCGAGTTCTAGGACAGCAGGGCTACCCAGAGAAACCCTGTCTTGAAAAACAACAACAACAGAAAAGAGTGGACTGTTAAGGAACATAGGTCCCTTGTGGAACTGGATCTCTAAGCAAGAAACGGGGACCGCCGGGCATTGGTGGCGCACGCCTTTAATCCCAGCACTCGGGAGGCAGAACCAGGTGGATCTCTGTGAGTTCGAGGCCAGCCTGGGCTACCAAGTGAGTTCCAGGAAAGGCGCAAAGCTACACAGAGAAACCCTGTCTCGGAAAAAAAAAAAAAAAAAAAAAAAAAAACGGGGACCTACAGCCAATGACACCCATTTGGTGAGCCCACTTTGCCCACCAGACTAGCTGCGATCCAACACCCTCAGGCTACAGGCCAACACACTTGTAGGCTACAACTGGTATGGGGTACGCACGTGTTCCTTTCTTCTTCTTAAAGATTATTGTTATTTTAAATTTATTTTATGTGTACGGGTGTTCTGCCCATGTCCCTGCATACCACAGTCCCATTGATGCCAGAGAGGGTGTCGGGAATCCCTGCAACTGGAGTTAGATGGTCGTGAGCCACCATGGGGATGCCGGGAACTGAACCCACGTCTTCTGCAAGAGCATCAAGTGTTCCTGACTGCCGAGACAGCCCACGCTTACGCTTCCCATGCTGGAGCTCCAGCTCGCACCATGCACAGGCCAAGCACAAGCCCTTCCACTGACGGACATACTAGCCGCCTTACATTTCTGCTTTCTCTCTTTTCTGCATCTCATTTATTCTCTGACAATTTCATTTGTGCATACAATGTATCTTGGTCTTAGGCACCCCAATTTCTCCCTCCTACTTCCTTTGGCACCCCGTAACATGTCCACCTACCACTTTCATGCCCCCCCCCCCTTTTCTGGCGGCCAAATGAGTTTACCTGGTGCTGCCAGGCGGACTGTTAACTAACCTTTTGGACTTGACCCTGTCAGGGTTTCGTCCTTGAGTGCAATGGCTGTGTCCTGCGCAGAGGACTATTTCACGGCGCTCTTCCCCATCCTCCAGCTCTTAGGCTCTTCCTGCCCCTCTTCCGTATTTCCCGACCCTGGGGTGTGGATAGAGATGTCCTGCTTAGGGCTGAGCCCTCGACAATCACTTCTTCTCAGCACTGTGACCGTTATGAGTCTGCCCTGCTGCCCACAGGAGAGTTAGCTGGCTGAGGCTGAAAGCAGCACTAACCTAGGATATAAGCACAAAGTTAGGTAAGGCCATTTAGCATTCAGGTTCTTCCTGGGCCTATGAACTCATAAGCCACTGGTTCTTTTTATTTTTTATTTTTATTTTTTTTTCCTTTATTTATTTATTTATTTATTTTAATTTTTTGAGACAGGGTTTCTCTGTGTAGCTTTGTGCCTTTTCTGGATCTCACTCTGTAGACCAGGCTGGCCTCGAACTCACAGAGATCTGCCTGGCTCTGCCTCCCGAGTGCTGGGATTAAAGGTGTGCACCACCATTGCCCGGCTCAAGCCACTGGTTCTTAGCCTGTGGGTCCTGAGCCCTTTGGGCCTGTTTCACAGAGGTGGCATATCAGATACCCTGCATATCAGATAGCTACCATATAATTCGCAACAGCAGCAAAATTACAGTTAGGAAATACAAAAACTAATCTCACGGTTGGGGTCACCGCATGAGGACCTACGTTAAGGGGTCAAACGCAGCATCAGGAAGGTTGAGAAGCACTGGGATTTTGGCAGGTCCACAGTCCCGGGGATGCAGTCTCTTCTGTAGAGCACACCTTAGATCTGCTCAGGAAGTGGTCACCCACCCCCGTAACCTTCACACTACTGCTGCAGTGGGGGGGGGGGCACACACTGCCTGAGCGTGTCGCGTCCAGTGCTGAGGAACCACCGCCGGTGGCTGTTGTCGTCCCCTCCCCCCTCCCCCCTCCCTCCGTCCCGCCCGCCGTCCCCCTCCCCCCCCCCCCCCCCCCCCCCCCCCCCCCCCCCCCCCGGCCTGCACGGCCCCTTTAAGCTGAGCTCCAGCTTGATCTATGTCCTGCAAGCAACAGGGCCGGCCCTCCTAGCTAGTTACGGTGGGCACCCAAGAGCAGTGGCAATAGTTCCCATGTTTGAAGGACTTGGGGGGCTCCTTGACCAATTATTGGTATTTCTAATACCCACTTTTATTTTACGTGTATGGCTGTTTTGCACAGCTTGTATATGCCTGGTGCCTATGGAGGCCAGAAGAGGACATCCGATCCCCTAGAAAAAGAGTTACAGTTGCGAGGCACCAAGTGGGTGCTGGGAATCAAACCCTGGTCCATGGAAGAGCAGCCAGTGCTCTTAAACGCTGAGCAATCTCTCCAGTCCCCAATTGTTTTGTTTTTCAGTTTTTGTTTTGTTTTGTTTTTTTGAGACAGGGTTTCTCTGTGTAATAGTCCTGGCTGTCCTGGATCTCGCTTTGTAGACCAGGCTGGCCTCGAACTCACTGAGATTTGCCTGCCCCCTGCCTCCCAAGTGCTAGGATTAAAGGCGTGCACCACCAATGCCTGGCAGAGCAATGTGTGGTTTTTTTTTATAATTTTTTTTTTTTTGAAATAAGTTCTTGGATTTTATGCAGCCCTGGTTGGCCTTGAACTCACTATGTGGCCCAAGATGTCCAGGCACTTCTGATTCTCCTGTCTCCACTCCCGAGTGCTGGGATTACAGGCATAGACCATCAGCCATTTTATGGGGTGCTATGTTTACCACTTTGGTTGGTGGTGGGACCTGGGAGAGTGGAGCCTGAAAATGAGGTGGACTAAAGTCGCATGCAATCGCCAGTTTGCGAGAGTCACCTGAGTAAAGGTCTCATGCACTCAACCTGTCTATAGCAACAAGGACAGCTGCGCCTGGTAAAGACGCGTTCCCCACCTTGGCACCGAAACACTAACAACGGACAGTTGTAGCGGATAATCTGAAGGGAACTCACTCCTGTCTGCCACACCCGGAGGGCACTCGAGCATTCCACCAACAGTTCAGAGTCTGGAGGACACCCAGGTCAGCAGACTTGTCTCGTCGTCTTGGCGTTTCCTCACAAGCACCCAGAATTCCCCTTGCACGACTTCACTCTCGGCCCCTGTCCCGACAGCGCTGGGACTGAGCACTGCGTAAGCACTCTACCAGCAGAGACAACTCCAACCCCTACGCTTCTTTTCATCTTGGGCGGGTGCTTTATCCTGCTTCATTTCACTGCGAGACAGGAGCTCACTAGATATCCCAGACTGGCCTCAAACTCCACATCCTCTTGCCTCAGTTTCCCGAGTGTTTTTTTTTTTTTAAGATATATTTATTTATTATGTATACAGTGTTCTGCCTGCATGTGTCCCTGCAGGCCATATGAGGGCACAGGATCTCATTACAGATGGTTGTGAGCCACCATGTGGTTGCTGGGAATTGAACTCTGGGCCTCTGGAAGAGCAGCAGGTGCTCTTAACCTCTGAGCCATCTCTCCACACCCCCACCCCCCCGAGTGTTTAAGAAGAGAGGAGACCAAATGCTCTGCGCCTCTTAGTTGTGTCTGCAGTGTTGCTCAGGATCGCTCTACTCCCTTTAGTTCCTGACAACTACAATTCCCAGCCTGTCTGGTTTGGGGACGGTTAGGTGTAGATGTATCCAATCGTCTTTTTAAAATAAAAAACACAGAGCCAATGTAAAAGAGAGAAAGCCGAGAGGTCAGAGCTCAGAGATAAAATCTTACCTCCTGCAGTGCTCCTAACTTCCCCGAGAGAGAGAGCTACTTCCTGTTTGTCTGTGTTTAAATAGTCTTTCTGTTCTGCCTTCTCATTGGTTCTAAACCAAACCACATGACTGCCTCATCACTGCCTGTAAGTACCGCCCTCCAGGTCTTAAAGGCATATGTCTCCAATACTGGCTGTATCCCTGAACACACAGAAATCTACCTAGCTCTTCTAACCACCATGCTCTTGCTATGGCTCTAATAGCTCTGACCCCAGGGCAACTTTATTTATTAACATAAAATTAAAATTACATTTCAGTACAAATAAAATATCACCATATTTCCCCTTTTCTATTTTAATAAAAAGAAAAAAGGCAAAAGGTTATAACTAACAAAAGAAAAACTATATACAAAAGTACAATAACTATATACAATATATACAAGTAACAAATACCTAAAAGATGTCTAGTCCATTTGTATTTGACAAATCAGAGAAAAATAATTCCCTTATCTGTCCTATTTTAGTAAGTCCAAAATGTATCTAATTCACTTTCTATCCTAATTATCTTCAACTATAACTAACTAATCTTCAACTCCCTCAGAGACCCAAGAAGGAAATAATATTAGCTAACAAAAATAAAAACAGGAAGTGCACAAAAGCAACTTCCAAAAATTTTGTGAGTTGACAGAAACAGCCAGCTGCCTGGACAGTCACCTGAGGTTTCTCCGCAGTGTTGGGGCATCATCTTCAGCCTATAGGCTTATAGTATCTGACAGACTCATTTGTGAAGTAGGTTGTACACAAGGTCAACAGTTCAACCTCACATTGGGTGAGAGCAGTCCATGTGGTTTGGTTTAGAACCAATGAGAAGGCAGAACAGAAAGACTATTTAAACACAGACAAACAGGAAGTAGCTCTCTCTCTCTCTCTCTCTCTCTCTCTCTCTCTCTCTCTCTCTCTCGGGGAAGTTAGGAGCACTGCAGGAGGTAAGATTTTATCTCTGAGCTCTGACCTCTTGGCTTTCTCTCTTTTACATTGGCTCTGTGTTTTTTATTTTAAAAAGACGATTGGATACATCTACATCTGGCGCCCAACGTGACAAGAATCCATTAAAAACTGCTTGGGGCCGGCTCCCTAGCCGGAGCAGCCGGCTCCCTAGCCCCGGCCCAGGTCTGCTTGGGCTCAGGCCGGACTGTGAGCTGCTTGTGTTAGGCATTTTTAAACTTCCCGTGCCAACGTTTCTCTACGTTTCTCCTAAAATCAAGCAGGCAAAATTTCTCTAGTTCAGGCCGGTTCTCTCAAGGGAAGCACTGTAACTTCTCAGCTGTGCCAAACTGAAGCCGAAGGAAGGATCACACCTTCAGAAGGACAGAGTATACCTGTTGTCAGACTTGGATCATTTTATTCTAGTTTGGTGCTTTCTTTTTGGTTTTGAGACAGGGTCTCACTATGTAGCCCTGCCTGACTGATCTCAATCTCATTATGCAGATTAGGCTGGTCTCAAACTCACAGAGATCTGCCTGACTCTGGTTCCTGAATGCTGGTGTTAAAGGCACACCTCCACTAAGCCTATCCATGGGACGTCAACTTAAAGTGCACTTCCTGGAGCTGGTGGGATGCTCAACACGTAACGGCACTTGCTGCCAAGCCTGACAACCTGGACCTAAGTTTATCTCTGGAACCCACATGATGGAAGAAGAGAATGGACCCCTGAAAGTTGTCCTCTGACCTCCACACATGGCACCTGTACACACACACTATAATTTAAATAAAAAATAAATACAATGCGTTTAATGCATTTTCTGCCTGGTGTGGTAAGCAGGCATGTAATCGCAGCACTTGGGGACTGAGGCAGAAGGATGGTATCATCGTGAATTTTAGGTTAACCTGGGCTACACAGTGATGTCAAGGCCAGTCAGGGCTATATAGTGGATGCTGCCTTACAAACAAAACACCAAAATGGCCCAGGCCTGTAATCCCAGCACTTGAGAAGCAGAAGCAGGAAGAAGGTTCCGTGTTATCTTAGTTACCTAGGGAGTTAGAGGCCAGCCTGGGCTCCGTAAAGGCCTGTGTCAAACAAGAACCAACCAGCAAGCAGACAGAAGATGAACGGGCTCGGGATGGTCCAGCACCAAGAGCACATCCTTTTGCAGAGGACTTGGCTTTATACCCACATCAGGCAGCTCACAACTGCCTGGAACTCCATGTCTTCCGAGTTCCCATTGTTTCGCATCACGTGTTCGAACCCTCACTCCACACACACATTCACAATTAGGAATCTCTTAAATCTTAAACAAGTGGTTCAACTGGCGGAGACCCTCCACACTGGGGTTCCCTCCTGGGCCCCGGATTAGGCACAAACACACTCAAACACCTGTTTTCACATTTATTTTCTTATTTTTTAAGATTTATTTACTTTTGTATGAGTGCTCTGTCTGCATGTCTGCCTGCAGGCAAGAAGGCGGCGGCATCAGGGCCCATCACAAATGATCATGAGCCACCATGTGGGTGCTGGAAATTGGACCCAGGTCCTCTGGAAGGGCAGCCAGTGCTCTTAACCACTGAGCCATCTCTCCAGCCCTGAGAGCACTTTATTGAGAGGGGAAGAAAAGTTAAAGTGGCTGGTTTCTGACTCAGGCAGAAAAACAGAAGTGAATGACCTTGCAGGCGTCATTTTTCTTTCTTTCTTTTTTTTTTTTTTTTTTTTTGATTTTTCGAGACAGGGTTTCTCTGTGTAGTTTTGGAGCCTGTCCTGGAACTCACTCTGTAGATCAGGCTGGACTCAAACTCACAGAGTTCCACCTGCCTCTGCCTCCCGAGTGCTGGGATTAAAGGCGTGCGCCACCACTGCCCGGCAGTGTCATTTTTAAGAAGAGAAAAGGGGAGGTCTGCGTTAGAATGGGCTTGGATATTTTGATTGGGCATTTATTTAGGTGAACCAAAGAGTTTTTGTTGTTGTTTTTGTTTGTTTGTTGAGACAGGGTTTCTCTTTGTTGTCTTGACTATCCTGGAACTCGCTCTGCAGACCAGGCTGGCCTTGAACTCAGAGATCCTCCTGCCTCTGCATCCTGAGTGCTGGGATTATAGACGTGCACTACCACCAGCTGGCTCCAAAGGGGCTTTTGATTGCTGGACTTCAATTCTTTGATAGCTGGACCTTGGTAGTCAGCCTCAAGAGGAGGAAGTGGACAAAAGGGACTAGACCTTGGTGGCTAGCTTTAGGAATGTCATCTAAGGCATAGAGAATGGAGAGTGCTTACCACGTTCAAGCTGGCCAGTCTCTTCATCGACCCCTCCAGTCCTAGAATTCCCATTGGTCAAGTGTCAAGGCTTTGAAGAGCTTTCATGGGAAGGTGAAGCATGCTGCAGGCCAACACTTGGCAGTCAGTTCAGCTTCTTGGCTCTGCAGTAACTTACTAATCTTTGTTCAGATTTTGGTGTTGCTATTAATACACAGTGACTCACCAGAAGCACAGCTTCCTGGAATGTTCTTCCCAAGGAGGTGATGTTCCTTCCCATGGAAGACAACTCTGCAAATCATTCTTTAAAGGTCTGAGCACATCCAGAACCCTTAGACGGGGCAACAAAGCTTCCTAAACGATACAAAAGCATGTAAATGAATTGCTCTCGGCACAAAGGCAAAGTATCAATTGTATTTATCGGTTATTCATCCCACAAATATGGACCAGGCGCCTGCCTTGTGCACCAAGCCAGCAGTGAAGACTTTCTGTCCACACCTGTCTTTGCAGCAGACAGGAGAGGCAGGCTGACCTGCAGCTACCAGTCATCCCATTACAGTGTGCAACGGAAGGTACGGGTAGCCTGGGAGTGTAGCACAGTGGTAGAGTGCTACCCTACAATGTGAGAGGTATTGGGTAACATACTCAGAGGGAGGGAGAGAATGCAAGAACATTCAGGGGCATATGTCACAAAAAGATTTTCTCAAGAGAGGCATCTAACCAGAGGCAGACAATGGAGTGGGTGTTAGCTGGAATGCAGAGGCGGAGAGGCCATGCCAACCAAGTTAGTGCTCACTCAATCAGGCATGCTGTTTGTGGGATGAAATATTTTGAAAATAGTTGTGTGAATTGGGAATGGTGGCTTATCCCTGTAATCCTCCTAAGCACTGAGGGGAGATCTCTGAGAGTGGTGAGACCAGTTATATACCAAGTTCCAAGACAGCCTGGGCTACATGGAGATCTCACAAGAAAAAATAAGCTATGGTCCCAGCCGTGGTGGCGCACACCTTTAGTCCCAGCACTTGGGAGGCAGAGGCAGGCAGATTTCTGTGAGTTCCAGGTCAGCCTGGTCTACAGAGAGAGTTCCAGGACAGCCAGGGATACACAGAGAAATCAAGCCTCAAAAAACCAAAACCGTGCTTGCTTCGGCAGCACATACACCAAAACTGTAATGATAGAGAGATTAGCATGGCCCCTGTGCAAGGATGACAAGCAAATTCGTGAAACGTTCCATATTTTAAAAAAACAAACAAACCAAAAAACTAACAAACAAGAGAAGCTATGGATGTGCCTCAGCTCAGTGATGAGCACTTCCCTAAAATGCATGAGATCCTACATTTAATCCTCACGACTAGACACACACCAGAGCAGGGAATGATGGGGTACACTTGTAATGCCACACTTGGGAGAAGAGCTCAAAGACAGTTTTAGCCATGGAACGTTCAGGTTAGCCTTGGCTGTTAAGACCTTGTGTCAAACTCAGGAAATCCCTGTGCTGGCTAGTTTTGTGTCAACTGACAAGTTTGTCATCTGAGAGGAGGGAACTTCAACTAAGGCCTCTAAGGCAGGGGGAATCTCATTTCAGTAACTTTTAATCAGATGAGTACCGGGGCATGTCTGTGGAGGGTTGTCCTATTGATATGGACCCAGCCTATTGTGGGCATCATCATCATTCCTATGCAAGCACACGTATTTGCTTACTATATAGACAGAAACCGGTCAGCTCAAGAAAATGGGCAAATGGGTGCATTCATTCATCTCTGCTCTTCACTGTGGACGTGATGACTAGCTGCTTAAGTTCATGCTGCTGGCTCTTACAAAATGGTAGTCTATAACTTGGTATTATAAAGTAAACCCTTAAAAAATTTTTAATTAAAAAAAAAAAAAAGCCTCCAGAGAGCCGGGCCGTGTGGTGCATGTCTGCATGTCTTCAATCCCAGCAGAGGCAAGCAGTTCTTTAGGACTTCCAGGCCAACCTGGTTTCAAGACAGCTAGAGATGTCTCAGGGGTAGAAGTTGGGGGTTTAAAAAAAAGGGGGGGGGGCCTAAGATGGGCCTTATGCATGCCTGCAGAGCATTTTCTTAAGGACAGAAGGGGGAGGGCCCAGCCCATTCTGGGTGCTGCTGCTACTGGCTGGTGGTTCTGGGTTCTATGAGCAGGCTAAGCAAGCCTGAGGCAAGCTGAGGCAGAAGCCCTTCCATGGCCTCGGCCTCCAGATTCCTTCCCATCTTGACTTCCTTTGATTAACAGGGCTGTGGAGGTGTAAGGTAAATAAACCCTTTTCTCCCCAAGTTGGTCATGGTGTTTCATAGCAATAGAAACCCTGCAACAGTCCTGTAAGTGTAATTGGGCCAGTGGACAGGAGGTTGTTCACAGTTGCCTCCACCTTTTTACTGTTGAGTATATGCACATTGTGTAACCACCGCCATCATCCAACTCCACTTTGAACTATACCTTCCCATTGCTTGAGACAAGGTCTCATGCAGTTTAGGCTGGCCTTGAAGTCCTAATCCTGCCTGTATTTTGTGTGAATGGATGGAACCCAGGACTTCATGCATGCTAGACCACTAACCACCTGCTAGCCAGCCCCAGGTTATTTGAACCTATGGAGGACTACTTCCTCTGCCTCTTCATGGTGGTGGAACATCTTCGTGCCTCCTGCGCTACTACCAACCCTCCCTCCCCCATGCAATGCATTCTGATCAGGATTCATCCTATTTGATGTACTGCCGCCACTTTGACTTTGCCATTCTGTCCACAGCTGTTTGTGTGGTACTGATGGATTAGGATCTTGCACATCCCGCCTGCACCAGAGGCTAGCTGCACCATCCAGGTTGTCACACTCAAGTGAGCAGGATTTCCCTATAAAACTTTGCTGGCTTTAACACAGAACCCCATTGCACCCTGGCTACCTCTTCCTAAACCAGTTTCTTTCTTTTTTTTTCCAAGACAGGGTTTCTCTGTAGTGCTGGTGCCTTTCCTGGAACTTATTCTGTAGACCAGGCTGGCCTGGAACTCAGATATCCGCCTGCCTCTGCCTCCCAAGTGCTGGGATTAAAGGTGTGTACTACCACTGCCTGACTCCTAAACCAGTTCTTTATTGCTTAAATGCCTTCAACCACCTTCTACCACTAAGCTACAAAGATTCTAGTACCTCTTATTTAAAAAAACGAAACACATTTCACACCTTTTTTTTTTTTAATCTCATCTGTATTTACCTTTTAAAGTAGAATATGACCAAGCACTATATTTCCATTCAGACTTGAAGGGTTACAAGACCTAGGGAAGCATAGGGTTTTGTTCTCGGTACTTTGGAAAACAAGCCACATGGGGAATTCTTCTGTTTTAGCTTTTGTTCTTCTAAGACTACAACATGCAGAATGACTACAGGGGATGAAAAATTTTAAGATGAAACTTAAGCCATCTTAATTTTTTTCCTTTTAAACATGAAGCTAAATCTCAGAATACTCCCAAGTGACAAATTATTTGGTCTACTAAGGAATCCAGCTTCTGAACAGCTAAACACTTCAGACCACAGTTAATAGGTTACATTACGTCTTACAACAAACGTTCTACCAACCTGTTGAATTAAACCTATAGTATCACAGTATCACAAGTAGAAAGAAATTTTTATCTTCCCCTTAGTTTACATGCCACACAGATGTTTTAAACGTTAACAAAAATAAACAAAAATCCTGGAAAATATATTATCAGAGAAGGAATGAAGGTAAGCGTCAAAGTTCTGGTGAAGTTTAGTCTACTTCTTCCATGCGCGATGTGTCGTCATCTCCTTCCAGGGGTGGCATCTCTTCAGTTACAGCAGCACTGGTATCATCCACAGTAGGATCATCTTCATCAATACCTTGATTTGAAAATATAAGGGTTGCAGTTGTTAATGCCAGTCTCAAATTGCTTTAGACTGAGCATTAAAAAATACAAAACCAAAAAAACCCCAGGAACCTCATTCATACTGGGCAGGTCAAGTACATGCCTGTAAACCTCAGCACTTACGAGGCAGAGGCAACAGAATCAGTCCAAGGCTACCCTCAGCTATCTGAGGCTAAGTTTGGGCTAATGTGACTGACTACCTCAAAACAAAGGACACTATTCATTCACCCCTTACATAGCTGAGGTCTTCCACAAGAGCAATAATCCAATTTTTGTCTCAAATAGCTCATAATGAACACGTTTCTTTTCCTTCTAACATGTAGTCTGCATCTTACCTAGACCAAGCTTGATCATCCTGTAGATCCTGTTAGCATGTGTCTGGGGATCTTCCAGACTAAAGCCAGAAGACAGGAGTGCAGTTTCATACAGCAAGATGACCAGATCCTTCACAGACTTGTCATTCTTGTCAGCCTCCGCCTTTTGCCGTAGGGTTTCAATAATGGAGTGATCAGGGTTTATCTCCAGGTGCTTCTTTGCTGCCATGTAACCCATTGTTGAGTTGTCTCTGAGGGCTTGAGCTTTCATGATTCTCTCCATGTTTGCTGTCCACCCGTATGTGCTCGTGACAATACAGCATGGGGATGTCACCAGTCGGTTTGATACAACCACCTGTTTAAAAACAAAAACACACCAAGTGATGACTAAGGCCTATGAAAACTTAGCAAAAATACATGCAAGTGTAGGTACCAATCGGCAGTTATGTAATCCAAACTATTTTTTTTTCCTAAGATAAAAGGACCAAGTAGCAGGTCAGTGATAGAAATGCAAGGAAACGTTCACATACCTTTTCAACCTTTTTCTCCAAAATATCTTTCATAATTTTGCAGAGGTTTTCAAATTTTGTCTTTTTCTCTTCCTGTTTCTTTTTCTCCTCTTCATCTTCTGGGAGTTCCAGTCCTTCTTTGGTAACTGACACCAAGGTCTTACCCTCAAATTCCTTCAGCTGTTGCACACAATACTCATCAATGGGCTCAATCATATAGATTACTTCTAAGCCATGCTTTCGGAGACGTTCCACAAAGGCCGAGTTAGCAACTTGGTCCTTGGTCTCACCTGAGAAATAAAGTTACTTTTAGAAATGGTTTCATGCACTCAACTTTTCTACCTAGTTATAGGCTTAAGTGTAACTAGATTGGACACTCTTGCTTACAAAAATGCTGTCCTCAGCATCACACAGGCAGAGAAAACACCATCACCTGTGATAAAGTAGATGTGCTTCTGGTTTTCCTTCATTCTGGTGCAATAGTCCTTGAGAGAAACCATCTCATCTCCAGAAGCAGATGTGTAGTACCGCAACAGCTCTGAAAGCTTCTTCCGATTTTGAGAGTCTTCATGAATTCCAAGCTGAAACAAACCATACATAAGGCACATGAACATTTCCCACATTTACAGATAGAAACACTTGGGAGGCAGAGGTATCGAAGTTTGAGGCCAGCCTTTAATTCCAACACTCAGTGAGTTCAAGGCCAACCTGGTCTACAAAGTGAATTCCAGGACAGCCAAGGCTGTTACAGAGAAACCCTTTCTCAAAAAACAAAAACCAAACACTTGTCTCAAAAACCAACCACCAGAAACCAAAGCTAGTTTGAAAACTGCCAGTTAACAGGAAAATGTGTCAACACCAACCTTTATATTTTTTGAGAACTGCTCATAAAACTTTTTGTAGTTTTCTTTATCTTCTGCCAGTTCAGTAAATAGTTCTAAACATTTCTTGACCAAATTCTTTCTGATAACTTTCAAAATTTTGCTTTGCTGCAACATTTCACGGGAAATATTTAGAGGAAGATCCTCAGAATCCACCACTCCTCTAATGAAATCTGGGTAGGAAAAGAAGACCAAAAATAACTAATCATTCTTAAACACTGTAATGCATCATCTTTTATCTCCAGGGGACTGAACCTAGAGCCTCAAGTTAGGCAAGGACTCTGCCAACAGTTGACATCCTCAGCCCCCTAAACCAATACAGACCCCAGAAGAAATAGGATCCATTTTCTTGACTGTTGTTAACACTGCTTATTCTTCCTACTCATACTTACTCAGATACTCAGGGATTAACTCCTCACAGTTATCCATGATGAAAACTCTGCGCACATACAACTTGATGTTGTTCTTTTTCTTTCTGTTTTCAAACAGATCAAAAGGAGCACGTCTTGGGACAAAAAGAAGGGCCCGGAACTCCAATTGTCCTTCAACAGAAAAATGCTGCAATAAAATGAAATACTTTTAAGTGTACATTCTATAGGTGAGTGGGTGTAAAGATAATCCAACCTGATAAACTGCAGACTAGCTTTAAAGCATGCAGTAGTCACTTACCTTCACTGCCAAATGTTCTTCCCAATCGTTGGTTAAGCTCTTGTAAAATTCTCCATATTCTTCATTAGTAATGTCATCAGGATTTCTGGTCCAAATAGGCTTTGTTTTGTTGAGTTCTTCTTGATCAATGTACTTTTCTCTTATCTTCTTCTTCTTCTTGTCACCATCTTTCTTTTCTTCTTCTTCATCAGAACCAACATCTTCTATTTCAGGCTTGTCCTCTGACTCCTTTTCTTCTTTTTCTTTCTCTTCCTCTTTATCTTCTTTTTCTTCAGCTTCATCATCACTGACTTCCTTATCACGTTCCTTCTCCACCTTCAAAAAGACAAGTCACTTCAATGTCTGCATTATACAACTAAAGGACACAGCTAAGGAATGAAATATAAATAAATCAAAATGAACCCAGCAGGCACTACATAACCAGAGGCTTCTTTCCCATCAGTATTGTCCATACTTTCATCAACAGCCCTTTTCAGAATACACAGACCTAACAAACTGGTTCCAAACAGGCTTTACCCTACTTCTAGTAAACGTTAGATTTACCATTACTTTTAAGAACTAGGATTTTTAGGCTGGAGAGAGAGATAGCTCAGAGGTTAAGAGCACTGGCTGTTCTTCCAGGGGGTCCTGAGTTCAATTCCCAGCACCCACATGGTGGCTCACAACCATCGATAATGAGATCTGATGCCTTCTTCTGGAGTGCAGGCATACAAGCAGGCAGAACACTGTATACATAACAAATATTAAAAAACAAAAAACTATAAATATTAAAAAACAAAAAACTAGGATTTTGGCCAGCCATGTTGGCACACACTTTAATCCCAGCACTTGAGGCAGAGGCAGGTGGATCTGAGTTTGAGGTCAGCCCAGTCTACAGAGTGAGCGGCCACAGCTGTTACATCTGAAGTTGAAAGGAAAAAACTTACGAAGAGAGTGATGGGGTAGCCAATAAACTGAGAATGTTTCTTTACAATCTCCTTTATTCTCCGTTCCTCCAAATACTCGGTTTGGTCTTCTTTCAGGTGTAAGATAACCTTTGTTCCACGGCCCATTGGTTCACCTGGTGAACGGAAAAAGGTAATGGCCTCAATTTAAATGGCTGAGACAGTCAGTATTAAAATAGTCTGTAACCTCAGTGCTTGCTGGAGGCGTGAGGGGGAGTGAAATCATTATTAGTGTGTCTTCACCCTGCTCCCGAACCCCAGACAGCTCACCTTCATTACACATGCAAATGCCCCCACCGTTTGCACTACTACTGAGCAAACATTACCTGTACATACAATTTTTGTATTTCCTCTAGCAACCCAGCTCCTCAAACTCACCCTCTAACAATTCTGTCGGAGGACTAAACTAGGTATCACAGACTACCTCTGAACTCTTTACAATTCTCCCACCTAACATTCTCAACCACTTGACTAAACCTAGTCAGGCACACGCCACCCCCACCCCACCCCAATCTCTCCAAAAATTCTGGCTTTTGCCTACCTGTGTCAGTCCTCACTGTGAATGAGCCCCCTGCTGAGGATTCCCAGGCATACTGCTCATCATCATTATGTTTGGTGATCACAGTCACTTTCTCAGCAACCAAATATGCAGAGTAAAAACCAACACCAAACTGGCCAATCATAGAGATATCTGCACCAGCCTGCAAAGCCTCCATAAAGGCTTTGGTACCAGACTTGGCAATAGTACCAAGGTTATTGATCAGGTCAGCCTTGGTCATTCCAATTCCTGTATCCACAATAGTAAGGGTTCGATCTTGTTTGTTGGGAATAAGATTAATGTGCAGCTCCTTCCCAGAGTCTAGTTTACTAGGGTCCGTCAGACTCTCGTATCTGATTTTGTCCAGAGCCTATTAAGAAAACACGAAAAACGTCAAGCATATAGCCAAGGTGAATTTTTTTTTTAACTGAACCGAAACCTAATTCTCCAAGGATACACTTACATCTGATGAATTTGAAATCAGCTCCCTCAGAAAGATCTCTTTGTTTGAATAGAAAGTATTGATGATCAAGGACATCAACTGGGCGATTTCTGCCTGAAAGGCGAAAGTCTCGACCTCCTCCTCCTCCATGGGTTGGTCTTGGGTCTGGGTTTCCTCAGGCATCTAGAAAGAGCACAGCGACTTTCAAGCCTCACGGTCTGTCTGCAACCGTCCTCATTAATACTCGCCCTATAAATTGATCTGCAGAACTCGATTGCGTCTTAAGAAAGGGACCCAACAGGAAAAGGCGAGAAGGGGGGCGGCTGGATGACAAAGGGATGACCTCATTTCAGAATGCGGTAATTACGAGGCGCATGTGCGCAACTCCGGGAAGACGTTCGGACCCGAGCGGCTCCACGCACGCCGTCCCCAACCGCCACCCTCCCCCACCGCCCTGCGCTATGGCGCCTCCGGAGCCCCGCCGGGAGCCGCGGTGGCCGGCGCAGGAGGCGGGAGCCGAACGCTCGCCTCGCGCCCGGCTCTTCCTCTCGGCGGCGGCGAAGCCGGGGCCGCATCCTCGGCCAGGGCCTGGGGCTGAGGCGCGGCGGCCGCCCGGGGCCTAGGGTCTGTCTGGTCATGGCGGCCCACCTCCGCGGGCTGAGGGGCTCGGAAGGCGGCCCCGCCGGCCCGCCGGCCCCGCACAGGCTCGCACCCCGCAGGCTCGCACCCCGCATCCCCCCACCAGGCCCCCGCAGACCGGGCCCTCACCTTTGCGGAGTGACCACGCACGGGACGTGACCGGCTGCACCACCACACTGAAGCAACTGGCGCGCCGCCCCCCGCGCCTGCCTTATATAGCGGCGGGCCCGCCCAGCGCGCGGAGCTCTTTCCAGAAGCCTCCCGAACCTTCCGGAAGAACTCCCCCCCCCAACCGTCGCCGCGGCCGCGCGCCCGCGCCTGCGCCCTGACAGCGCCCCGTCTCCCCCCCCCACCGGGAGCGCGCGGGACGAAGGCAAGCCCCTCCTCCACAGCCGGGGGAGGGGGGGGCTCTGCACATGCGTGGTCCGGCGTTCTCGGCGAGTCGCGCGCCTCGCGGGGGCGGCGCGCCACGCGGCGCATGCGCCGGAGCGGCGCCCCGGGAGCGCTCTGGTCCTGGGCTCGTCGCCTAGGGGACGTTCTGTTGTAGACGCGCGCGCCGTGCGAACCTCCGGGCTCTCCCGGCGCACACGGGCTCCGCCGCGCTGCGTGTTGAGGGCTGCCTTAGGTGCCTGAGAGGCCAAGGGCGCCCGTCTTGGGGTCCCCATCGGAGACGCAGGCCCGCGGCGGGGCGGCCCAGCTTCCCCCCTGATGGGAGGGTGCCTCCCGGAACCGAGGTTCTGCTTGCTGGAGCGGCCGGACCTCCCGCTGGCAGGCCCCGTGCGTGGCCGTCCTTGCTGGGGCCTGTACTGAAGCCTTACTGTGGGCAGTGCATGGTGGAGTCTCTAAATCCGTCCCTAGTGCCTAGGGCGGGGTGGGTGGTCTTCTCTTTACCAAAACCCGCACCCTCAAGCTTCAGAGTCGTTCTGTTAGGGAGCTAGCTAACAAATCGGTGCTACCCTGTTAACCTGTTGTAATTTGGGGGCCCGGAGAGATGACTCATCCAGCAAAGGCGCTTAAGTTTGATACCTGGAAGCCACGTGGCGGAAAAAGAATCAACCCTGAGCGCTGTGACACCCACGTGCCCATTCACGCACACAATGTAAAAATAAGTCTAAAGGGCTGGAGAGACGGTCCAGCGGTTCAGAGCACTTAGTGGAATCGAGTATGCATGTAAGGCAGCTCACAGCCACCCGTAACCCCAATTCTAGGAGACACAGTGTCCTCTAATGGTCTCTGGGGCACCAGGGACACATACGCAGTCAAAACACCCCAACTCATTTAAAACAACAACAAAAACCTGCCCTGATTTTTGAAGCATCCTTAGTATCCATATGAACTTACTTTGGGTGATTAAGGTGACCCAAAAGGTAATTTCTGCTGGGCAGTGGCGCATACTTAATCACCATTAGGCAGAGGCGGGAAAAAAAGTAGCCACTGTGAACAAAAACACATCAGGCAAATTCTCAGAGAAAAGAAGAGAATCTCCCCACCCCCACCCCTCTGCCACACACACCCAGAAGGAATGAGGTCCTTTTATACAGTTGGAAGACATCTGGCCTTGCTCTCTGGACCACTTGAGTGGGTATGATACTTGAATACAAACAGCTTACTATGTTGAGGTAATAGGTTTTTTTACTTTTTGATACAGGATCTCACTTTGCAGCTCTGGGTGATTTGTGTTAATCCCAACAGCGAGAGTAAGACCAACTACCACAATTTGAGCCAAAAAGCAAGCTTGATTTTAATTGCGGTGCACCCAAGAGCTGGCCAGCGACTGCCTCCGAAGTTGGGGTAAAGAGAGCAGCCCCAAATCTACCTCTTGGGCCCCTTTTAAGGAGTAAAATCACCAACAGTTTTACAGAAGGGAGACAACGGGGCAATAAGGAAATACAAGAAAACTTTAAAAAAATCATATGGTCACCCACCATGTGACTAGGGAGGGGTGAGAGAGGGCCAGGGAGGGTGAGGGTATTCTCAAAAACAAATCAGGGTCATGGACTGGGGAAGGTCAGGCTCCAGGAAACAGTGACTCAGCTCTCACAATAAAGAAAAACTTTTAGCTGGGTATGGTGGCCCATGCCTTTCGTCCCAGCACTCCAAAGGCAGGAGGATCTCTGTGAGTTCAAGGCTAGCCTGGTCTACTGAGTTCCACGACAGCCAAAGATACACAAAGAAATCCTGTCTTGGCTGGAGAGATGGCTCAGAGGTTAAGAGCACTGACTGTTCTTCCAGAGGTCCTGAGTTCAATTCCCAGCAGCCACATGAAGGCTCACAACCATCTGTAATGAGATCTGGTGCCCTCTTCCGGCCTGCAGGAATGCAGGCAGAACACTGTATGCATAATAAATAAATAAAATTAAAAAAAAAAAAGAAATCCTGTCTCGAAAAACCAAAAATAAATAAATATAAAAACTTTGAAAAAATACAACATAATGGCTCCTGCCTTTAAAATGGAGTCGGGCAGGTTCCTCACTTGCTGGCTGGCCCTGAATACATAGAGATCTGCCTACTGTGTCTCCTGAGGTGTGTGTACCACTGTACCCAGCTGAGGTAGTACTCTTACACTGTTTTCCCTAAGACAGGCCATTTGTGTTGGGTGCCAGGACCATTAGTTGGTGGTTTTAATTGTTTGTAACAAGCATCACAAATCAAGCTTCAAGCTGTTAGGGTCCTCTATGCTAAAAAGGAGAATTTTGCTTTTTATTTTTGGCCTTTTGGTTTCCACACTGTGAATTGAACCCAAGGCCTCCTACAAGCTATGCGAGGCAAGCTAGACCCGTCTCTCTTTTCGTTTTCACTTTGAGGTAGGGTGTCAGCTGCCAATACTGGCTTTAAAGGAACAATAGCTCCGGCCGGCTGTGAACTTGCTACTCTCCTATCTCAGCCTGCAGGTGGATCGCTGTGAGTTCAAGGCTAACCCGGTCTACACAGTGAGTTCTTTGCCAGCCAGGGATGTGTGGAGAGATATGTTTCAAACAGAACAAAAACAAAGAGCATAGCCCTGGGCCGGGAGACGGCTTGGTGGTTAAAAAGCTTGTTGTGTGGCGATGAACTCAGATCTCCAGCAACCCCTGGAAATGCCAGTGAGCATGGAGGCCAGCCTTAAGTCAGTTTGGGAAGGCAAAGATGGTGTCTTAGTCACTGTTCTATTACTGTGAAGAGACACCATGACCAAGGCAACTATTATAAGATAAAGCCTCCCATTGGGGGCTTGCTTACAGTTTCAGAGGTTAGTCCGTTATCATGGTTACATGCAGGCAGATTCAGCAGTAGCCGAGAATTACATCCTGATCCATAGGTAGAAAGAGAGAGACTCTGGCCTTGGCATGGGCTTTTGAAACTTCAAAGTCCACCCCAGTGACATACTTCCTCCAGCAAGGCCACACCTCTTAATCCTTTTAATCCTTTCAATTAGTGCCACTTCCCGGTGACTAAGCATTCTTATTCAAACCACCACAGATGGGATCTCTGAATAAACTGGCTAGCAAGATTATTTACATCAATAAGCTCTGAGTTTGACTGAGAGACCCTGACTGGATAAATCAGGTGGGAGAGTGATTGAAAATGATTTTCAATATCAACCTTTGTACTCTACATAAACTTGTATACATGTGCACACTCACCCACAAACTTGAAAAAAAAAATACATGTGCACCCACACAGATGTACCCACTCACATGCATACATGTACACATGCACCCTGTCACATAGAAAAATGGGAAGGGACCCACAGCTCTGATTCCTGAGCTGGAAGCAGAAGGGTCTCAAGTTTGAGGCCAGTCCGAAATACATAGAAAACCCTGTCCCTCAACCTTCTTCTGCTTCCTACTTACCCCCCCTCCAAAAAAAAAACCCTCCAAACAACTCAACAACAATCATGAAGCTCACACAGGAAGTGGCAGAATTCACTTATAACCCTAGCATTTCTGAAGCAGGGATAGGAGGAGCTCAAGTCTGAGGCAGGTTTGGTCTACACAGTGAGGCCTTGTTCCAAAACTAACTCTGGCTGGGGATGTAGCCCAGGGTCAGAACGTTTGCAGGGATCCTGGGTCCAGTTCCAAACTAGAGGAGGGAATCCTCTGGGAGCTGGAGAGATGGCTCAGTGGTCCAGAGCATTGGTTGCTCTTGCAGAGGACCCAGGTTTTATTCCCAGCACTCACAAGGTGAGTCACGACCATCTGTAACTCCAGTTCCAGGAGATCCCATACCCCCCATCTGATCTCTGAGGGCACCAATCATTCGTGTGGTGCACATGCATACACGTGGGCAAAAACGAACTGAGTACATCTGAAACAGAAGCAAAGCCCTTCTGTACACCTGACCCTATCATCTCTCTTCGCTCCCCAAATCCTTGCTGATGTCCTTCCTATTACCGCCAGGACAGAGAAAGCTCCTTAGTCAGGAACCAGAGGGATAGAGCCCTGTATGTGGCAAAGGTTTGGCCACTTGAATGGCAGGAAGAGATAAGGAGGGGCCAAATCATGTGGTCTAGTAGGCCAAAGCACTCGACTGTGGCCCAAAGATAATAGGGGGCACCAGGAGCTTCCTGAGAGTCCCACCCGGTCTTGTTTGCATCAATTCTGACTGTGGCGTGACGGAGGGGTGGGACCAGTGACTGTGACAGGACACCTACAACCAAGAACTGTTAGAACAAAACTGAGCGAGCCCATGAAGAATGGGTTGATGGGGACAAGGAGGGAGGAGACTGCAGAGATGGCTCAGTGGTTAAGGACACTGTATTGCCCTGCTTGCAAAGGGCTGACCAGTTCCTCGAACCCATATCAGGCAGCTCACAATGGCCTAGAACTTGAGCTCCAGGGGATCTGACACCCGCTTCTGGTCTGCACAGGCACTTCATGCATGTGCACATCCCATCACACAGATACATAAACATAATTAAAAACACAAATTCTAGGCCTGGTGGCACACACCTTGAATCCCAGCACTTAGGAGGCAGAGGCAGGTGGAACTCTTGAGTTTGAGGCCAGCCTGGGCTACAGAGCAAGTTCTAGGGGAGCCAGAGCTGCACAGTGAGACCTTATATTAACAATTAAACAAACAAAATCTAAAAAGGAAACAAGTGGGGTCCTGAGTGGATAGGGCTGTGGTCATCATGAGGCAGCGTAGAAACACAGAGAAAATGAAAGGGGCATGAGAAGGGAAAGGAAGCCTTCACTCTGGGATCTAATGAAAGGCTCTCTTGAAAAACCAAAAAAAAAAAAAGGCTCTCGCCAGCGGAGTTAAGAACGTCAAAACAATTAACAGCATTTGCTGTGAAGTTTGCCTGCAGAGACAATATTCCTGGTAGATAGAGATATATCAGATAAGAATGTTAAAATGACGGCTGGAGAGATGGCTCAGCAGTTAAGAACCCTGCTCTTCCAGAGGACCAGGGTTCAATTCCCAGCACCCACATGGCAGCTCACAGCTGTCTGTAGCTCCGGTTCCAGAGCTTCTGACACCCTCACACAGACATACATGCAGGGAAACACCAATGCATATTAAAATAAACAAACACCTAAGCATCTATATGACCTCACACCCTTCCTTCCTCTCTCTCTCTGCCCCCTTTTTGGGGGGATTTTCAAGACAAGGTTTCTCTGTGTAGCCCTACCTGTCCTGGAATCCACTCTGTAGACCAGGCTGGCCTTGAACTCAGAGATCTGCCCGTCTCTGCCTCATGAGTGCTGGGACTAAAGGTGTGCGCCACCACCTAGCTGCTTCACACCCTTTCTAGATATGAAGCTAAAATGTTCTGGGAATCTCAGACTAGACTAAAACTTTGGCTGATGGTAAAAACGTCTTTCTTAACTGTGCTTGCCACCTTAGTGGCCTATGGTTTTTAGCTTATCAGTTGTCATCTTACCCAACGCACCCCAGGACCCACCCTACTATCTCGTTTAATTTCTTCAGCACCCCTTTAGAAGCCACTGAAACCAAGTGTATAGCTATTAAAAAGACTCTTGAGCATAATTCTCCTGAGAAGTCTACACCCACACTTGCCTGAGCCTTGAGCTTTTCCTGAGTGCCTATTAGTCCCCATGCTTAAATATATGTTAAAATTTCCTCTTAAATTCTAGCCGTCTCTGATATTAGCTTGTCTCAAAATTCTTTTCATCAATGAAGAATCCTAGTTTCACCCAAGTGCAGTTATCTGGGAGAACCCCTCAGGCAGCCACAGATGGCAGTAAGACACTGGACCACATCCCAGTGTGGCTGACAATTACTGGGAAATAGATGGGCATGGGCAGGCACAATGACAGTTCAGTGGAACTGAAGACCCTGGAAAATAAGGGGAGAGAGACTGGGGTGTAAGTGGGTCCAACACTGCCCTGCTACAGTGTGGGTGTAGAGAGAAGGGGTAGGATCTTTCCTCCCAACATGTCTCCTTCACCCCCAAGACACCCCCTCGTGGAAGTCCAGTCCGTATCTGCTAGTGCTTATCTGGGGTGGGGGGGCAAAACAGCTTGACCACACAGCTGCCATGACAGGCTTAGAGGCCCAGACCCAGCTTCCGCCAGTCCCCACCCAGTGGGGCCTGTATCTAAGGGTTAATATCTGACATTCCAAACATTCCCTCTACCACCTAGACAAATGTCAGCCAATCAGGGTCCTGAACCCTGGAAATCGCCTCACCCCAACCTCTGCTATGATAAAAACCCCACCTCACCTGAGCTCAGGGCTCTCTGCTCTCACCCTTGCGTGAGAGGGACAGAGCCCAAGCTCAGAGTTTGAAGATAATAAAGGCTCTTTGCCTTTTTTTTTTTTAAAGACAGGGTTTCTCTGTGTAGCTTTGGCGCCTTTCCTGGAACTCACTCTGTAGCCCAGGCTGGCCTGGAACTCACAAAGATCTGCCTGCCTCTGCCTCCCAAGTGCTGGGATTAAAAAGCTTGTGCCATCACCACCCGGCGGTTCTTTGCTTTTTACATGTGGGATTCGGTCTCCATGGTGGTCTTCTGGGGGGTCCCCTTGATCTGGGCATAACAATCTAGAGTCAGGGATGGGACAAGTGTGCCTGAGCCCCACATTAGTAAAAGGTCCAAACAGGAGTAGTACCCCTTAAAGAAGCTTTGAGAGAGTGGGGAGAAGCCAGAAAGAGGCGAACAACCAGTGGATGAGCTTGGTCAGGTTCTTCAGTCCTGTCAGAGCAGAGGTCTTGGGGGTGACCTGGAACCTCTTTCCCCAGAGCACGTCATTTTCTTCAAACCTGCTGAGTCACCTGACTCTTCCGTCTGCCTCCACATCTGACAGCTGCCGATCTGTGAGCCTGGCCTGGGGTAGTTTTCCTTTGAACTGCCCTTTCTCCCATACTCAGGGGCTGCTCTGATACAATCCAAGCCTCCAGGGACCCACACCAGGCCCTCTCTAGCTGGCTTTTGCGGGACTGATTTGTACCTTTCCCAGCTACCATTCTCAGGAGCAGAAACCCTCAGGGCTCACAGGACACCATGTCCTCACTTTCTATCTAGGCTGTCAGCCCAGGACCCCACTAACCAGCTCATCTCTTCTGTCCCCTGAGACCCAGTTCACAAATTCACTGATTGGGGAGACCCCCTCCTATCTATATCCATCTCCATGCCAGACCCAAGAGTGGCAGACCTGTCACCAGGCCATGACAGCACTGTCCACACCACAGGTGAGTGCTCAGGTGGGACGGCTTTGTCAGTCCTGGCCTGACCATCTGGCAAGCTTACAAAGAATACAGAGGCTGGATCTGCTCAGTGGTAGAAGACATATTTAATGTGTGCAAGGCGCTAGGTTCCAGCCCCAGCACACCACAGACATTCGGGGAGAGGAACACATTCTCAAAGGTGGTGGCTGCTGCAGAGTTTTCCGTTTGCTCAGTCTTGCTCGTCCTCTCTCGGAGTTCTGTTCGCTCACCCCCCGCGGAGCCTCTAAAGCAGGACAGGCCTTGTGATGTTTACCACTCTTGAGGTGGTGGGTCCTGGGAGCGGGGGGGGGGGGGGGGGACCTAAAAGTGAAGCAGGCTAAGGTCTCATGCAATAGCCAACTTTATTCAGAGCCCCAGGCAATTTATACTCGGAGGGTTAAGAAGAATCACGTGAGTAAGATTTCAATCACAAGAAGCCACACCTGGTAAAAACACATTTTCCCCATGGGGCATCTAAACAAATAACAATAAACAGTTGTGGGCTGGAGCGATGGCTCAGCGGTTAAGAGCATTGGCTGTTCTTCCAGAGGTCCTGAGTTCAATTCTCAGCAGCCACATGGTGACTCACAACCACCTGTAATGAGATCTGGTGCCCTCTTCTGGCCTGCAAGCATGCAGTTAGGCAGAATACTGTATACATAACAAAAAATAAAAAAAAGAATTAATTAAAAAAAATAGACAGTTGTAATAAATAATCTGAAGCAAACTCACCTCTATCCGATACACCTGGGAGGAGCATGAAAACACAGTCCAAGAACAATTCCATGTTTTTGAAGAAACTGAGGTCGCAAGGTTCTTATTTTCTTGGAGCTTTCTCTCAAGCATTCAGAATTCCACTCACATGACTCCATTCCTGGAACGTGTTCTAACATTGTAAAATGCACAAGGACCCATCAGGGTCACTCAACATCTTTACCACCCCTTCCTTTATTCAAATTATGATAGCAGTTCAAGGGGCCACTGACCTGACCTCTCCACCTTGAGTGGTTCCCCAATGTGCCTGCAGCCTCTTCCTGGGACTCTTTACTGAGCTCAGCTCACTCCAGGTGCCTGCTCCACCACGCTAAGCTCACCAGGCTGAATTGAACTCATGGCTGTCATCTCTTTATCCTAGGCGCCATAGCCAGACCCAGCCCAGGGCAGGCAGCTGTGTAAGCATATAGAAAGAATTTGTAAGCAGACCCTTTCAACCCTAAGGGAGACATGGATGTTTAGCACCACCTGCTGGCCAGCTGTTTGAGGACTTCAGTTGAAACCTTCAAAGTGAGAATTAGAGATGTTAATTGAGCTCTAGTAGAGATGACTATCATTGGGGTCTTCACTCAGAGTTCAAAGCAAAGCTTCTGGTATTTCACTGTGGAAGAATAGCGTGCTCGCCCTCCCTCCCTCCCTCCCTCCCTCCCTCCCTCCCTCTCTCTCTCCAGGAATGCATGTGCAAGACAGTCTGGATTCTCGATAACCTTCCTGTCTCAGCCTCCCAAGTGCTGAGACTACAGATACAGATACCCCACTGCAAAATTTTGAAAGAAGCAAGTCTGGCTGCATGAGGTAGTGGAGGCCTATAATCCCAGCTATGTAGAAAGCTGAGACAGGAGAATGACAAGTTCAGGGCCTGCCAGAGCTATAAAGTGAGTTCCGGGCAGTGTGTAACTTTCTGACCTCCTACGTACCTAGAAGTGATCTACTACTGAGCTATATTCCTTAGTCCTGTCTCACTTTCCATCTGTTGTTTATGAGGTGTGGGGATTGACGGATTTGAGAAAACTGGTCCAGTGCTCCACCACTGACCTACATTCCCGGCCCCCTGTTCTCTTTACTGTTTGAGACAGGCTTTCACTAAGATGCCTGGGCTTGTCTGGAACTTTCCATAACCAGGGCAGGTCATGAAATTTTAATCTTCCTACCTCAGACGCCTGAGTAGTAGGGATTTTAGACCTGAGTTATAATTTGGGGGAGGCAAGTTGTGTGAAAAACAGGTCTCTTCCTTCTTTGAGAACCACAAGCATTTAGTCAATAATGGCCTCCCTTCTTGCCTTGCCTACCTGGACAATTCTGCATCAAATAGTCGTGAATGCATGTGTAGATATCAGCAAGCTGAACACATTAGTGATGTAAGCATCAGACATCTGTACTCTGTAGCCCAAAAGCCTGGGTTGGCATTCAAACTGCCATATCCCTGCTTCCCAAGTTTCTCTATATCTGTCTGACAGTAATACTATCCACTTCCCGCAATTATTTCAGGGATTACATTTCATGACAAGGAGTGAATGTGGTCTCTGAACTAAGCCACTGGAACAGGATGGGGTTTTCTCAGAAGGAACAAAGCTACCTAGGTCAGGCAATGCAGCCTGTGGGAGGAAGCTATGGCAGGTCCAATGAGGAATTCATGGGCAGAGGCTGGCTGCTGGTAGAGTGAGTGGCTGTGGGTCACACACTAGGGGAAAGGATGGCATGTGCAAAGGCTAAGAGCTATTTGTTGGGACTCAAGAGACTGTGAGGTGTGAGTGAGCAGCTGTGGAATGAGGTGTGAGGGGAAGGACATCTTCCCATCCTAAGGGGTTCTTGATCATGGAACTGAGGGCAGGCCCCACTCAGCCTGAGAAGTTCTAGTGTTGTAGGCCATATGTTGGCCTTGCTTCTGTTTTAGGGGTCCTCCTCACATGTCAGGGTTCAGTGCCAGTAGTCAGGCAGTGGAGGAGAGAACAGAGTCACCCGCCAGGTTGGTAGGTGGCTGTTGTTTCTATCACCTGTTCTTATTTCCGGTCTTTCCGTGGTGTCAGTACTTTTGTTTCTCTGGGCATGTGTCTTACCAAACCCTACTGTGCTAACTCTGGTGGGGTAAATGACCTCAGAATCTCACCCTGTAACAGAACCCCAGACCACAGCACAACTGACTCCATGATGGAAGTACCATTCAGATAAAACGCAGAACATAGACAGTACTGCCTGCCAAAAACAAAGACCCAATCCATCAAAGTCTATAGTTCTGGGAAAGTCTCTCAATGGACTAACCTTGCTTTTTGGCTTCTATAGTTCTGCTTCTGGCTAACTGTTCTTGTTAACTGAAGAATGTCAACCCAGAACACGATTTTTAAACGCTCATCCCAAGAAAGGCTCAGTGCTACACTGGAATCCTGAACATCCAGTGTAGGCACCAGCTGGCTAATAAAGACTTTCTATTGGCTTAAACCCATGTCTTGCCGGGCGGTGGCAGCGGCGGCGCACGCCTTTAATCCCAGCACTCAGGAGGCAGAGGCAGGCGGATCTCTGTGAGTTCGAGGCCAGCCTGGGCTACCAAGTGAGTCCCAGGAAAGGCGCAAAGCTACACAGAGAAACCCTGTCTCGAAAAACAAACAAACAAACAAACAAACAAAAAAACCACCCATGTCTCAGTGTAGCTGGAAGTTTCTCAGGTCCTGTTTGGCCCTGCAGTCTGGATAAATCTCTCTCACCCGCAACCCACAGCCACTTGGTCCCAAGTAAGCGCAGAGGCTTATATTATTTGCAAACTGTATGGCCTATGGGTCAGGCTTCTTCTTAGCTAGCTCTTAGAACTTAATTCACTCCATTTCTATTCATCTACATGTTGCCACATGGCCGCTGGCATCTTGTTGCTCCTTGAGCAGCAGGCTGGCGTCTCCCCCACTCTCCTCTCTCCTCTCACTGTCTCTCTTGGATTATCCCACCTGGCTCCATCCTGCCCTGCCATAGGCCAATTTTGCAGCTTTATTTATTAGCCAATGGGAGCAACACAATCACAGCATCCAGAAAGATATCCCACAGCATCTGAGTAGTCTTCTATCCACAATCAACGACCCCATTTAGTAAGTACCTGCCCCAGCACTTCAAGTTTTGCTTTCTCTCTCTCTCTCTCTCTCTCTCAGAATTTTTTTTTTTTTTTTTTGGTTTTTCGAGACAGGGTTTCTCTGTGTAGCTTTGCGCCTTTCCTGGAGCTCACTTGGTAGCCCAGGCTGGCCTCGAACTCACAGAGATCCGCCTGGCTCTGCCTCCCGAGTGCTGGGATTAAAGGCGTGCGCCACCAACGCCCGGCTCTCTCTCAGAATTTTAAAAGAGCTTATTTTTATGTTATGTGTATTGGTGTTTGCCTAAATGTATATTTGTGTATCATGTGCATTCAGTGCCTGAAGAGGGCAGAAGAGGGCCAGTTCTCCTGGGACTGGAGTGGATGCTGGGATATGAACTCAGGTCCTCTGAAAAAGCAGCCAGTGCTCTTAAAGGCTGAGCTATCTCTTCAGGCCCTTGCTTTCCCCCTTGGATTTAGGGTTATGAGGATGTAAACCTGGAGCTGTGGAGGCTCTAAGTCTGATGTCATGGGGGATGAACCCACCAGGGAGAGAGAGAGAATCAGGGATAAGAGATGGACAGTGACAAGCTGGTGAAGATCTAATGCCATGGAAGCTCAGCCTCTTCCCAGCATTATCTGTAGTTTGGCTGTAGGCTGATAATCTCTTTTTCATTTAGGTTAATGAGAGCCGGGCTCCTGCTGCTGGTAGCCATAGGAGTTCTGAACGTAAACATCCTTCATCATTCCTGGGAATTAGTTGGGCAGGGGTAATGGCAAAAGAGTAATTAATTTTCTTTCGTAAATAGAGCTCTGTGTCTTCCACACTGACGAGAGGGAGCCTTATTTGCTATCGAGGCAGGACTCCTGGGTCATATAAGAAAAGAACCTAGTTAGCGAGTGCCGAGTGCTATTTACGCTCAGCAGCAGACACTCTGGTTGTCTAATCAGTCTTTCCAACAGCCTCTCCCTTGACAGTTGCACTATCAGGGCTGGAAAGCGGAACATCAAACATGCTTTCCAGCCCTTCCAGCTGCTAGAGAGGGCCATGTGACCCTGTCCCAGGCAACAGGACATAAATAGGAATTGAATACTTTTGGGGGAGGGGAGAGAAGGAACATGTTTTAATGAATTTTTAAATTGCCTCAATTTCTTTCTACATTTATTTGGTGTTAGGGGTGTGTGTGTGTGTGTGTGTGTGTGTGTGTGTGTGTGTGTGTGTGTGTGTGTGTGTGTGTGATAGCATGAGTGTGGAGGTCAGAGGGCAGCCTGAAGCAGTCAGTCTCTCTGCCATGTGGGTCCTGAGAGATGAAATTCAGGTCGAGCCATCTTACCAGTCCACTTCAGGTAAGTTTTGGAAGATAGCAGAGCTGCAAAGATAAATGAAAAAAAGCTGAGCACGATAGCACATTCCTGTGCTTGGGAGGCAGAGGCAGGTGTATCAGGAGTTCAAGGTGGCTTGAACTTGAACTCCTTGGCAACACAGAATGTTAAAAAAAGAAAGAAATTAAATACTGAGTTTTTAATTTAACTTTTCTCAAGCAGAGACTTGCTATATAGCTTACATTAGTTCTAAACACTGGATCCTCCTTCTCTCAGTCTTCCAAGTGCTGGAATTAGAGGGGTTACCACTGTATTTGACCCTTCATTGTTTTTGTTTGTCTCACTATGTAGCCCAGGCTGGCCTGGGACTGTTGGCCTTCTGAATGCTGGGGAATCCAGCTATAAACCACTGAGCCCAGCCTGACCTCGTTTTCTGCATGTCAGGGACTTTGTTAGGTGTGGGGAGACAGAGGGCCAGTTCCTGTCCCAGTTCAGTAGCTCACTGTGGGGAAGGAGCCCCAAGAATAGGTAATTCTATGCCCTGACCTAAGTGCAATGCTAAAAATGGCTGAAGGTGTTATGGGGGCACAGTGAGGGCCAGGGAAGGTTTCCTGAGCGCAAATGACTCTTGAGCCAAGCTATACTTGGTGGCATCAGAGGGGCACACCGGATGGAAGGAACTGCACAGGCAAAGGTGTGAAGTCATGCCATGGGTTCCATGGCTGCCACATATGGAGCCCAGGGGGAAAGTAGTTTGCCAGTGTGTGAGTGTGACCTCCATCTGGTAGGAGATAATGGGAAAGCCATTCAAGAATTCTGAGATACCTCTTAGGTTTTAGGGAGAATTTTTCTTTTCTTTTTCTTTTCTTTTTTTTTTTTTTTTTTTTTTTTTTTGAGACATAGTCTCAGGAAACATAGGCTGGTCTCAGATTCACTGTAGCTGAGGATGACCTTGAACTTCTAATCCTCCTAACTCCATCTCCTGAGAACTGCAACTACAGGGATATGCCACCAAGTCTTGCTATTTTAGGTAGATGTTGCTGGCAGGTGGATTTTGTATTTAAGAGACACAAGCCTATGCACAAAGAGATAGAAAGCTGCTGCAGTGGTCCAAGCAGCAGCTGGGGGCATTCTGTGAATGTATGTATGTATCTGGCAATCTCTTTTCCTCTACACTGCTGCATTGGCATTGGTAGAACCTGGCTTCTCCAGGGTTCAGAAGCAGCCCTCCAAGCTGATGCTTGCTTTTTTTCCCCCTGTGTATCCCTGACTGTCCTGGAACTCTCTCTATAGACCAGGCTGGCCTCAAACTCACAGAGATCCATCTGTCTCTGCTGGGATTAAAGGTATGTGTACTACCAAGCTGCTTGATGACTTCTAAAAGCATCTGCCCATACAAATATGCACTTGCTCCTGGGAGTTGGTTTTTGTTTTGTTTTTGCTTGCTTGTTTGTTGGTGCGAGGGACAGAACCCAGGGTCTCATGATTACTAGACAAGTGCTCTACCACTGTGGAATACCTTCAACCCTAAATCCATTTTGGAAAAAAAAATCTATGTATGATCAAAATCTTAGCTTTGACTTCAGTACTCATCTGGGAGCCATCAAGATCCTTTTGTTCTGTTCATTTGAGGTAGGGATTTTCTACATTTCTGCTTCTGGTCCCTTCCAGCCTACCTGCAGCTCTCAGGACAGAGCAGGTCTCCTTAGGGCATGGTCAAAAGTATGCCCTTCACTAGCTCTGGAGGAGCAGGTGGGAGGGAGGCAAGCACACCATGACTACAAGGTCCATACAAGCTGAGTCCAGGTCAGAATCTAGGGCACTACACAACAGGCCATCACAGCTGATGCAGAGCTCTGGTCCAGGAATCCTTTTCACCATCTTCCTCCAGGTTCTCTCTGCTTCTTCTCAGCACTAGAGTGCACTTCAGTATCTGTTGCCTTTTTCTTCCCTCTTTTACTGTAACAGAGCATCTCCTCTCATAACTCCTAGAGAAGGGGTATGTGAGATGTAAGCTGAGCTGAGACTCTGCCATCCACAAGCATCCTTTTCTACCTTTATACTTGGTTGATGAACTGCAGAGGCTTCTTTATAGGATGGAAGAATTTCCCCTTAGACCTCGGAAGACCTTTGTTGTTGTTTGCTTTGCTTTAAATGGTAAACTGTTGTTGTTGATGATGTTTTGAGGCAGGTTTTCTCTGTGTAACAGCCCTGGCTCTCACTTTTTAGACTAGGCTGGCCTCTAACTCACACTTGCCTGGATTAAAGGCATGCAGCACCACATTGGGCTTAAATGGTAAATTCTTAATTCTGGAATCAACCTGATTTGTTACCAATACCAATACCTCAATTCAAACTGTCTAAGGTAACACTGTATTTCCTTTATGTATCAAAACTCAGGTTGAATGGTGAGTTTTGGGTTGCAAAAGAGGAATCAGTTTTACACCTGTGTGTGTGTGTGTGTGTGTGTGTGTGTGTGTGTGTGTGTGTGTGTGTGTGTATGTATGTATTTTGAGACAGTGTTTCACTAAATAGTCCTGGCTGTCCTGAAACTCAATTTGTAGACCTGGCTGGCCTACAACTCAAAGATCCACCTACTTTTGCCTCTCAAGTGCGGGACTATTGGGGTGTGCTGTCACACCCAGCTTTGTGCACTAGGTAAATCAACACACACAAATGCTATTTTTTTCAAGAGTCAGGGACTTGTATAGACCAAGCTAGACTCAAGCTCTATAAGCAGCCAAGGATGATTTTGAACTCCTGAGCCTTCCGCAACTTCTCAAGCAAAGGATTTCAAGTGTTTACCACACTTCACTGTATCTTCTTTTCCCTTAGAATATTTACTTAATCTGATATTAGTATGTTTAAAACTTTTCATCTTTTTTTTTTTTTTTTTTTTTTTTTCCGAGACAGGGTTTCTCTATGTAGCTTTGCGCCTTTCCTGGAACTCACTTGGCAGCCCAGGCTGGCCTCAAACTCACAGAGATCCACCTGCCTCTGCCTCCCAAGTGCTGGGATGAAAGGCTTGCGCCACCACCGCCCGGCCAAAACTTTTCATCTCTTGTATAACCTGTTTTCCTCTGTTCATATCCCTAAAGCTTTCATCTAGAGGCTTTTCTCAGATGTACAATAATCTGGTTGCCTGCTCATGATTGAGGGTGGAAGACGAAAAAACTAGGTGTGAGTGCATGGCTCAGAAGATTTAGAAGTTGGGACTCACTGCATGGTAATCTGCATGAATAATTTGTTGGGGGTGTGTATCATAGTCTCCAGGAAAGAATCTTCCAGAATTTCTGCTTGAGGAGTAAAAGTTCGGGTGCCAGAATTATGGGAACCTTGTAGGGAGAAAAGACTTGGTACCTTAGCATTTGGTAATTACATGCTGTGGTGGTTTGAATAGGTATGGCCCCCATAGACTCATATTTGAATGCTTGACCTATTAGGAGATTGTAGTCTTATTGAAGGAAGTGTGTCACTGTGGGGGTGGGCCTTGAGGTCTCGTGTGCTTAAATTACACCCAGTGTGGTACAGACTCCTTCTGCTGCCTGAGGATCAAGATGCAGAACTTGGTGGAGAACTTGGTGCAGAACAAGATGCAGAGGAGGTGGCACGTTTGTGGGAGCTGCTGATGGCTCAGGGACTCTCAGCCTCTGCTCCAGGAGGTCTAAAGGTAAAACAGGGCAGTTCTGAAGGTGCTCTGTCAGCTGCATCATCTTCCACCACAGCCTCACCCTCATTTCCTCCTCCACACAATGGGGAGCTGGAACCCTTCTCCCCCAGTGCTGAGCCCCAGATTGGGCCTGAGGAGGCCATGGAGAGACTGCAGGAGACGGAGATTATTGCTGAGCTGAATGAGACTTGGGAGGAGAAGCTTCGTAAGACAGAAGCCCTGAGAATGGAGAGAGAAGCATTGCTGGCTGAGATGGGCGTGGCTGTCCAAGAGGATGGTGGTACTGTGGGTGTCTTCTCTCCAAAAAAAAAAGACTCCCCATCTAGTAAATCTGAATGAGGACCCCTTGATGTCTGAGTGTCTTCTCTACCACATCAAAGATGGTGTCATCAGGGTTGGCTAGGTAGATGTGGACATCAAGTCGACTGGACAGTTCATCTGGGAGCAACACTGTCTCTTCTGAAGCATCCCTCAGCCTGATGGAGAAGTGATGGTCACATTGGAGCCTGGTGAAGGAGCTGATGGGAAGCTTGTGACAGAGCTGAAGTCAGGAAACAGGATCGTAATGGGCCAGATGGTGAAAGAAGATTGATGCTGTTCCAACTGGTGCCTCCAATGCTATGGAGACCTGGGTAGGGATTGGTCCCTGTAATTTATAGGATTGGAAGCTTCTTGGTCTGCACTCAGATATAGTTTATCCTTCTCAGATTTCTGATAGTACTGATGGCTAGGCTAGCTCTAACTTTGTCAGCATGGCAGCATCAACCAGATCCTTCTGCAAGGCTATAGCTAGCTTGTTAGCTATAAAAATGTTCTAAGATATAAAAGTTTAAATAAGTCATAAAGGTTCAGATATGATTCTAAAATGAGATATGTTTCAGATTACTCTCCTGTTCTATGGTTCAGAGCTTAACATTAGGAGCCCTGAGGAGCTGGTAGAGCAATGACTACTTACTATTCAGTCACAAGCTCAACATTTTGGATTTGTTTTAGATGTCATCTAAATATGTCTAAATGTAAACCTAAAAGTGCTTCTCATCAGGCCAAAAATCTCTGTCCAATTTATACCTGGCTTTCTGGACAGAAGAAAAATGTACAAGCTTTTAACCCAAATCTGTAGTTCTTGTTGGGACTCAAAGGTATGAGTCCACTTCTGCTGTTTTACAGATACCCATTACCTGCTTTGTCTACAATATGGATTTCAGTACAGATTGGTAATACTAATGCATCTAAAATTTTTATGTCATTTTATAAGATAGTTCATGTAGGCCTCAGAGGATTAAAGAGTCATGAAACTTGGATCCACTTCCCAGAGGTCAAGAAAATCCCAGATAAGTGCAGCTTATTCCTAAAGATGGTATTTTCCCTCTCTCCTGGTCTTGGGACTACTGCTTTTCCCATTAAAGGGTACAGACCTAAGGATTCCAAATAAGTCCATAAATTTTAACTTCAGTTCCTAGTTTAAATTTGTCTCAACAGATTTCCACTTGGCTGGCAGTCACCTCCAGGTTTTAGTTGCTGACTCCACTCCTCCAGACGACTGTGAGCTCCGGTCTTGCTAAAAGCTGACGTGGACCAGCCCAGCTAACATGATTCTTCCCTGTCTCTATGGGGTCAGGCAGCTACATGCTTCTGACAAATGCCCCCTTGCTCAGTCTTTGACTAGCTTTTCAGCCTTTTGGGGGCCCTGACAATGGCGCCCCAATGCCAGCTCGAAGCAGTTCCTGAAGAGAATACGTCGTCCCATGTTCTCTGTTCAGAAAAGGCTGAAATGCTGGGTCAAAAAGAAACTCCCTGGCATAGAGACAAGATGGCTAACTATACATGACCATTATTAGAGAGGGATACTTAATGAGCTAACTGCCCGAAACCCATGATTGGGTTTCCATGAGAAGGGGGGGAATGTGAGACCAAAATGAGCCATCTTAGAAATAAGACCAAAATGCTTTCACCCTAAAATTAAGGCCTAAGATTTCTCCTTTTGGGAATAGGCCATTAGTTACTGAAACCAGTCAGTTCAGATTCCAGGAACCAGGAAGTGTAAAAGTACAGAGTCACAAGATAGTCACGAGGTAATGCCTGCTGGACTATGGAATGTCCTTTCCCTGGTTTCCAGGGTAACTGACCACAGAAATGCCCCCACCTGAGGGCAACCAATGAGAAATGGTGGTGGGCAACCACTCCCTTAGAAGTAAGGTTAAGCCATGATTTCTAGAAAGCCCCTAGAAGCGAGCCAATCAGAATTGTACCCGTACTAGCACCCCTAAATGATGTAACCTTGTGATTTTTTTCCTTTAAAAACTGAGCTTGCAGACAGGTGGGCACTTCCTCCAGCCTCCACTGCGTTGGATGTATTGGATTAAGTCCCTGCCTAGGCTTGTATATCCAGCATTAAACCTTGCTTTTGCATTCCAGCATGCTTGTCTTTGGTGGTCTCTCTGGGGGTCACAATCTGGGCACAACAATGTAGACCAGATTGGCCTCAAACTCAAGCCATCTATCTGTCTCTGCTTCCCGGGTGTGAGTATAAAAGATATGCACCACTAGGCTCTGAGAAGATTATACATATCTTAAAGTGACCAAGTAATCCTTGAACAGAAATCCTTTGTTTTGCCTTCTCCAGAGAAGAGCAGTTATAAACTTCAAGAATTTTGCATGCTGGTTTAAGAAGTGCACACCTTTGTTTTGAGAGAATTGTTCATATGGCCACCATTCTACTGTGCCAATAAAGCCACCTCGAACCAAAGGATGGGGTCGGCAATTAGCTGACCAGGGTCAGCCACAGAGTTGCTGGAGGACTGAAGTCTGCTAGAAAGGGACAGGAAGAGAGAAGAGGGATTGGTGGTGGTGGTGTTCCAGGACTGGTGGATTGGGAAAATGTGGAGGGTCAGCCAGTCCATTTTCCACTGTTCCTTGGATTTATCAATTTTTTATCTCAGTTTCTGACTCACAAGTTCTTTTGTGTTTGTTTGTTTGTCTTTTTGAGACAGGGTTTCTCTGTGTGGTTTTGGTGCCTGTCCTGGATCTCACTCTGTAGCCCAGGCTGGCCTTGAACTCACAGAGATCCGCCTGCCTCTGCCTCCCGAATGCTGGGATTAAAGGCGTGCACCACCACTGCCCAGCTTGATAATTCTTATTATACTGGAACAATTTAGGTAATGGTTTCATACTTTTTGTTTTCCAAGACAGGGTTTCTCTGTGTAACAGCTCTGGTTATCCTAGAACTCAGAGATCCGCCTGCCTCTGCCTCCAGAGTGCTGGGATTAAAGGTTTGTGCCACCACCACCCCACCTTTAGGCTTTTATTAGCTATTGCCAGATTTATGCCACAACAGCAACATGAAGAAATGTATTACCTTATACTTTACAAATAGCTAACAAACTTTTCAACTGTGAAAAGATCTTATCTATGTTACTTCAAATTTTTTTTTAAAGATTTATTTATTTATAATGTCTGAGTGCCCTATCTGTATGTACACCTTTATGCTAGAAGAGGGCATCAGATCCCACTATAGATGGTTATGAGTCACTCTGTGGGTGCTGGGAATTGAACTTAAGACCTGTGGAAGAGCAGCCAGTGCTCCTAACTTCTGAGCCATCTCTCTAGCCCCCTATGTTACTTTAATTTGTATTGTTAAGTTTGAGATAACCATGAATTTATGATTAAGACACTTGTGTTTCTGTCCTTCCACTCCCCCTTAAGTATTTGTTCATATCCCTTGTCAATTAGATCACTAATCTTTCCTTCTTTTTTTTTTTTTTTCCCTTTTCCTTTCTTTTAGATCTGGTCTCACCGTGTAGTCCTGACTGGTCTGGAACTTGCCACATAAACTAGGCTGGCCTGGAACTCACACAGATCTATCTACCTGCTTCTGCCTCTTGAGTACAGGGACTAAAGATGTACACCACCACAATGAGGCAAGACAGAGCTTCCTGAGACAGGGTCTTTCTGCTACTTTGTTACTCAGGCTGGCCTCAAATTCCTGGGCTCAAGAGATCAATACAGAGGGAGAGAGTGTGTGTGTGTGTGTGTGTGTGTGTGTGTGTGTGTGTGTGTGTGTGTGTGTGTGGTGTGGTGTGTGGTGTGTAGGTGCTAGAGATAGGACCCAGGGTTTCATGACAGTGCTTTGACATTGAGCCCACCATCAGCACAGGAAAAACCTTTTTTTCTGTTTTGTTTTTTTGGTTTTTTGAGACGGTTTCTCTGTGTAGTTTTGGTGCCTGTCCTGGATCTCGCTCTGTAGACAAGGCCGGCCTCGAACTCACAGAGATTCATCTGGCTCTACCTCCTGAGTGCCAGGATTAAAGGTATGCGTCACCACTGCCCAGCAAGAAAAACCTTTTATAAGATTATATTTTTATTTTTTTTGTGTGTGTGTGTACTTGTGCATGTGAGCACAGTGCCCTTTAGATCACCAGGACCTGGAATTACAGGAGTGCTAGGAATAGAACTGGAGTCCCCTGTAAGAACAGTACAAGTTCTTAACCACTAAGCCAACTCTCCAGCTCCAGAAAAACCTATAACCAAATTTCCCCATCACATAGCACAGTCTGGCTGTAAACTTGGTTATATAGCTGAAGATAACCATGAACTTCTGATCCTCCTGCCTCCACCTCTTGGGTAGTGAGATTACAGGCATGGACTACCATGCCCCATTTATGTCATGGGGGATTAAACTCGGGGCCTCCTGTATGATAGGAGCTACCAACTCAGCTAGACAGTGATCATCTTGAAGCAAGAAACTCCTCTCGGGGCTGGAGAGATGGCTCAGAGGTTAAGAGCACTGGCTGTTCTTCCAAAGGTCCTGAGTTCAATTCCCAGCAACCACATGGTGGCTCACAACCATCTGTAATGAGATCTGGTGCCCTCTTCTGGCCTGCAGGCATATATGCAGACAGAACACTGTATACATAATAAATAAATAAATAACTCTTAAAAAAAAAAAAAAAAAAAAAGAAACTCCTCTCTAGCCATTATAGGAAACCTCAAAGACATAAGCAAAAGCCTGATGGATGCACCTTCTGTGACTCCAGAAGTCCTATTTCTTTTTCTTTTCCTTCTCCTTCTCTCTTTCAACATAGTTTTACTAGGTAGTCCTGGTTTGCCTGGAATTCAATTTGTAGACCAGGTTGGCTTGGAACTCATGGAGATCTGCTTGCTTCTGTCTCCTGAATACTGGAATTAAAGGCATGTGCCTTTAAAGGCCACCACACCTGGCATGCTGTCTTGATTTTTTAAAAATAATCTTATTATTCTTTGTGTGTTTTGCCTGTATGCGTGTTTTGCAATGCTTGTGTGCCTGGTGCTTCTGGAGACCAGAAGAGGGCGTTGGATCTCCTGGTGGAACTGGAGTTACAGATAGCTGTGACCATGTGGGTGCTGGGAATTGAACTGTGGTCCTCTGGAGGAGCAGCCAGTGGTTGGAACTGATGAGCCATCTCCCCACACCCATGTAGTTTCTTTTTAGATTCCTTATTATTTTATTTTTTGGTATTTTTTTTTTTTTTTTTTTTTTTTGGTTTTTCGAGACAGGGTTTCTCTGTGTAGCTTTGCGCCTTTCCTGGAGCTCACTTGGTAGCCCAGGCTGGCCTCGAACTCACAGAGATCCACCTGGCTCTGCCTCCCAAGTGCTGGGATTAAAGGCGTGCGCCACCAACGCCCGGCATTTTTTGGTATTTTTAAGACAGGGTTTCTCTGTGTAGTCCTGGCTGTTCTGGTTACTCACTCTGTAGACCAGGCTGGCCCAGAACTCACAGAGATCCACCTCCCTCTGCCTCCTTTGAGAGTGTTGGGATTAGAGGAGTGTGCCACCACTGCACAGCAGGAATCTGTATTTACTTGAGTGACTAGCTGGTGTTTAAATACCTTTTATTAAGTTAATATTGCTATCACTTATCCATTACATTTATTTAGATTTATTTTGTTCACATGAGTGTTGTACTTGCATATCCATGTATGTACCACCTTCATGCCTGGTGCCTGACAAGATCAGAAGGCAACAAATCCTCTGGAGCAGGAGTAACAGATGGGTGTGAGCTACCATGTGGGTTCTGGGAACTGAATCTGGGTGCTCCGTAAGGGCAGGACTTTTTAAATTTGAAATTATATATATGTTGAGACAGTGTTTCTCTGGCTGTCCTGGATCTCACTATATCAGCCAGGCTGATGTTGAACTTGGAGATCTACCTGTCTCTGACTTCCAATTGTTGGGATTAAAGGCATGGGCCACCACTGCCTGACAATTTTGTGTATTTTTTGAGACAGGGTCTTGCTGTGTCTGTAGCCTTAGCTGACTTGGAAATCACAGGCTGGCCTCAAACTCAGAGATCTGCCTGCCTCTGCCTCTGGGATTAAAGGTGTGCTACCATGCTCTGTTCAACAAGGGTTGTTACCTGCTGAGCCATGGCTCCAGCCTCACACATCTGATTAAAGTCTAATTACTAAAATACCATACTACTCCATTCACCTGTTGTAATAAAATAGAGCTTAAAATATATAGTAATACTTGGGAAGCAAGACCCCTGCCTTTACCATTGTTTTTAGACCAGGCCAGCATCTGGTTTAACAAGTAGCTAAGGGTGGCCTTGAACTCCAGGCCTTCCTGCCTCTACATTCCAAGTGCTGAGTTATCACCATACCCAGCAACTCTTAGAATGTTTGAATTCTGGGTGTGGTTTTGCCGCTTCAAATAAGGATCCCAGACTCAGGTATCCTAAGGATGGCTCTGAATGTCAGATGTCCTTCCTCTGATTCCTGAGTAATGGAATCACAGGCATGCACTACCATACCTGGCTTTGTATGTTTATTTTGGCTTTTGGAGACAGGGTCATTATGTAGCCTGGCTTGGCCTAGCATTTTCAGTAATTCTCCTGCCTTAGCCTCCTGAGAGCTGGTGGTATGGGTATATGGCATGTTACCATGCCCAGCTCACAGTGATTCTTAAATAATTCATTTTTCCAAATGAAATTTCAAACAATTTAAACAAGTTTGGAAGAAAATTCTGTTGATTTAGATTTGGATCATATTCAATTTATTTATTTATTTTTTTTGAGATAGGGTTTCTCTGTGTAGTTTTGGTGCCTGTCCTGGATTTCACTCTGTCCTGGCTCTGCCTCCTGAGTGCAGAGATTAAAGGTGTATGCCACCGCCACCTGGCCAATTTATTTATTTCTAAAGATCTTATTTTTATTTATTTATATATATGTGTGTGTGTGTGTGTGTGTGTGTGTGTGTGTGTATGTGTGTGTGTGTGTATTGTGTGTGTGTGTGTGTGTGTGTGTGTGTATCTGTGTGTATCTGTGTATATGTCATGTGTGTTGGGTGTCGTCTGTGGAGACCAGAAGAGAGCACTGGATCAGGGCCCCTGGAGCAGGAGTGACAGGCAGTTGGGAGCTGTCAGGTGGGTTGTTGGATCCAAACTCAGGTCATCTTCAAAAGCAGCAAGTGCTCCCAACCACTGACACATCTCTCCTAGCCCCCATTTAATTTTTAAGAATTTTTGAGAAAGAGTATCACTGTATGGCATTGAATTGAAAGAGATCTTCCTGCCTCTACCCTGTGAGTACTGGGATTAAAGGTATGTCCACCATACCCAGCCAGCTCTACTAATTTTGTGCTATTGAAGTCTTTCCAGAAAATCCACTACTCTACCTTACTAAATGGAAATCCAACCCCAAACAAAGCCCACCCTGAGACAGTGTTCATTTTTAACTTTAAAAAAAGATTGATTTTATTATTTTCCCATGTATGAGTGTTTTGCCTCCATGTATGTATGTGCAACACATGTGTGCCTGGTGCCCTCAAAAGTCAGATGAGGGTTTTGGACTGGAGTTACAGACCATTGCCAGCTGCCATGTGGGTGCCGGGAATTTAACTCAGGTCCTCTTCAAGAGCAACAAGTGCTCTTAACTACTGAGCCATCTCTCCAGCCCCACACAGTTTTTTGTTATTATTTTTTGAGAAGAGGGAAGTGGATGAACTGGGACCACTGTGGAAGAGAACAATGGACATGCTAAATAGATACATACTTGAAATCAGCCTACTAGCAATCCACAAGGGACCAAAAATCCCTTCTCTAAGCCAGAAGCAGAACTATTGGAAAAGACAGGTCCTGTAACTGAAGGCAGAGTTTAATCTCAGGCGCAAGGCCTGAGAAAAGAAAGCAAGAGCAAATATGCTCTCAAATATGTGACCTGCAATCACCTGCAGCTAACAGTCTAAGTAACATGAGACAGGTAACAAATGTCATAACAATGTCAACATTAATGTAAGGTAATAAATGTCAATAATGTTGATATTAATTTAAGGCACTAAATTTAGGGACTGTTCTCATAGGAGGTAAGGTTTGGCAAACACGCATTACTACTGCATGTCAGGCTCCAGGCTACACAGAAGATGCCAAGTAAGATGGGATTCCTTTTTTGTTTATTTGTTTTGAGACAGTTTCTTTGTGTAGCACTTGCTGTCCTGGAACTCACTCTGTAGACCAGGGTAGCCTGGAACTTAGATCTGCCTGCCTCTGCCTTCTGAGTGCTGGGATTAATGGCATGTGTGACCATGATCCAGCAGGGATTCCTGTTCTTAGAAAGCCTACAATTTGGGGCTGGAGAGATAGCTTAGAGGTTAAGTGCACTGGCTGCTCTTCCAGAAGTCCTGAGCTCAATTCCCAGCAACCACATGGTGGCTCACAACCATCTATAATGGGATCTGATGCCCTCTTCTGTCACGCAGGCATTCATGCAGGCAGACACTGTGTAATAAATAAATATTTTTTTTTTTTTTTTAAAAAAAGCTTACAATTGACCAGGGGAGGTGGATTTTTTTTAGTAGATACACATATAAAGTACTTATTAGTAGAAATCATGGTAAGTAGGTGTGGATCAATGGTTTAGAGAAATTACTCTTCTTCCAAAGGACACAGGTTCCATTCTCAGCACTCATATGTCAGGTGGCTCACAACTGCTTATAACTCTAACTCCTAGGGATCCACTGTCTTCTTTTAGCCTATATGGACACTTGTACTCTTATAGCATGTGTGTGTGTGTGTGTGTGTGTGTGTGTGTGTGTGTGTGTGCACATACACACACACACACAAATAAAGAAAAAGCTTAATAAGAAATTAATGTGAGCTGGGCAGTAGTGGTGGATGTCTTTAATCCTAGCCCTTAGGAGGCAGAGGCAGGTGGATCTCTGAGTTCTAGGCCAGCCTGGTCTACAAAGCAAGTTCCCAGGATAGCCAGGACTGTTACACAGAGAAACTCGATCTTGAAAAACCAAAGGAAAAAAGAAAAAGAAATAAACAAGACAAAATTCAGATTTGGGATATAAGGGAAAACCTCTCAGAGAAAGCTGCCATTAAGTTATAACTTGAGATGAAGATGAGCTGAATGACCATGGTGTCTGACACCTGTAATCTCAACACCTGGGAGATGGGGGCAGGTCAGTCAGGAGTTCAAGGCTAGCCTTGGCTATATGAAATTCCATTCAAGAAAACAAAACATAGCATGTTTCCTCCCCTAACTCACACACACAAAATCCCCCAATCTGAAAAAATGAATACAGATTGAACATACAAGCTGAGGTGGTTTTTGGAGTTAAGTCTTCCAGGATGAGTGGCATGCTATTACATCTGTTGAATGGAAGGAGAGGAATCTGATACATGCGGAGGCTGAAGGCACGGGTATGACAGGTATGAGGAACTGCAGCTGCCAATGCTGGGTAAGGAAATACCAGGAGAATTGGGGCAAAGACATCCTGGATGGAGGATGATCAAGCTAGGAGTTCCAGTCAGTATAAGTTAAGCATTTCCTGTGTGCTTGTGGTTCTCAACCTGTGGTCATGACTGGGGGGTGGAGGAGCACTGAAGGCATCACCTAAGACCATGAGAAAACATAGATATCTACATTACAAAGCATAACAGTAGCAACATTACAGTTATAAAGTAGCAAGGAAACTAATTTTACGGTTGGGAGTCACCAAAACATGAGGAAGTGTATTAACAGGTCACAGCGTTGGGAAGGGCAAAAACCACTGGCTTAGAGTAAATTGGAGGGCTTATTATTATTGTGTGTGTGTGTGCATAGGCACATATACCACAACAGGCATGAGGTGGAACAAAGAGAACATTTTTTGTGGAGTCATTCTCTCCTTTCACCCTTACATGGATTTAGGGGATCAAACTCAGGTCACCAGGCTGCAACCCTGTGCAGCAAGTGCTTTTACCTGCAGAACCGTCTCACCGGCCCTTGTGGTTCACTGTTGTTTGTTTTTGACACAGAGTATCATGTAGCTCATGTTGGCCTTGAACTCTTGATTCACCTGGCTCTCCCTTCTAAATGCTAGGATTGCAGATGGGCACCACCACTCCTGGTTCATGTGCTAGGAAGCAATAGCAGGGCTTATGCATGCTAGCCAAGCACTTAACTTACTGAACTGCATTCCCAGTCCTATTATTATTTCTAAATGACCAAACAGTTTACTGTTGCACGAATGCTAAAAGGTCTTTTATAAAAAACCCAGAGCCATATATGGGGCAAATGCTTAAAGATCAGAGAGATAAAGAACAAGCCACTGCCATGTCTTACCTCTAGGATTCCTCAGCCTAAAGCTTTCCAGCCAAAAAACCTCTAGCTGAAAAGGGCCTTAGTTCCTGTCTCCTCATACCTTATATACCTTTCTCCACCCAGCCATATCACTTCCTTCTTAGTGCTGGGATTAAAAGCTGTGTGCCTCCCAAGCAAAGGCATGTGATTCCCAAGTACTGGGTGGGATTAAAGGTGTATGCCACCACTGCCTGGTTCTGTTTCTCTCCTAGACTCAATCAATCTCATGTAGTCCAGGGTGGCTTTGAACTCACAGAGATCCAGACAGATCTCTGCTTCCCAAGTGTTAGGATTAAAGGTGTGTGTCACCACTGCCTGGCATCTATGTTTAATGTAGTGGCTTGTTCTGTTCTTTGATCCTCAGGCAAATTTTATTAGGGTACACAATATATCATCACATTTCCCTTTTGTCTAAAGTAATAAAAGAAGGTTATAACTAATATAAGAAAAACTATATACAAAAAAATATATATACAATATATACAGTCAAGAATTACGCCAGGAGGTGACGGTGAACGCCTTTAATCCCAGCACTCAGGAGGCAGAGGCAGGCGGATCTCTGTTGAGTTCGAGGCCAGCCTGGTCTCCAAAGCGAGTTCCAGGAAAGGCACAAAGCTACACATAGAAACCAAAAAAACAAAACCAACCAACCAAACAAAAAAACCCAAGAATTCTCAACCCCCCTTCCCCAAAAAAGAATTACATTAACAATGTCCAGTCCATAAACATTTGACAAATTCAGAGAAAATACTCCATTATCTATCCTATTTTTGGTGAGTCCAAAATGTTATACCTAATTTACTTTATCCTAACTCGTATTACCAAAACTATCTTTTGATGTCTTTCAAACTTATACACTTTGTACCTCTTTAATGAGTTTCTTTTCTGAATTTGTTAACAAGGAAAACTGTAACTATAACTATCTAAACTTCAACTCCCTTACAGACCCAAAAAGGAGATAATATTAACTGAATAAGAGACTTCCAAAAAATGTGAGAAATGACAGAAACAGCTGGCTGTCTTGACAGCCACCCAAGGTTCCTCTGCAATGTTGGGGCATTCATCTTTGGCCAACAGGCCTAGCATATCTGACAGACTTACCTGTGAAGGATATTCTGAAGGGCCCTCCTACCTTGTGTTGGCAAAGTTCAGCAGTTCTTCTTTCGTGTCCTGCTTGTCCATTTGGACAGCATACTGTCAGCAGTCCAGGCAAGGGCACTTTCTTGCCCAGTGTAGCTAACAAAGAAAGCAAAATTGATATGGAGTTTTCTTCAATGCCCATTATCTTCTCTGAAGTAGACTGGTGCTGCCAGGAGCAGACATGTCTCGTTGTCATAAAAAAATCTGTTATTAAAACGTTTTAAATGCCATATTCTGTAGATATTTTAAGTGTTTGAAGATAACCTATCTAAAATATATCTGCTTGACCTTGAAAACATACCTAACCTGACTACAAGTTGGCTGTAATGACTAACTACTAACTTGCATTTCTTTATATATTGATTAGTTGGTTATATTAACTAATTAATGAATTAATATATATAATAATAACTTTCAAGGACTAGAACTTTGCATTACATTGTTAAATGAGCTGTATAGGTACAATACCTTGAATAAGAGTAGAAATATATGTACGGTATGTTCCAACAAAAATAATCTCAAATTTGTATCAATATAAAAAACTTGTATACTGCTGGGCGTTGGTGGCGCACGCCTTTAATCCCAGCACTCGGGAGGCAGAGGCAGGCGGATCTCTGTGAGTTCGAGGCCAGCCTGGGCTACCAAGTGAGCTCCAGGAAAGGCGTAAAGCTACACAGAGAAACCCTGTCTCGAAAAACCAAAAAAAAAAAAAAAAAAACTTGTATACAATATACAAAAATCCAGTCCAATGTAAAATATTTAAAACTAGTAGTTGCTTTTTAAAAGTAGATTCAATCTACTTTTTTATCTTATTATATCTATATCCTTCCCTTTTTCTTTTCGGAGTAGATTTAATAATCTACCTTTTATCTTATTATTTCTATATCTTTTTTTTGGGTGGGGGTTGAGACAGAGTTTCTCTGTGTAGCTTTGGGGCCTGTCCTGGAACTTGCTCTATAGACCAGGCTGGCCTCTAACTCACAGAGATCCACCTGCCTCTGCCTCCCTAGTGCTGGGATTAAAGTTGTGCACCAACACTGCCCAGCTCTCTATCTTTTTTTTTTTAGTAGATTTCAATAATCAATCTTTTTATCCTATCATTTCTATAAGATACATTTATATATCATATTCTCCTTTCTTCTTTTTTTTTTTTTTTTTTTTTTTTTTTTTTTTGGTTTTTCGAGACAGGGTTTCTCTGTGTAGCTTTGCGCCTTTCCTGGAACTCACTTGGTAGCCCAGGCTGGCCTCGAACTCACAGAGATCCGCCTGCCTCTGCCTCCCGAGTGCTGGGATTAAAGGCGTGCGCCACCAACGCCCGGCTCTCTCCTTTCTTCTTTTAGAAAGAGATTGACAGTGACCAATAACAATTCTTAACCAATCCCTAAACAAAGACAAACATTCATAATCCATTTTTTGGGAATGTGGGCATAGTTTACTAGGCTACTTCCTGCTGATTGGGAGCACTGGTAGTCTTATGGGGACACAAAGAAAATTTAGAATTATGGTCAAGTCCTAATTGGAGTAGTCTGTGAAGCTGTATCATCTCAGCTAGGCATCTTGATATTGTCCTGAGTAGTTTGTAGTCCAAAGCCGATCTTTGGTGGTGTTTGTCAGCTTAATGGTGATATCATTATTATGGGGTTCCATCATCCTTTTGGAGACTTCAAAGTTGCCATTAGGCGTAGTCATGGATCACTGCAGAAAATCTTTTTCATGGGACATTTTTTTTTCTGGATGATTTGTCTTTTTTCTTCAGATGTCTCATTTGTCTAGTGGTCTTCAGATTCCTGGATTGCCTTCATTGTTCTGAAAGACAAAAATAAAACCCTTCCCCAACTCTAACTTCGGGAATGTTCCCTTTTGGCAAGTTATATCTGATCAAATGAAAAACTTTTCTTAGTCATATAAGTTAAATTAAATTGAATGGTCATGTTGGTTGATGAACTATCATCTCTTCTTTTTTGTTTTTGTTTTTTTTTTGAGACAAAAATAAAAACAAAAAGAAGTCAAATCAAACTGCTATCAATTTTGATGATATTCATAGCTTTTTTTCTTCTCTCATGGAAACAAAAGCAAAACCTAGTCCCCAGTGTAATACATATCCTGGTTTCCATTCTGAGGTCAGCACATCTTTAAAGTATACAGACTGATTTAATTCTGTACTTTTTTCTATTATCCAATGTTTTTCACAGCTGTTGTTCCTTTCTCATTAGCACTGAGAAAATTCAAAGTTAATGAAGTATTATATAATCTATTTATAGGGATCTTTATTACTCTTTTCTGTTTATTTAACATATCCTTTAGAGTTTGATTTGATCTTTCTATGACTGCTTGGCCTGTAGGATTGTGTGGTATACCTTTAATTCCCAACTACTATCTTCCCAGAAATCTGTACCAAGAAATCTCTCAGGTTTGGTGGCTGCTTCTCAACACCCTAGCAGTACTGATGAAGCTCAGCAGAGAATAACTGAGAAGCATTTTTTTTTTTTTGAGACAGGGTTTCTCTGTGTAGCTTTGCGCCTTTCCTGGAACTCACTTGGTAGCCCAGGCTGGGCTCGAACTCACAAAGATCCGCCTGCCTCTGCCTCCCGAGTGCTGGGATTAAAGGCGTGCGCCACCACCGCCCAGCCTTTCTTTTCTTTTCTTTTTTCTTTTTTTTTTTTGCATTTCTAATTATATATAAATAACACATTAGTTTTTGTTTTGAGGGAATGGTGGTAGTCTTATTTTGGGTGCTGATTTTTGAAAGGAGGGCTCTGCATGTGATTGGCAAGACTACCACTGAGTTACATCACCTCCCAATTTTTTGCTTTGTGTGTATGTCCTTTTCTTCTTCCCTCTCCTTTTCCATCTCTTTCTCTGACAGGGACTTATATCAACGCCCACGCTGACTGGAATCTCAAACTCACAATGATCCTCTTAACTTCTGCCGGCCAAGTGCTGGTATTGCAGGCACTCACTCTTACACGTCTGTTGATTTAAAATATATTTAATTTTAAAGCTGGGAATAGTAGAAGTATATATATTGAATTCTAGGACAGCCAGGGTTACAGAGATACCTTGTCTCAAGTAATAATAATAATAATTTATGGGCTGGAGAGATGGCTCAGAGGTTAAGAGCACTGGCTGTTCTTCCAGAGGTCATGAGTTCAATTCCCAGCAACCACATGGTGGCTCACAACCATCCATAATGAGATCTGGTGCCCTCTTCTGACATGCAGGTGTATATGCAGACAGAACACTGTATACATAATAAATAAATAAATAAATAAATAAATAAATAAATAAATCTTAAAAAAAATAATAATTTATGTGTGTGCTTGAACGCATGTATGAGCACCATGTGTGTGTATGAGCCTGCAGAGGTCAGAAGAGGAATCAGATCCCCTGGAACCAGAGTTACAGGAAGTTCTAAGCCACCACACGGATGTTCGGATTTGAACCTCGGTCCTCTGCAAGAGCAATAAGCATTCTACCCACTGAGTCATTTCTCCAGCAGCCTTGTTTTCTTGATAGTCATTCTGACTTTAATAAGATAGAATCCCAAAATGGTTTAATTTAATTTGCATTTCCTCACTGAAAAAGATGCTGAATGTTTTTAAAAATATTTATTGGTGCAGGTGTGGTAGTGCATACCTCTAACCCCAGCTACTTGAGGCTGAGGCAGAAGGATCTGATAGAGTCCAGGAGTTCAGGGCTGTAGTGCACTATGTTGACCAGGTGACTTCCTGAGGGACTACCAGGTTGCCTAAGGAGGGGTGAACTGGCCCAGGTTGAAAATGGAGGTCTAATGTGATACTTGGCTGTCATTGTTTCTTTCTAACCCCTGATCAGATAACAGTCCTTGTTGAAACATTTGTTTAACAAAAAATGCATTGGGACTATATAAATACACTCCCATTCAGCTCATAACATCTCAACCCCACAAATTTACAGGCAAGTGCCAATGTATGGCCGAAAAGTTCCTTCATGACCTTCCTCATCTTTCCAGGAAAGTCCATTGCTACATTGCTCAGGACTCTGAGTTTGACCAATCCCGTGCAGCTGTGTAACAGTCTCCAGCTTTGGCCACAATGAAGGCCATTGCTTGGCAGTAATAACAGACACATTCACACCAGTGTCTAGGAGGCCAGAAAAGCTCTTACCATTTATAAACAAAGTGAGTTCGAGGCACTGTGGACCTACAGCTTGCAGTCAATAGGCATCAGATGAATTAAATCCAGCCTCTCCTCTCTTACCTTTTAAAATTTGATTTCTTGTTTGCACTTGGAGAGGTAAAAATTAATTGTGTAAGTCTCTGGCCTATCTTTACCATAGAAATTCCATTAGGTGAGTGAGTCATAACCCTGATTTCTCTTCATAATCAGTGTCAATCACTCTGGGAGCAACAAAGACCCTCTGCATGGTGGTACTATTCCTCCCCAGCAATAACCCTATATGCCTTTCAGTAAAGGCCTATAAACACTAATAGGGAGAGCTTGCACCCCCATTTTGAGAATTAAAACTGTGTAGATGAAGTACTGAGGTCCAATCCTGCACTGCCTGGGGTTGCTCTGTCCTGAATGCATTTCCTTGCAGAGGGACAAACTGCTGAAGTGCCCCATAACATTGTCTCAGGAACTGGGGTGGGCCCCTCTGCCCGTTTCCCTACAGTGGATTCCACTGGGCATCCTTCTTTGATTTACATTCATTGGCCCAATGCTTCCCTCTCTTGCATCTTGGGCACAATCCAGGTTCGTTTTTGCCCTTATGCCTTTTCCCTGATTAGGGCACTTCTTGACCTGGTGCCCCATCTGACCACACCCAAAGCAGCTTCTAGGAGATCTGACAGCTCTCCCTTGTCTCGGGCCTTGATTTCTTTGTTGGAAGAGAACATCCTTAACTGGTTTTCCTTGTAATGTAGCAGCTATAGCTAACCCCCGAGTATATGAAGGCCCAATATCTGATCAAAGTTGAATATAATCAGAGATGTTGCCCTTCTTTCTAAAAGGTCTCAAAGTAGCCTGACAGGTGGCATTAGCATTCTCATAGGCTAGCTGCTTAACAAGTAAAAGCCCAGCTTCTGTATTTCCAATTAACCTGCCTGTTGTCAGCATTAGCCTAGAGACAAAGTCCTGAAATAATTCATCAGGTCCTTGCCTTGTTTTTGACAGTCCTCGGTCTGCCTTCCAGAAGATGGAAGCTTATTCCATGCTTTCTTGGCAGTGGCATTAACCTGGACATATACTGCCACATCAAAATTTAACTGTTGACCTGTCTCCCAATAAATGCCTTTTCCAGCAAGCATATCAAAAGTAATGGGAATTTGTTGGGCCCGATTTATTTCAGCTGTAGCTTGACATTGTTCCACAAATTCAGTTTTCCACAACAGATAATCCTCTCCTGACAGGCAAGCTTTGGCCATCTGTTTCCAATCCCCAGGAGGCAAGGCTTCTACAGCCATGTTTTCTAGCAGAATTGGTGTAAAGGGTGCCGTGGGCCCATATTGAGAGCATGATGTTTTTAATTCCTTGAGTTGTTTAAATGGGATTGGTGCGTGCACCCACACTATATTGCCCTGCTCATCTTGCTGTTCAATCACTGGGAACATTTGAAATCCTTGCACATCTTTCCCTCTGCTAGCTGCTTCTCTAACACTGGCTTGCAGGGGAGACGCATGACTAACGGTGAGGGTTTGCCATGCTCCAAGAGGCCTTTGCACCACAGCATCCATAGGCAACTTTTCCACGCTGATAGACGGCCTCCCAGGTGGATCTAATCCAGCCACTGCAGTAGGAAGAGCACTGCCCTTCTCAGAAGAGGAGACCTGCAGAGCCTCCAATTTTTGTGAAAGGGAAACTACTAAGTCTCTCAAGCCCTTCAGCTCCTCCTTAGTCTCATCCCAAGGTTTCTGCTTCTCAACATTCATGGTCAGAAGTGGGGGAGGTGAAAACTCCTCATTATGGTACTTAGCAGCTTCTTCTTCAAGCTCAGCTCCATCACCAGGATTAAACTGGTCATCATCAAACAATTTTGTAAAGGCCTCTGCACCTAGCAGCTCCTCTGGTAGTGCGGAGGGTTTTGTTTCACTTTTAATTTTTCAGGAGGAAATACCTTCTACTGTTCTGGGTGCAAATCCAAACTGTCCCAGATAAGTGCCCACAGACTAAGAACATCCACTGGGACCTTTCCAGGCCCATGCTCGTCACAATGCTGTTGGATTTGCACTCCAATTCTCCCCCATGTATCTGTGTCCAAGGTCCTGTGCTTGGGAAACCAAGGGCACACCTGATCTACAAACTTTAAAAATTTCTGTACTTGCTGCTGCCGTACTTTAGCTCCTCTGGTTTTTAAAATATCTTTAAGCAAATGTATAAACTGCTGTCTACTATTACCTTGCCCCATATTTACAATTTTACTCCCGAGTTACTCACCACACTTCCACTTTAATAATACCTGAGTGCTCCATTCACTTGCTTGCATTCACTAAGTCACCTGTTTTCAGGTCCCTTGTTCCAGCGCCACCTGTCGAGACCAACTGACCTGTACCTGAACAGTACCTGAATAGGGGAGTGAAGATTCTGAAGGAAAGAGACAAGAGACAGAAGATAGAATCAGGAGGGCTCTCAGTGAATACTGCAGCAACCCTGAATTTATTTCTTATAGCCTTTTTTAATTCAAAGCAAGGGGAGCAAAAGACTTTCTTACCATGGTTCAAGGAACAAGCAAGCATAAACATCTCCTTAATTCTCAAAACATCTAATAACCACGCCTTTGGTCAATCATCCTGTTATTTGGCCTTGAGGAGCAAAACAAAACATCTAGTAACCACTTCAAGGAGCAAAAACAAGCTTGAACTCTCTGACCTTAAGTCAAGCTGGAATCAAACCACAAGCTGGAATCACTGCGGACTCCCACGGTAGACCAAGGTCCTTACGAACTAGAGTCACAGAGTCACAGAGCACCCTTCATATGGGTGCTGGGGATTGAACCTGGGTACTCTGGAAGGGAAGCCAATGCTTTTAACTCTGCCATCTCTCCCAGCCCCACTTTGTTATTTTTGTTACTATGGCTCTACAGTATAATTAGACATCAAGCATTAGATACTACTAGCAGTGTTGTTTACTACTACAGTGGCCATTTGTAGTCTTCATTTCTGATGAAATTTAGGGTTATCTAAATCTGTGAAGAATATCATTAGAATTTTTAGTGAGGATTGCATTGCATTACTTTTGATAATATAATCATTTTCACAATACTAATTCTGCCAATCCAGAAGCATGGAGGGTCTTTCCAATCAATATCTAGTGTCTTTTTCACTGTTTTAAATTTTTCATTGTAGAGGTCTTTCACGTTCTTGGTTAAATTTATTTCTAGGTAGTTTATTATATTGAGACATGATCTTATTTTATTTAGCCTTGAGGCTTTTTTTTTAAAAGATTTATTTATTTATTATGTATACAGCATGTTTGCCTGCACGCCAGAAGAGGGCGCCAGATCTCATTACAGATGGTTGTGAGCCACCATGTGGTTGCTGGGAATTGAACTCAGGACCTCTGGAAGAGCAGTCAGTGCTCTTAACCATTGAGCCATCTCTCCAGGCCCTGAGGCTGGTCTTAATATGTAGCTGAGGATAACCTTAACTGCTGATTCTCCTATTTCTACTTCCTTATTTCAAAGTGGAGAATTTTCTGCATGGTAGGGCAAACATTCTACCAACTGAGCTACATACCTAGCCCAAAATATATCACATTTTTTGGAAGCTATTTTGAATTAAATATTTTTCCTAATTTCATTCTTAAATTTTATTATTGGTATGTAGAAATGTACTGGTTTTTATATGTTGATTTTGTACCTGGCAATGTTAGTGAAAAATGTTCTTCAGGTCTAAGATTTTTCTGATTTAGTCTATAAAGGCTTGAGCCACCACTGCTGGCTACTTTTTTTTTTTTTTTTCTTTTGAGGCAGAATCTCACAGTGTATCCCTGGCTGGCTTGGAGTTCCCTGGGTAGACCAGGCTGGCCTCACAGGGATCTTCTTCCCTCTGCCTCTGGAATGCTGAGATAAAAGGTGTGTACCATCACACACAGCTGTGGAGTCTTTAAACAGAATCATATCATCTGCAAATAGTGAACATTTGATTTTTCTTAAAAAAGAAAGTGTGTGTGTGCAACATGGTGTATGATGAGGTCCCAGTGACAGTACAGGTTGCTGGACTTGGAGGCATTCACCCCGCTGAACCAGCATTTTACCCCAACTTCTTATTGGCATCTTTTTTTTTTTTTTTTTGGTCGTATAAAACTTCAGCACAATTTGAATAAGAGTAGAAAAGTAGGTATCCTTGTCTCTGTCCCAATTTTACAAAAAAACGCCTTCAGTTTGTCTACATTTTCTATGTGGTTTGTCATGTATAGCCTTCTTATGGTTAAGTATGTTCCACCTGTTCCCAATTTTTTCAAGACTTTTTTTTCTTTTCGAGACAAAGTTTCTCTGTGTAGCTCAGGCTGTCCTGGAACTCAATTTGTAGGCTAGGCTGGCCTCCAACTCACAGAGATCCATGTGCCTCTGTCTCCCAAGTGTTGGGATTAAAGACATGCACCACCAAAAAGATTTATATATATATATATATATATATATATATGAATAAATGACAATTTACTTTTTTTAATTGTATTTTTTTAAATTTTTATGTGCATTGGTGTTTTTGCTATGGGTGTCGGGTCCCCTGGAACTGGAATTACAGACAGTTGTGAGCTACCATGTGGGTGCTGGGAATTGAACCTGGGTCCTCTGGAAGAGCAATCAGTGCTCTTAACCACTGAGCTATCTCTCTAGTCCCGCGGCCCCCCCCCCCCCCCCCCCCCCCCCCCCCGCCCAGACAGGATTTTTCCATGTAGTTTTGGTGCCTTTCCTGGAACTCACTCTGTAGATCAGGCTGGCCTCGAACTCACAGAGATCTGCCTGCCTCTGCCTCCTGAGTGCTGGGATTAAAGGCGTGTGTCACCACTGCCTGGCCAGTCATTTTCTTTACAACTGAAATTCTAGGAATTCTAAGTTACCATCCTTGCCTGTGAGCTTTTTATACACACCAGAAAAAGTTCCAACCTTGTGCTTCATGTTGTTCTGCTGTCAGCAAAAAAAAAAAAAAATTTAAAAGATTTTTCATTTTTAATTTGATGTGGGTGCTAGGAAGCAAAGTCAGGTTCTCTGAAAGAGCAGCATGTGTTCTTTAGTGCTGAGCCACCTCTCTAGCTCCTATGACTTAAAAAATTTAATTATTGCTAGGCAGTGGTGGCGCCTTTAATCCCAGCACTCGGGAGGCAGAGGCAGGTGGGTCTCTGTGAGTGGGTCTCTGTGAGGCCAGCCTGGTCTACAGAGCAAGATCCAGGAAAGGCGCAAAGCTACACTGAGAAACCCTGTCTCGACACAACAACAACAAAAATATTTATTTAGCGCGTGTGTGGCATGTACGTGGAGGTGAGAAGACATGGGAGTCGTTTCTCTTCTTCCACGTACATTCTGGATATCGAATCTAGGTTGTCAGGCTTGGCAGCAAGTGCTTTCATCCACTGAGCTATCTCACCAGCCTTTCTTCAGGACTTTACCATGAAGGAATGCTGAACTCTGTCAAATGCCTTTTTTGCATCTATTGAAACAATCCGGTGATCATTCTGTCCTAACATGTATTTATATGATGCATTACATGTACTTATTTGCATATGTTGAACCAATGCTGCATTTCTGGGATGAATACAACTTATTTATGTGTATGTTTTGTCTGTGCATTGCATGTGTTCAGTGCCTGCAGTGGCCAAAAGAGGGCAGTGGAGCTCCTGGGATGAGTCTTACAGATAGTTATGAACTGCCTTTTGGGTTCTGGGAATTGAACCAGATCCTCTGGAGAAGCAACTAGTGTTCTTGACCAGTGAGCCATCTCTCTAGTACTAGTTTTGAATTTTTGTTTTATTGGAATGACTGGCTGTCTTAAATTTTATTAGTGTGTGTGAAAGTACAGGTATGCCGGGCGTGGTGGCGCACACTTTTAATCCCAGCACTCAGGAGGCAGAAGCAGGTGGATCTCTGTGAGGTCAAGGCCAGCCTGGTCTACAGATGGAGTTCCAGGACATCTAGGACTGTTACACAGAGAAACCCTGTCTCAAAAAATCAAAAACAAAACAAAACAAAACAACAAAACAAACGGCTGGTCTGGGAGACGGCTGAGTGGGTAGAATGACTTGCTCCCCAGCATCTCAGCATTGCTACTGTTGAGATGAGAGGCTCGGACAGGAAAACCCTGACAGAAGCTCATGGGCCAGAGAGCCTGGAGTACGCTGACTGTGACAGGGCAAGAGAGACCTAGCCTCATCAAGGTGGAAGGCTGAAAGCTGTCTGTCCTCTGACTGCCACGAGTACTGTGATTGCATGTGCTTGCACAAGTGCATGCACTCACACACCTACACACAAGTAACTGGTTGAGGGGATGTGACTCAGAGGATTAAAGTGCTTGCTGTGTAAACATATGGGCCTGATTTCAATCACCAGCACCTGCAAACAAGTCAGGCATAGCTGTGTGCCTGTAATCTCATCACTAAGGAAGCAGAGACAGGAAGCTCTCTGGGGCTTGCCAACCAGTCAGTCTAGGTCCATCAGTGAGCTCCAGGTTCAATGAGAGATCTTGCATTAAAAGGTAAGGTGGAAGGGCTGAGGAGATGGCTCAGCAGTTAAGGTGCTACCGATCTTGCAGAAGACCAGTGTTTAGTTCTCACTACCCACATTGGGTGGCTCATTGCCTATAACTTAGCTCTAGGGGAATCCAACATCCCTGGTCTCTGGGCACCTGCAACTCGAATACACATAATTTATTTATTTGATTTTATGAGAGAGGGTTTCTTTGTGCAGCCTTGAACTCAAAGATCTGCCTGCCTCTGCCTCCCAAGTGCTGGGATTAAAGGTATGCCTGGTTCATATACATATCATTAAAAATAAATCTTTTGGCTTGGCATAGTGGTGCAAGCCTTTAATCCCAGCACTTGGGAGGCAGAGGCAAACTATATTCATGGACATACCCACACATAGACATGTGTAATTAAGAATAATAAAAATAAATCTAAAAAAGTAAGATGAAGAAGCAAGTGAGAAAGACCCCTGATGTCCACCTCTGGCTTTCACATGCACAAATATGTGCATGTGCACTGAGTCAGTCTAATTTGGTCAAGGCTACCTTAAACTCACAATCCTTCTACCTCAATCTCTGAAGTACTGGGATTACAGCCATGTATCACTGTGATGGTTACTCTTAATTTTCATTTTGACTGGACTAAGAGATGCCTGAAGAATTAGTGAAGCAGACTTCCTGGTTTGTCTGCCAGAACATTTCCAGAGAAGACTGGTATGCAATGCCTTGAATATAGGCATTATCCAATAGGCTGGGTCTAGATGGAATAAAAGTGGCAGAAGAGAGGGGCTGCGTCTGTAGCTCATTGGTAGAGCACTTGCCTAGCATGCACAAGATACTGGGTTTGATCCCTAGCATTATAAACACACACTAGTTTTCCAGCATTGTCATACACAATTGTAATCCTAGCACGCAGAAGGTGGCAACAGGAGAATCAAGTTCAGGGTTCAACTTCAAAGTCATCATTGGCTACATAGCAAGTTGGAGGCTAGTCTGAACTGTATCAAATCCTGTTGGAAAAAAGGAAAAGGAATAGGAGGGAGATGAGAAAGGCAACCAGCACAAACAAACATGTAAGCTCCACTCTTCCTGAACAAGTTCTATTGCAGTTGCTGTCCCCCAAGAACATCTTCAGCCTTGTAAAGTACACTCTATTAATGGCTCCCACAGATCATCCAGGCCTTCATCTAGGCCTGGGCCTGGTTCATTGTTTCCTCTTGTTTTGAGGCTTTCTGTTTCTCATATTGAACAGCAACTACTGGCTTCTTTGTCTGATGGTTATGGTTGGACTATCCAACTTCCAAATGTATAAACCAAACCAATAACTCTCTGGTAATAACGGTGTGTGTGTATATATACACTCACATGTACGCACATACATTTATGTTAAATAAATTTTTTTTTTGAGGTAGGGTCTTGCTATGTAGCCTTTCCCGACCTAGAACTTCCTATGTAGATCAGGCTAGTCTTGAACTTGTAGAGATTTGTCTGACTCTACCTCCCAAGTGCTGGGATTTTTAAAGGCCTGTTACCATCACACCTGGTCTATAATAATATATTTTCTAGATTAGTCCTATTGCCATAGAAAACCCTAATATGAATTTTGGTGCCTGGAGTGGCTCTAGAAACAGAAGAGTAAGGTTGAAGCTCCTTGCTTAGATCTGTGGTTTCTGGAGCTAGTGCTCTACTATGATTATACCTGAAGTTTCTAGGCCCACTCCTGATAGCAGAGAACACACTGATAATGTCTGGCTTGAACTATTCAAAGAAACATGAAGAACACATGCATTTTATACTCAGAGTTCATCACTCAGGACAGGCAAAGAATTTAATGTCTACATATGATACTTTGAAGTATTTCTGGAAAACCAAAAAACACGGTTTTGTTAGCTGGTTGTTTTTTGCATCTTTGAATAAAGTACTAAGAAAAAAACCTTCAGGAATTCACTGTCCCAGTTCCAGGTGTGCAGAAACAACCTAAATGATTCTAAACATGTTCAGAAGGAGAATTTTCTGACCTGTAGTCATGCACTGAAGTTGTCAAAAAATAATAATAGCACAGAGCTGCGTATGAAGGCTCATGCTTGTAATCCTAGCACTTGGGAGGCTGAGGCAGTTGAAATGGTATGAGTTGGAAATCAGATGGGGCTACAGTAATAGTATGTCTCAAAAAGCCCAACCCAAACCAACCCAACCCAACCCAACCCAACCCTAGCCACAAGCCTTCATGAGACTATGATGGCTGAACTATGATGCAAATTTAACTTTCATCTTCTGAGAGTATCTGCATTTAAAGATGTAGTTTACCTTGTAACCCAGGAGGTACATTACACTCCTCTGTTCCTAAAAAACTTCTTGAGTATCTAATTCATATAAGTAGGAGTTTGGGAAACATGTATTGGAAGGAAAATAGATTTTAAGTGTATGATAGTGGTACAAAGAACATAAAATTTGATAGAATTGAATTTATTTGTATGGGTCCACTGAGCAGAAATTCCGATTGCAGTTCATGAAGTTAAGAAAAGTACTAAAGAGGTGGTGGTGGCACACCCCTTTAATCCCAGCGCTTGAGAGGCAGAGGCAGGTGGATCTCCAAGGAGGCTATCCTGGCCTACAGAGAGAGTTCCAGGACAGCCAGGGCTACACAGAGAAACCCTGTCTCAAAAAACAAAAAGGAAAAGCAACAATTAAAAAAAAAGAAAGGAAAGAAAAAGAAAGGTGCTAACAGCTTATCTGGTTGGCTCTACTATAGGTCAACAGATGGCTTGCTGTGAATGATCTGAACATGCTTGATATCCCTTGGTTTACTACTGATGGAGCTCCTCTAAGGATCCTAAAACTGGAACGGTGGAGTGGATATGCTGTATAAAATCTCCACAGTAGGAGGGTCCAGACAGGACCTTCACTGGTACTTTAAGAAACAGATCTGTGAGGGAGCATCAGGAACCCTGAAGAGCTGTCACTGTCCTCATTACGGCAGACCTAAAGGTGAGAGCTGCATACAACCTGAAACTTAAATGCAATGGGTATATTGGAACCTGGTGTGGTGGGACCCAGTGGCAGTATTCGTTCACCAAAGACAAGGGAGGGGTATTTAGTGGACAGCACTGCTCAAACAATGATATGATCTGACTCATAGACCTATAGTGTTAGCTAATTAATCACTGTGTTCCCACAAGTTAAACAGATGAGAGGCCTACTGAATTATTTGATTTGTATTAAGCAGAAATTCCAGAGTTAAGAACAAAAGGATACCTTGAATCACAGAGGCAGAGAGCTACAGGTCCTCAACTAATTCTCAGTCTTGAGCCAGTTTATGGATCCAGAATCCTATGAATAAAGGTGATGCCAGGTCCTATCAAGGACATTTCACTGTCCTGTCCTTCTCTAAAGGTACTTGTAGTCTTTTACCAGGGAGACTGTATAATGAGGAAAAAGAATTAAGTCAATTTTTTTGGGGTCTACTGAACACTAGCTCTACATTGATGTTAACTCAGGGAGGAGCCAAACAGCACTTTAACCCTCAAAATTAGAAACTTGTGGAGGTCAGGTCATCAAAACTGAGTATGTCCAGGGGGACTGTGAACTCATCCTGTGGTTATTTCCTCATTCTCAGAATGCATAATTGGAATTTATGCTTAACACGTAGTAAAATTCCTTTATTTGTTCTCTAACCTGTGCAGTGAGCGCTATTATGGTGGAAAAACCAAATAGAAGCCATTAGGGCTACCTTTATTTGGGAAAAACAGTGACCCCTAGACAATACTGTATCTCTGGTGGGATCAGAATGATCAGTAATACCATTAAGGACTTGAAAGATGCAAGGTGGCAGTTCTAGCCACAGGCCCATTTAACTTTCCTATTTGGACTGCAGATCTTGGAGAATGCCACTTGATTATTGTAGGCTTCACCACATGGTGAACCCAATTTCAGCTACTGTACCAGATGCATTTTCCTTGCCTGCGTAGATTAACATGATATGTAGCTACTGACCTGGCAAATGCCATTTTTTACATACTTGTTCATAATGCTCACCAGAGGTGATTTGCTTTGAGCTGGCCAAGGTCAACAATACACTTTCACTGACCAACCACAGAGACACAGGGACTTCTAGCTCTGTGTGTTAATGCAGTTTTCAGGAATCTTGATTATCCTTCTCCTCCACAAATTATCACACTGGTTCATTACACTTATGACATCATGCTAACTGGACCACATGAGCAACTACTCCAGACTTTTTGGTATAGTACTTGTGTGTAGGAAGATGGGAAATATATTCAACTGTATTTCAAGGGTCCTCTCTCAGTGAAATTCCTAGGAGTCCAGTGCTTCAGTGCCTGATGAGGTTTTGCAATTTAAGGTAGAGAATAAGTTATTGCATCTAGCCCTTACTTTAACCAAGAAAGAAGCACAATAGTTAGTCTATTGAATTTTGGAGGCATTTGGGTATGTTACTTCTGTCCACATACTCGGTAACTTTTAAAAATGCTGCTGGTTTTGAAATTTTTTTTAAAAATTATTTATTGCTGTGTGAGTGCAGGTGCTCTTGTGCCATGATGTGTGTGTGGAGATCAAAGGATAACTTTTGAGAGTAGATTCTCCTGCCAACTTATGGGATTGGGAATCAAACTCAGGGCATCACATCTGTCCCCATACATCTCTACCTGCTTAATATCTCACTGGTCCTCCCCCGTGCAATTTTTGAGTAAGGCTCTGCTGTTACCTGCAGATAACTTCTTTCTTTTTAAGAGGGAAGTCTTGGACAGCTATTGGGCCCTTAGTGGAAAATAAATGCTTGACTATGGACCATTAAGTTACCATGTGACCAAAGCTGCCCATCATGAACTGGCTGTTATTTGATCCACAAAGCCATAAAGTTAGACATGAACAGCAGTAAGCCATCAACAAAAGTTAAGTGTGCTGGTATAGACTGGGCCCAAGAAAGTCCTGAGGTCTAAGAGAGTTACTCAAAGTGACTCAAATGCTCACATTTCTTACTCTGCACCTATTCCTTATGGAGTGTGCCCTATGATCAGCTGACAGAGGGAGAGAAGGCTAGTGCCTGATCTGTAGATGGCTGTGCATGTTTTGTGGGCATTACTGGGAAATAAATGATTGGAGCATTGTAACCCATCTCTGGGGGGCATTCCTGAAGGACAGTGGTAAGGAAAATGCCCACAGTGGGTAAACTTTGGGCAGTGCATCTGGTTATACATTTTACTCAAAAGGAAAAATGGCCAGATAGGTGATATACACAGATTGTTGAATTGTAGCCAATGATTTGGGTGGATGGTGAGGGACTTAGAAGATCATGATGGAAAATTGGTGACAGAGTATGTGGATAGACCTCTCCAAATGGGAAAAAAGATGTGAAGACATTCATGTTTTCATGTAAACTCACCAAAAAGTGACCTCATCAGAAACAGCCTGTAATCAAGTAGAGAAGACGACCTATTCTGTGGATAGCAGTCAATTATTTTTCCCCAGCCATCCCTGTCATTGCCTAATGGGCCCATGAACAAGGTGGTCATGATGGCAGAAATGAAGTTTCTTCAAGGGCTCAGAAATATGTACTTTGTAGTGGTCTGAATGAAAATGGTCTCCATATGTATGAAAATGGTTTTAATATATTTGAATGCTTGTTTCCCAGTTGGTAGAACTGTTTGGGAAGGATTAAGAGGTGTGGCCTTGTTGGAGCAGGTGTGTCACTGGGGGTGGACTTCAAGGTTTCAAAAGCCCACATTTCCCAGTTAGTGATCTCTGCCTCCTACTTGCAGAAAAGGATGCAAGCTCTCAGCTATTGCTCAGCACCATGCCTGCATGCCTGCTGCCATGCTCCCTGTACTGATGGTCATGGACTCTAACCCTTTGCAACTTTAAGCCTCAAATTAAAGGTTTTCTTTTTTAAGTTGTCTTGTTCATGGTAACAGAAAAGTAAGACAGACTTCTACTCAGTAAGGGGGAACCTGGCTGTGACTGGTACTGAGTAATCTGCCAGCAGCAGAGGCCAAACCCTGAGCTCTAATATAGTATCATTCCCTTGGGTGACAGTTGAGTACATTGTACTATTTTCATCATGGAAGCAGCAGCACTCTGTCAAAAATGCCATGGACTTACAGAACTACTTATCCACTGTAATGATATTCTAAACAGCATTGTTTATAAGGAATTTACTCCACAGCCAAAGAAGTGCAGCAGTGGGTTTATGATCATGGAATTCATTGGCCTTACTATGTTCCCCATCATCACCCAAAAGCAGCTGGCTTCACAGAATCATTATTTCCATCTTGAATCACAGCAGCTGCAGTCACTTGCACAAGAATCTCACAAGATTGGTGCCACTAATAGTGCTATTTTGGAAGGGGAGGGGAGGGTGCACATCCTTGTCTGTAGGATATATAAGCAATTAATAATTGCTGGTGGAGAGGACACTGTTCTATTGTGGCATGGATGCCCTTAAGTTTATTTTTATGTTCTTGTAAGTTATCTTTCACTTATGCTCCTATAAGTAATCACAATTAAACTCACTGGTTCACCAAGCTAGACTTGGGTGAAATCTTTACTCATCACTCTATCAGACTCCTCAGGAAGAGTCATGCAACACTTGGTGCCTACACAGACATGAGAAAGCCAATGATGAATTCGGGAAGATCAGCTGCATTGCTCTGACTATGAATAATAATAAGCCAGGCAAACTGAGGCTGAGCCATCTAAGGATGGAGTAAACATGGGGAAAATCCTGACATGGCTTTCTTTCCCTATGTGATATAGAATGGCGTACCTTCTTGCACTGCCCCTGCTGGGGGTGAGAACACATGCAACTGAGGTTGAGCTGTCTGCCCAGAGTGAACCTGTCTACACAAAATAAGGAATTACAATGGGAAGTAGACAAGCATACAGTGTCCTGTATATTGACCCTTGACTTGGTGAGTAAACTGGATAACAGGGAAGATAGAAGTACTGGCTTACCATTTCTTTCTTTCTTTTCCTTTTTGTTTGTTTGTTTTTTGAGACAAAGTTTCTCTATTTAACAGCTTTGGGTGTCCTGGAACTCAATTGGTAGAACAGGCTGGCCTTGAACTCACAGAGATCTGCCTCTATCTTCTGAGTGCTGGGATTAAAGGCATGGACCACCACCTTCTGGCTTACCATTTATTTTTTAAAGCTCTCTTTAAGAGACTGTACAAATAATCTCTCCTTGGATCCAAAATCTCGGGAGATGAGGTAGAAATGACAGTGAGTGAACTGGACACAAGAGAGGCAGTGTTTGACCTTCGGTTCACTGGGACGCTAAAGGAAGTTAACTCAGCTGGGTATTTGGTACAGGTACGCCACCTTTTTTGTGGCTTTGCTGAAACTCATAGTGGGTCATGATCTTTAAAAGGCAGAAGAGGATATTGCTATAATTAACAAGGCAATTCCACGTAGTTTATCTGGTAATTAAAAGAGGTTTATTTCAGGGTTAACTTATAACCAATAAGGGGTCAGATTACAAGATCTGGGAGAAATGAGGTACAGTCCAGCGTAGTTCTTTGGGGAACTCTGACTTAGTCTGCAAATCCAGCCTCCAGGACCATGAACAGCTAAGAGAGCAAACCTATATGCATCTCAAGTCTTAAGGGGCCTCCTCTTGGCCACACCCCAGGGGCTGGTCATAGGCAGGTTTGGCAGTTACTTGCTAGGGACAGTGTTTCAAGGTCAAAGCTGGAACAGCTACCCACTATATCTCCCTCCATTTGTCTAAATGAAAGTTCTAACCTAATACAAAACTATATACAATAGCAATGATTATCAAATACTGTCCATGAGGAATAAGGGGTAATGACTAGACAAGATGGAACTACAACCAACAAGAACACCATCAAACAAGAAACACATAGTAAAATCCAGAGGAGTCTAGAGCATAGGTAAATGGCACGTTACAGAGCTCATTCTAAAAGGTGTCCTATCCTGAAGAACCTGAATCTAATACTTAATATGTTTTAGCTAAGATACAAGAAGATTGTAATTATAACTATTAGTCTTCAATCCCATCAAAGACCTGAGAAGGAATATAATAACACCTAAGAAACGGGAGAAGGACACAAACAGCTTTTGGGGTTCTTGTGAGAGTAAGTTTGCTAAAGGTGTGGAAGGGGTACAGGAGATCCTTATTGTGTCCATTGCTGTAGAGTAAAGAATCTTGAGGGGTGGGAAATGGTTCAGCCACTATCCTAGTAGGATGGCCAAGGTTGTCTTCAGGTGAAGTCCATGAAGGAACCAGAGGCCTCATGTTAAAGAATGGATCTACAGGGTTGGAGATCATTCAGTGGTTAAGAACCCTTGCTGCTCTTGCAAAGGAACCAGGTTCAGTTCCCAGAACCCACATAACATCTCAAAATCATTTCTAACTTCAGGTCCAGGACATCCAATGCCCTGCTCTGGCCTCTAAGGTCACCAGGCATGCTTATGGTGCACAGACATAAACACAGGCAAAATACCCATACACATAAAATAATAAAAAAAAATTTGAAAGAGGAATGGATTTGCTGGTTCCTAATAACAGAATATTTGAGCCACAGTGGATCCCATTCCCCCTTGGCTCAGCTGGGCAGAGCAGCACAAACTTGCCTCTCCTGAGCCTATTTATAGGTCAGAGATATGTAGAAATCCTGAAGCAGTAGTCCAGAATGATAGAGTAAGATAGCTCATGGACTATGGATTACAGAGGGCTAAATAAGGTAATGTCTTCCCAGCCATGCTGCTATATCCAAAATTGCTTTTTTTAATTAGATGAACTCATTTATTTGACCTATTAAGTTATGCAAAGAAAAATATATGCAACTGCATAAAAAGAACCACATTTTCATATTACTAAACACAGCAGTGGCCAAAAATAACAAATTGTAGAATGGACCCAAGGATTTAACACAAAAACACTCTGTACAGAAAAACTTCAGCCTTCTAACTTCACTGAATCCAGAACTACACGTGTTTCTTTATACTCCTCGACCTCTTCCAAGTCTTTTTCGCTTTCTAGAGACAGTCTCACTATATAGTCATGGCTAGCCTGGTACTCCCATGCCTGCCTCTGCCTTCCAAAGGCTGGGATTAAAGGAGGGCCTGGCTTTTTGTTGTTTTGTTAAGTATCTACTTAATTGCTGAATTCTGAGACCAGTTTTCACTTACTTAGGTCAATGGCTTGGAATGGGAGGTCTTCCTTCACAGATACTGTCCTACCCTTTAAAACCTTTTGTGTGTATCTATCTATGTGAGATAGGATCTTATGTACCCCAAATTGTCTTTGAACTCCCTAAGTAGCCAAGAATGACTTTGAAATCTTGACCCTCCTGCCTCTGCTTCTACTTCCCAAATACTGTAATTATAGATGTGCACCACCATTTTTTCTGTTGTTGTTTGGAGACAAAGTCATGTAGTCTAGGCTGACCTCAGACTATGTAGCCAAAAATATCCTCAAACTCCTGATCTTGTCTCAGCCTCTCTAGTGCTGGGATTATAGGCATATACTATACCTATTAATTAATTTATTTTTTGAGACAGGATTTTGCTATGTAGAATAAGCTTGCTTTGCACTCACTACAGAGCCCTGTATTAGAACTGGTGGCAATCCTCTTGCTTCTGAAGTGCTGGGGTTACAGGCATGCACTAACACTGCCCACCAATGGTAAAAAAGTTTCATTACATAGACAATATGCTAACTTTTGAGTGTCTTACTGACTTATAAACGTATCTAAGAGATGTGCAACTGTTTCTAAAGGAGCAAAGATAAGCAATTGGTCTACACAGGGTACAGGGCACAGCTGTGAAATTCTTGGGCATCTTATGATTGGGTAAAGTGAAGAAGATACTCAATAAGGTGACTGTGAAAAATCCTGTAACAGCCTCTGCCTGTATAAATAAAAACACCAGTTAAGAAGTTTAAACAGGTGGGAAAAAGAAGTTTAAAAAGCCAGGCGGTGGTGGCGCACGCCTTTAATCCCAGCACTAGTGAGGCAGAGCCAGGTGGATATCTCTGAGTTCGAGGCCAGCCTGGACTACCAAGTGAGTCCCAGGAAAGGCGCAAAGCTACACAGAGAAACCCTGTCTCGAAAAACCAAAAAAAAAAAAAAAAAAAAAAAAAAAGAAGAAGAAGAAGTAGTTTAAACAGGTGGGAAAAGGTATTCCCAGAAGCCATAAGATTATTAAATGAAAAATCCCACTGCTAGAGGTGGGCTAACTCTCAACAAGTTGTAGGCCAGGGAGGCCTAAGTGCCCCTTGTATACAGGCTACTGCCATAGCTTGTTGGGACAGAACTGTTGCCAATGCTCCTGCTTAGCTATGGACACAGTATGTTAACAATCAACATGCCAGACAAGGTGTGTCTGCTGGTGCAATAGTGGCACAACTGTTATGGGTGCCATCAACTACTTTCCAGTTGGATTTAAGGCTCATTCCACAGGAAAGAACCACGTTTGGTACTGTAAGCCAAGACAAATATGGCTAGTGGGCAAGCTTCTGTTGTTTCGTTAAGAGGATATGATGGCTTCTCAAACTGCTTTCTAAGAGTTATGGTTTTTTGTTTTTTGTTTTTTGTTTTTTTTTTTTAAAGATTTTTCAGAGTTTCTCTGTCTCACCCTGGCTGTCCTGGAACTTGCTATGTACACTGTTGTGGAATATCATTTTAACTAAGCAAAAATGTGCTCCATTTGTTTATGCTGTAGAATATGACTTTAACTGTGTAAAGGTGTGTTACTTTTGTTTATGCTGCATTTGTTTAATGAAGTAAGGATAAGTGTTAAACTATGAAAGATATGTTGCATCTGTTTCATCTTGTCTGCCTAAGGCACCTGATTGAAAAGCTGAACAGCCAACAGCTAGGCAGGAGAAATAATAGGCAGGGCTAGCAGGCAGAGAGAATAAATAGGAGGAGAAATCTAGGCTTGGGAAGAATGAAGAGGAAGGAGAGAAGGGGAAGAATGAAGACACTCAGGGCAAGAAGCCAGGCAGACACCAGCCAGTCATACATAGAGACAGCAAGAAAGTAAGAAAAGGTATTAAGCCCCAAGGCAAAGGGTAGATGAAGAGAAACAGGTTAATTTAAAAGAGCAAGCCAGAAAGGTGCCCAAACTAGACTGTGCTTTCAAAACTAATAAGTCTCTGTGTCATGATTTGGGAACTGATTGGTGGTTAAAAGAAAAAGCCTGGTACAGCAGACCACTTGCTATGTAGACCAGGATGAACTTGAACTTAGATCCATCTGCCTCTGCTTAACATTTATGCTTATATCCACAGATTACTGATACTGTCAGCTTTAATTAGAGAAATTTCTTTATGTGGTTACTGTGGAGATTCATTACTCAAAGTACTAAGAAGAAATAACTCTAGCCGGGCGGTGGTGGCACACGCCTTTAATCCCAGCACTCGGGAGGCAGAGGCAGGCGGATCTCTGTGAGTTCGAGGCCAGCCTGGGCTACCAAGTGAGTTCCAGGAAAAGGCACAAAGCTACACAGAGAAACCCTGTCTCGAAAAACCAAAAAAAAAAAAAAAAAAAAAAAAAAAAAAAAAAAAAAGAAGAAGAAGAAGAAGAAATAACTCTTGTTGTGGTATGGTGACCCAATGCTCAGCTGCTCAGCTATAAATGAGATAAAATATTCATACATGTATATCATCACCTCTTCCAGGTCTTGGAGAACATAACTGGAAGAAGAGTGTTATGTGGCTGTTTCTTCTGGGTCAGATGAGATCATTGGTGTCTTGAATCAGAGCAGCTATTACTACAAGATTGGGCCCACTGTGGGTACAGTGTATGAGGCACACAAACTCCTCCCCTCTCCAAGGATAGATATGATTAACAAGTGCTAGCAGTGGGGAAGGGCTCTTCTTTAAAGGTGTAGTTGTCATTAAATTTCTCATGCTCCTGGAAGTAACCTCAATTAAACTAGTTTGTCAAAGTAGGTGAGTGGAATTCTTTATTAGGTTTGTTGTTGTCTTCTCTATTTGGGGTAAATAGAAATAGACTCTTCAGCTGGGCATGGTGACCCACGCCTTTAATCCTGAATTCAGGAGGCAGAGGCAGGCAAATCTCTTGAGTTTGAGGCCAGCCTGGCCTACAGAGCAAGTTTCAGGACTGCCAGAGAGACACAGAGTAACACTGTCTTAAAAAATTAAAAAAAAAAAAAAAGGAATACAGAATGGATAGCAGAAGACAGTTATAAATACCAGCCTCAGCTATGTTACAGTTACAGAAAGGATCATGTAACTGGCATGAGTATTTCTTTCCTGGTTAGGATTGTGTTTGTGTATATATAGCTATATATTGAACAGATAATCCTTGTTTTCTTTCCTCTCTTATTCCTGTATTTTTTTTTTTGTTGTTGTCGTTTTTTTTTTTTCAAGACAGGGTTTCACTGTGTAGTTTTGGTGCCTTTCCTGGAACTCACTTTGTAGACCAGGCTGGCCTGGAACTCACAGAGATCCGCCTGGCTCTGCCTCCCAAGTGCTGGGATTAAAGGCGTGCGCCACCACTGCCCGGCCCTATTCCTGTATTATATAGTATAACATTAGTTGACTTGGTAGCAGAGATGTCAGAAGAGTAAGTATTCTTCAAAGGATCTTATCTATTCTGGGGGAAGGAATGGATAAATTTTTGGCTGTATGCAGTTCTATCACATTAGGCAGACTTATGATCTTATTATTGTCTTTATTTGGAGATTAAGTGTGATATAAGGAGATACATTGGGAGTCAAGTTCACAAATGGTGAGCTTGTTATGATTAAGTCTGATTGTCAGTTTGACAGGGTTGAGGTGCCTGGGGATTAGTAAAGTACACTTCCAGGTGTGTCTGTGAGGACATGGCTAGAGAAGACTGAAACGTGGGGCAGCAACTGAGGGGAAAGGCTCACCCCAAATGTGAGCAGTGCTGCCCAATGGGCTGAGGACCCAGATGAAATACAAGTGGAAGAGGAGAATGCCAGCCAGCAAGCACAAACTCCATTAATCTTCAGCAAGCACCTCTATTGCTGTGTGGATTCACATCATTGATTCCCAGGGAAACCCCAGGACTTGAACCTGGGACTGAATCATTGTCTCGCTCATTCTAAGGCTACCAGTTTCTTGTACTGTGCCGCAGGCACTAGGTTCTTAGGTTCTTCGGTGTGCAGACAGCTATTTTTGGACGACCTAGCCTCCAATTGTGTAAGATAACCCAATAAATGCCCTTTCATAATTTAATATATAAACACATATGCACATTTACCTATGATTATACAGGCAGATATAACTTTCTATTGTTGCTGTTCTTCCAAAAGCAGTAGAATACAAATACAGCCACCATGCCTGACCTATGATGGTTCCCTTTTGTTTTGTTTTTGAAAGAGTCTCATAATGTAGCTATTGATGGCCTGCAATTCTCTATGTAAACCAAGCTGGCCTCTAATTCAAAAGGGATTTGCCTGCCTCTGCCTCCCCAGTGCTGGGATTAAAGGGTGAGCAACCACCCTGGATGGTTTCTTTTAAGACCTAAACTCATATTGTTCTACTAATATTTAACTCTAGGATAGTAACATGAACAAGACATTTCATTAGTCTGTCTTTCCATTTGTAGGAAGGGAAAATGTTACTTACATTATTAGGTCTTCTATGAATAGGAAGCATATGGGGCTGGAGATATGGCTCAGTAGTTAAGTATCAAGAGCTACTGAGAGCCAGCCTCAATGCCCTCTCAAGGTTCAGAGAGAAGGCTTCTGCCAGCGAAAGGTTCAAGGGATCGAAGGGTGAAAGAATCTCTCAATCCATGCTTCTTCATGCCAGCTTCTTTATTAATCCTCTGTGCTGCAAAGTTTTTTGGTTTATATAAACATGCGAAACAAAGGCAGTTTCCTGGTAATCACAAAGTTACAGAGCTAGAATTTTTTCTCAGGAACAAGAAGCAGATAGGAGCTGTCCCGAGTGACATCATCAGCATCTTTCTGGCCCCGGGGAGGCATGGCCAGAAAGACACCTGGGCAGCATTATGAGACAGTAAAGTTGATTTAGAAGGGTTTAAATTTTAAGAAGGGAGAAGGGGAGTTTGTGCATGATACTACATTCCTAGGTTAAAATCCTGTATCAATAAACCAAAGTGAGAGTATGTGTAGGGAATTAGTAGCTTTTAGGGTAGAACTAGAGGTTAGCACTTTCCAAGTTGGCTGCAGGAAAATTTAGGGCACTTGCTCTCCCTAATCAGGACGGACTGGAATCAAATGAAGATATCTTGGACGTCCCTTTATCTCTGAAGGTCCCAAATGTGATCTATTTGAAAGACTCCCTTCCTGACCATATGTCCTGCCAAATGGGAGATAATCGCAGGGAGTTAGCTTCTAATGTTTGTCTCAGGGAACGGAGCGGAGATTAGGCTGTGGGAACCAAGGTTATTGACTGTCGGACTAGATTCTCTCGCTGAAGGTCCCAGAAGAGTGGGAAGGAAGTCACCCAGCATATGGGAGAAATTTGCCCAGTAATTTACACACTGCTGGGTCTTTTTTGGGATGGGTCCCACTCAAAGAGGGGACAGCTATGGTTTCACAAGAGATTTGCTGTAAGAACAGCTATAATATAAAAGGCAGTACTCCCAGAGCCTTGTGACTGAGTCTCCTCCATCAGAATGCATCAATTCTGGTGGGTTGCTTCTGCTTTATCAGCTGAAATTCTACTGTATAGTCTTGCAGACTGTAGCAATTAAGAGCACTGGCTTTCTCTTGAAGAGGACCTGGGTTTGGTTCGCAGAAACCACATGGCAGTTCACACACACACACACACACACACACACACACTCATAAATAAGTAAATAAAACACAACGGGCATCATCGTAAATAGCTTCTCCTATCCCAATTTTTCCTTCCCTTAATCTACTCTCAAATCAGCAAATAAATGGATTCTTTAAAATTTTTTTATGTGGCCGGGCGTTGGTGGCGCACGCCTTTAATCCCAGCACTTGGGAGGCAGAGCCAGGCGGATCTCTGTGAGTTCGAGGCCAGCCTGGGCTACCAAGTGAGCTCCAGGAAAGGCGCAAAGCTACACAGAGAAACCCTGTCTCGAAAAAAAACCAAAAAAAAAAAAAAAAAAAAACCAAACAAAAAAATTTTTTTTATGTGTGCATGTATGTGTATATAACATATGTATGAGGTACATTTGTGCCATCATGCATCTGTAGTCAGAGAACAACCTTGGGTGTCCTCAACTTCCACCTTGTTTTTGAGGTAGGGTCTCTCATTTTATTCCTGTGTTGCATAATCCAGACCAGCTGGCCTGTAAATTTCCAGAGGATTCTCCTGTCTCAGCCTCCCACCTCACCATAGGAATGATAGTATTATAGAAATGCACAGTTTTTCCATGGGTTCTGGAACTCAGGTCATAAAACTTATGTGTTGATGTAACCAACCGTCTTATTAAATAAGAAACACAGAAACAATGTAAAAGAGAAAGCCGAGAGGTCAGAGCTCAGAGCTAAATCTCACCCTTCCTTCTGCTGTCCCAGCTTCGCGAAAAGAGACCTACCTCCTGTCGGTTCGTCTTTTTTAAAGTATGTTGTTCTGCCTTCTCATTGGTTGTAAACCCAAACACATGACTGCCTCGTCACTGTCTGAATGTACAGCCCCCTAGGTCTTAAAGGTATATGTCTCCAATGCTGACTGTATCCCTGAACACACAGAGATCTTATGGGATTAAAGGCGTGTGCCACCACCGCCACACTCTTGCTATGGCTCTAATAGCTCTGACCCTGAACACACAGAGATCTTGTGGGATTAAAGGCGTGTGCCACCACCGCCACACTCTTGCTATGGCTCTAATAGCTCTGACCCCCAGACAACTTTATTTATTAACATACAATCAAAATAATATTTCAGTACAATTAGATTACCACCACATTTCCCCTTTTCTATTTTAATAAAAAGAAAAAAAGCAAAAGGTTATAACTAACAAAAGAAAAACTATATACAAAAGTACAATAACTATATACAATATATACAAGTAATAAATACCTAAACAGGTATTTGACAAATCAGAGAAAATAATTCCATTATCTATCCTATTTTGGTAAATCCAAGATGTATCTAATGCACTTTCTATCCTAATTAATTTTCAACTATAACTAACTAATCTTCAACCATAACTAACTAATCTTCAACTCCCTCAGAGACCCAAGAAGGGAATAATATTAGCTAACAAAAATAAAAACAGGAAGTGCATGCAAGCAACTTCCAAAAAATTTTGTGAGTTGACAGAAACAGCCAGCTGCCTGGGCAGTCACCTGAGGTTTCTCCGCAGTGTTGGGGCATCATCTTCAGCCTATAGGCTTAGTGTATCTGACAGACTCATTTGTGATGTAGGATGTATACAAGGTCAACAGTTCAACCTCACATTGGGTGAGAGCAGTCCACGTACCAGAAACACCTGAATTCCACTAGTGTCCTGTCATGATTCAGGATTTTAAATTCTGGAAATTGTTGACAGTTTTTTAATTCAGCTGTCCATTCTTCTTGGCTGTGTATATATGGCTTCATCTCAGCATCCCCTTCTTCTCCACATCCCTCTATTAAATGCCAGTCTACTTTTGAGAGGCATGAGCTTTCAGCTGCTGTTCCATTGTACAACAGAATCCATCGGCCCTCTGCCTGTTAAGCTGCCTTCGAAGAAAAGGGCACCGTACCTTTTCCGGATGCGAAGGCCACTTCAGGGATGGGGCCATATTGTCCTGGCCTCAGAAGATGCCTTTTGATAAAGCCATAACCACACTTGTTTTGGCAAGAATCAGTAGTCCTTGTTTCGTGATCTGTCTGTCCATTTTGTCCTGTTGATTCGAGGATACTTTGTTGTCCAGTGGCTAACTTTTGCCACAATGAAAGTTGACTCCATATGCAGTTTCTTCAATGCCCATATTTTCTCTGAAGTAGATTAGTACTGCCAGGAGCTGACATGTCTCAAAAAAGAAAAATTTTCTAAGTTATTAAAACATTTTAAATGCCATATTCTGTAGATCTCTGAAGGGTTTGAAGATGACCTGTCTAAAACATCTCTGCTCAATTTTAAAACATATCTAATATGACTACAAGTTCTATGATAATGTCTAACTACTAGCTTTCATTTCTTTATATCCTAATAGTTGATAATAATAACATTCAAGGATCAGAAATTTGCATTACATTGTTAAATGGATGGAATAAATACAATTAGAAATATACATATAGCATTTTCTAACAATATCAATTTCAAATTTGTATACAATATAAAACAATCCAATCCAATGTAAAGTATTTAAAATTAGTAATTGTCTTTTTCTTTTCTTTCTTTCTTTTTCTTTCTTTTTTTTTTTTTAAACAAGAACCTTAAATCTAATCTCCTTTGCTTAGCCTTTTTCCTAACCCTTGACAATAACTTGTAACCAACCCCCCTAAATACTGAAAATTATCCCAGACCCAAAACCCATTAAAAAGACCAAAAAACCACCCGCCCCACACCACCTCTTTGGGAATGTGGGCGTCGTATTCTTAAAATTGCTTCCTGCTGGGTATGGGCGAAGTTTTCTTTATCCTGAAAGAAAAATTTTAGGTTAATTGTCAAATTCTAGGAGAGGTAACTATATCCTTCATTATCCAGTCTGTGTATAATGCCAAAGTTCAGGGTTTATCTCAAGTCCTTATTCAAGTAGTCTTTGAGACTGGATCATCTCAGCTAGTCATCTCAAATTTGCTCTGAGCACCTTGTAGTTCAAAGCTGATCTATGGATGATGTTTGTCAGCTTAATGATATTATTATTGTCCACGTGGAATTGTTGTTGTTGTGGGGCCCCATCTTCTTTCTGGAGACTTCAGTTGATGTTAGGCCTGGCCGTGATTTCCTGCAGAAAACTGATAAGAGACTCGAACACAAAAACATATATATGCAGCTAGCCTTTTTTCTAGAATTAGTTAGTACTCTATGTGACCATTCATATCTTAACAAAGTTTAAAATGTATATATATATATATATTAATCTTGTAAATTTTGATATAAAATTTATACTTTGAGAAAAGTTTAAAGAATCAGAATAGAATCAAAGAGTTGAGATTAGTAATAGAATAGTCCCTTAATTAATTTTGCTTTTGTCCTGTACCATAGCAGAAGATGGCTCTTATTCTGGCATGATACAGGGAGTTTGCATTTTCCTTTTAACAACATGCTTGATTTTAAAGAAGGAGAGAGCCATTCTCCAACTCCAAAGTCAGCTTTAAATTTTAATTGAACTGGGACTGTTAGAAGACCAATAGTGTTAAATCTTTAGAGAAAAGCAGAAACAAACATTTAGGAAGACATAAAATTTTTTTAGATAATATATACCCATACACCGTTTCACTCTGTTTCTTGGGATAGATGATTTGTCACTTTTCTTCAGTTGTCTCATTTGTCCAGTGTTCTTCAGATTCCTTAACCTTCATTTTCCTAAAAGACAAAAACAAAAACCTTTCCCCAAGACTAATTTTGGGGATGTTCCTTTTGGCAAGTTATTATCTGATTAAATGAAAAGGCATGTTTTATTGATACAAGTTAGTTTAAATTGGATGTTCATGCTGGTTGATGAACTATCACCTCCTCTAATTAAGAGGTCTCTCTTGTTCAAATCGAACCTTTATCAATTTTGATGGTACCCACAGCTTATCTTCTCCTGTAGAAACAAAAGCAAAACCACGTCCCCAATGTAATACATACCCTGGTTTCCATTCTGAGGTCAGCACATCCTTAAAGTATATAGGCTGATTTAATTCTGTAGTTTTTTCTATTATCCAATGTCTCTCTGCAGCTGTTGTTCCTTTCTCATTGGCATTCAGAAAATTCAAAGTTAGAAGAGCATTATGCAGTCTATTTCTGGGGGTTTTTGTTACCCATTTCTGTTTATTTAGCATATCCTTTAGAGTTCTGTTTGATCTTTCTATAACTGCTTGACCTGTAGGATTATGTGGTATGCCTGTAATATGCTTTATATTGTAATAAGCAAAAAACTGTTTCATTTTAACAGAGACATATGATGGAGCATTGTCAGTTTTGATTTGTGCAGGTATACCCATGATGGCCATAACTTCTAGCAAATGAGTGATTACAGAATCAGCTTTTTCAGAACTCAAAGCAGTTGCCCATTGAAATCCTGAATAAGTATCGATAGTGTGGTGTACATATTTCAATTTTCCAAATTCTGCAAAGTGAAACACGTCCATCTGCCAGATCTCATTTCTCTGAGTACCCTTTGGGTTACATCCTGCTGGTAATGGCGTTTGATTGTAGAAGGAACAAGTAGGACATTTCTTTACTATTTCTTTGGCTTGTTGCCAGGTTATGGAAAAATCCTTTTTTAAACCTTTACTATTGACGTGATGTTTTTTATGAAATTCTGAGGCCTCCAGCACATTTCCTATCAATAATTTATCAATCTCATCATTGCCTTGTGCTAGAGGGCCTGGCAGACCAGTATGGGATCGAATGTGAGTTATATATAAAGGATGATTCCTTTTCCTGATTGTATCTTGTAATTGAATAAATAGTGAAGTTAATTCTGAAGCATCAGGGATAAATTCTGCAGTCTCAATATGTAACACCACTCTTTCAGCATACTGAGAGTCAGTTACTATGTTGAGAGGTTCTGAAAAATCCATTAATACCAACAGAATAGCATACAATTCTGATTTTTGAACTGAATTATACGGACTTTGAACCACTTTACTTAAATTTTCTGATTTGTAACCTGCCTTTCCTTCTTTGTTGGCATCTGTATAAAATGTACGAACTCCAGATATGGGTTTTTGCCGTACAATTCGAGGCAAGATCCATTCAGCTCTCTTTATAAGATCAATTCTATTGCTTTTGGGATATTTGCTGTTAATTTCTCCCAAAAAATTACTGCAAGCTCTTTGCCAAGGTTCACTTTCTGTCCATAATTTTTCAATGTCCTCCTTAGTTAATGGTACGACAATTTCTGCTGGGTCTATGCCTGCTAATTGACGAAGTCTCAGTTTTCCTTTGTAAATCAAGTCAGAGATTTTTTCCACATAAGTTTTTAATTTTTTATTTGGTTTATTTGGTAAAAATATCCATTCCAATATAATATCTTCCCTCTGCATTAATATTCCAGTAGGAGAACGCCTAGAAGGTAAGATAACCAAAATGCAATCCAGCTTTGGATCAATACGATTCACGTGTCCTTCATGCACTTTCTTTTCTACCAAGGCTAATTCTTTCTCAGCTTCAGGTGATAATTCTCTTGGACTATTTAAGTCCTTGTCACCTTCTAAGGTTCTGAACAAATTAGTCAGTTCATCATTTTTTACCCCAACAATAGTTCGTAGATGAGAAATGTCTCCAAATAATCTTTGAAAGTCATTAAGAGTCTGTAGTCTATCTCTCCGAATTTGCACCTTTTGGGGTCTAATTTTTTGTAGCTCTATTTTATATCCTAAATAATTAATAGAATCTCCTCTTTGTATCTTTTCAGGAGCAATTTGTAATCCCCAGCAAGGCAAAATTTTCTTTACTTCTTCAAACATTATTTCTAAAGTATCTGCATTTGAGTCAGCTAGTAAAATATCGTCCATATAATGATAAATTATAGATTTAGAAAATTTTTTACGTATCACTTCCAATGGCTGTTGCACAAAATATTGGCACAGAGTTGGGCTATTCAACATTCCCTGTGGGAGGACCCTCCATTGAAATCTTTTAACCGGTTGAGAATTATTATAAGTAGGCACTGTAAAAGCAAATCTTTCTTTGTCTTTTTCTTGTAAGGGTATTGAAAAGAAACAGTCTTTTAAATCAATAACTATGAGAGGCCATCCTTTTGGTAACAGAGTAGGCAAAGGCATCCCAGATTGTAGAGAGCCCATTGGCTGAATTACTTTGTTAATTGCTCTAAGGTCTGTTACCATTCTCCATTTACCAGATTTCTTTTTAATAACAAATACAGGAGAATTCCAAGGGCTGGTTGATTCTTCAATATGCTGAGCATTTAACTGTTCTTCTACCAGCTCTTCTAAAGCCTGGAGTTTCTCTGTTGTTAAAGGCCATTGCTGGACCCATACAGGCTTGTCTGTTAACCATTTTAAAGGTAGAGCTGTTGGTGTCTTTGGAAGATCATCAGTTATTGTGCCCTGTTCTTGTATAATATGGATGGCTGGTGACCACTCATTAGAACAATATCTTCTAATATTTCTCTCAGTAACATGTGCTAGTTTATGATTTGTTTCTGAGATTGGAGGGATGTTAATCTGAGTATTCCATTGTTGCAACAAGTCTCGACCCCACAGGTTCATAGTTATGTTAGCCACATATGGTTTTAATTTTCCTCTCTGTCCTTCTGGACCTATACATTCGAGCCATCTTGCACTCTGTTTCACCTGAGATAATGTCCCAATTCCTAACAGTTGAACGTTTACCTCCTGAAGAGGCCAAGTTGGATGCCAAAATTCTGGTGCAATTATGGTAACGTCCGCACCTGTGTCTACCAGACCAGACAACAAAACACCATTTATTTTTATTGTTAATTTTGGTCTTTGTTCATTAATAGAAGTTTGCCAAAAAATTTTCTTTATGTTTTCTCCTGAATTTTCTATTCTCTCTGTTTCATCATCCTGACCAGCATGATTTATTCCAATAGGCATTTGGTTATTTAATCGCTCTCCAGAGCAGGCATTTCCTCTATGGCTGCAGGAAAGGTTTGAACTGGATTTGCACTGGGGGCCTGCGCGAGGCCCCTCTGGGAGTTTCCCGAAGACTGAGGCAAAGGATTACCCTGTCTGTCCTTTGTTGATCTACATTCGTTGGTCCAGTGTTTTCCCTTACCACACCTTCTGCATACTCCAGAAGGAAGGGGCCTTCTGTTGCCATTGTTCCTTGAAGAAACATTGTTTCTGGGAATGACCTGTCTACAGTCCCTTTTCAAATGTCCTTGCTTTCCACATCCAAAACATCTAACACTCCTCAAACCTTTTGAAATTACTTCTCCTACCCATGTATCATCATGCTCATCAGCTTCAACATTAATTGTTTCTCTAATCCAATCTTCCATAGGTGCAGATCTTGCCCTTAATGGCCTGATTATTGTTTTGCATGCTGCATTCGCATTCTCAAAGGCCAAAGATTCAATTATTGCCTTACTAGCTTCTGAATCCGAGACCATTCTCTTTACTGCTGAAGCCAGTCTTTGTAAAAAATCTGTAAAAGACTCTTTTGGGCCTTGCTTCACCTTTGTAAATGACTCAGATTTTTTTCCTGGTTCCTCAACTTTGTCCCATGCATTCAAGGCTGCCGTTCGACATAAAATTAGGGTTTGGACATCATATAAACATTGTGTTTGTGCTGAAGCATATTGGCCTTCGCCCATAAGCTGATCCTGGCAAACTTGTATTCCTTTATCCCTCCATTGTTTTTCTATGTTTTTAGCCTCCTCCTTAAACCAAGTCAGAAATTGAAGTCTCTGGCTGGGTTCCAGAACACCTTGTGCGAGGTCCCGCCAGTCCTGTGGTACTATCCTATTATATGTTGACCAAGAGTTTAACATTTGCTTTACATATGGGGAATGCATGCCATAAGATACTATTGCCTCCTTAAACCTTTTTAAATCCAACATTTCAATTGGAGCCCAAGTATTTTGTGTAGCCATTTGATCAGGCATCTGCTGTACGGTTACAGGATAAATTAAGGGTGACTGTGTGAAAACAGGCTTTCTTTCTGCAACCTTATGATCCCGACTTGAAACAACTTCACTGTTAATTTCTTCTGTCTGAATTTTTACAGGTTTAACAAGTTCTTCTAAAGCTGTTATCCTGGCACTTAAATTGACTATCTTTTTAAATATTAAAATGTGGATTATTATAGTGATAAGGTGCATAATTCCACCAATACTAATATTATATAGTTGTTCCATTGCCAGACTGCCTAAAATTTCGAACAAAAACCAATTTTCTTCCAATGTACACATAAAACCCATTTGTTTTTTAATGTGGAAAAAAATTCTCTTTTAGATAGTTTCCTTTAAAATATCTGATATATTATGACTTACCAAATCTGCGTAGAACAGTAGAAATCCGAGGGGATTTTCAAAGCAGCCACCTAGTGTCCCAGGTGTAAATCCAAAGAGAAAGAGAGAGAGAGAGAGAGAGAGAGAGAGAGAGAGAGAGAGAGAGAGAGAGAGCAAGAAAGCGTAGCTGGCTAAAGTTTAAATGCAGCCACGTGTTCCCTCTTGTGCCGAGTCAAGGCTTGGGTCTGGCTTCCTTAAGCTCCGACCACGTGCGTTGGCTTTACAGGCAGGGCCCTGTTCGGCAGGGCAGGTCTGAGTTGTTTGTAGCACCGGCTTTAAGCAAGCAGGATTTAAGCAAGCAGCTCACCGATAGTCCAGCCTGAGGTCAAGCAGAACTAGACCCAGGCTCGACTAAGAAGCCGATCGCCGCCGGCCGCCGCGTGCCACCGCCGCCGCCGCGGGCCGCCTGCCGCCCTTGCGGGAAAGCGGACCTGCCGCCAAGCCAAGCAGTTTTTAATGGATTCTTGTCACGTTGGGCGCCAGATGTTGATGTAACCAACCGTCTTATTAAATAAGAAACACAGAAACAATGTAAAAGAGAAAGCCGAGAGGTCAGAGCTCAGAGCTAAAATCTCACCCTTCCTTCTGCTGTCCCAGCTTCGCGAAAAGAGACCTACTTCCTGTCGGTTCGTTTTTTTAAAGTATGTTGTTCTGCCTTCTCATTGGTTGTAAACCCAAACACATGACTGCCTCGTCACTGTCTGAATGTACAGCCCCCTAGGTCTTAAAGGTGTATGTCTCCAATGCTGACTGTATCCCTGAACACACAGAGATCTTATGGGATTAAAGGCGTGTGCCACCACCGCCACACTCTTGCTATGGCTCTAATAGCTCTGACCCTGAACACACAGAGATCTTGTGGGATTAAAGGCGTGTGCCACCACCGCCACACTCTTGCTATGGCTCTAATAGCTCTGACCCCCAGACAACTTTATTTATTAACATACAATCAAAATAATATTTCAGTACAATTAGATTACCACCACACTTATGTAGTGCTTTTACTTACTGAACCATAGCCCCAGCCCCCAAATGGATTCTTTAACCCTGCAATGGCGTCATCTGACCACACTATCCCTCTTACTAATCTGAGATTCTCTTAGGCACATTACTGCCTTAGAGCCTTCTGGTTTTTTTTTTTTTTTTTTTTTTTTTTTTTTTTTTTTTTTTTTTTGTAAGCATTATCAATGATCTTTATCATCACTGAACACTTTTAAAAAGAACTATTATATATTCAGTGCAATCTGGGTACAGGACTAAAAAACAGGGAAGCAGACTATAGTTGTTCATTCTAAATATTAACTAAGGAAGGAATCTTAATATATAATTTTAGAATTTTTATAGGTTTTTTGAGACAGGGTTTCTTGTGTAGCCCTGGCTGCTGTCCTGGAACTCGATCTGTAGACCAGGCTGGCCTTGAACTCACAGAGAACTGCCTGCCTCTCCCTCCCAAGTGCTGGGACTAAAGGTGTGCACCACCACTGCCTGGCTTCAAAACCATTTTTAAACATTTTGACTGTATGTATGTCTGTGAACCACATCAGTGCAGTGTCCACAGAGGCCAAAAGATGAATCCCATGGAACTGGAGTTATAAGATGGCTGTGAGCTACCATATGGGTGCTGGGAATTGAACCCAGGTACTCTGGAAGAGCAGCCAGTGCTCTTATCTGCTGAGCCATCTCTCCAGATGTTCAAAACCATTTTTAACTGACACATGCAAATTATATATATTTATCATGGATAGCATATTTAGTGTACAAGTATGTTGTGGAATTGGCTTAAGTTAATTAACATACCCATTTTCTCAGGTATTTCTTTTTTATTTTTGAGACAGTGTCTCATGTAGCCCAGACTGGGCTTAAAATCACTATGTAGCTGATGATAACCTTTTACTCCTGATCCTCCTTCCTCTACCTCCACTGTTGGGATTACAGATGTGGGCAACCATGCACAACTAGGTATTTACTTTTTGTGGTGAAACACTTAAAAAAAAAACCTACTTTCTTATCAACTTCCAAAATATGCTATCTTGTTATAACTGAATACTAGCCTGTACAAAAGAGCTCTAGGACTTATTTCATATTAACTGAAAGTATGTATGAAATAAGTAACCCCTTGCTAACCACATTCTACTAGACTGTGTCTTCAAGGTCTAGAAACACAATTTTTAATAAAAAATTTTTTTGAGACAGGGTTTCTCTGTGTAACAGCACTGGCTGTCCTTGCACTCTCTTTGTAGACTAGGTTGGCCTTGAACTCACAGAGATCCACCTGCTTCTGCCTCCCTGAGTGCTTGGATGAAAGGTGTGTGCTACCACTGCCCAGCTACAAAATTCTAACATTTTGTGAAAAGGAATCATACTTTTTTTTGAGAGAGAGATAGGGTCTCTCTATGTAGCTCTGGATGTCCTGGTTCTATAGACCAGGCTGGTCATGAACTCACAGAGATCCATATGCCTCTATGTCCTGAGTGCTGAGATTAAAGGTATATACTACCATGCCTAGATGATTTTTATTTTTTATGTATATGGGTATTTTACCAGCATGTATGTCTGTGTATTTTATGCATGCAGTGCCTGTGGAGGCCAGAAGAGATGAAAGATTCCCTGGAACTGGAGTTGCAGAAAGAAGGTTGCTAGCTGTCATGTTGGTGCTAGGAATCAAACCTGGCTCCTCTGAAAGATTAGCAAGTGTTCTTAACCACTGAGACATCTTTCTAGCTTTGGTTGTTGCTTTTAGATAATGTCTTGCTATGTAGCACAGGCTGGCATTGAATTCTTTCTTTCTTTCTTTTTTCGGGGGGGGGGAGGAGGTAGGGTCTCTCTGTGTAGCCTCAGCTGTCCTGGAACTCACCCAGGCTGGCCCCGAACTCAGAGAGATCTGCCTGCCTTTGCCTCCCAAGTGCTGGAATCACTTCTTTTTTAGAGTGGGTCTAAAGTGGCCCAGGCTGGTTTCTCAACTGACTACTTAACTGAGAATGTCCTTGAACTCCTGATCCTCCTGCTCCCACTTCCCAAGTACTGGCATTACAGGTGTGTGCCACTATGCTTGGCTGGCTCTGAGTTCTCCATCATCCTTTCTCAGTCTCTGGGAATGATGGCATTTCAGGAATATGCTACCATGTTTGGCAAGAAAAAAAATGTATAGAATAAAACCTTAATATAAATCTTAAGGCATATCAGTCTTAAATTTTTTTTTTTTTTTTTTAAAGACAGGGTTTCACTATGTGGCCCTGAGTGCTCTGGAAGTCTTTGTGTAGACCAGGCTGGCCTTGAGTGCTCTGGAAGTCTTTGTGTAAACCAGGCTGGCCTTGACGTCTGTTTGCCTCTCTCTCCTAAGTGCTGAGGTTAAGACATTAGCATCATGCCCAGTAGCATATTGGTTTTTTTTTTTTTTTAAATTTTTAAGTAAATTTATTTTACAACATCATTTAGTTCAACATAATAGCCACAGATTCCCCTGTTCTCCCACTCTCGCCCCCCTCCCCCTCCCCCATCCCACCCCCCATTCCCACCTCCTCCAGATCAAGGTCTCCCCCGAGGACCGGGATCAACCTGGTAGACTCAGTCCAGCCAGGACTAGTCCCCCCTCCCACACCGAGCCAAGTGTCCCTGCATATGTCCCAGGATTCAAACAGCCAACTCATGCAACAAGCCCAGGACCCGGCACCAACACACGGCTGCCTCCCAAACAGATCAAGCCAAATGACTGTCTCACCCGTTCAGGGGGCCTGATGCAGTTGGGGGCCCCTCAGCCTTTGGTTCATAGATCCTGTGCTTCCATTCGTTTGGCTATTTGTCCCTGTGCTTTATCCAACCCTGGCTTCAACAATTCTCGCTCATATAAACCCTCTTCTTTCTCACTAATTAGACTCCCAGTGCTCCACCAAGCATATTGGTTTTATGAGCAATTCAACCTTATGGTTGAAGGTCAACATTTTTTCAGTTTCTGTTTGCTGAGGTTTCCCCTCCCAAAACATATTTCCCATTAACTAGAAAACCCAACTGCATTCTTTTTAGATAATTCGAGCTGTTACTTATCCCTCAAGATGACCATTATAAACACCTGGTTTTGGTGCAAAATAACATAGCTATGGGAGATTGGGATTGCCCATTGAACATGCCCTAGTATTTTTAAGAGTTTTGATCTATCTTTGCATTTTAGGAAAAGACCAATAACAAAAAAATGAAATTTAAGGTGTATTCTAGAAATGTATTAAGGTTTTAAGATGGGTGTGTAGATCACTCCTTTAATCCCAGCACTTGGCAGGCATATTTTTGAGTTGGAGGCCAGCCTGGTCTCCTATGGAGTTCCAGGACAGCCAGGGCTATTTAGTGAGATACAGTCTCTAAAAATAAATAAATAAATAAATAAATAAATAAATAAATAAATAAGGAAGGATTTTACTGTAGTGATATATATGTATGTGTGTATATATATATACACACACATATATATATCCAGCATATATGAAAGCTACAAGGTGTTAGTGTCAAATGCATTATTACAACATTGGTACAGTTTCTACTGTTTATGTATTTGCTTTCTACTACATAAAATGTTTATCATTTAAAGTTCTTTCGAACGCTCCTCACTTTTTTACAATTGATTTCTGTGAGTCGGGAGTCTTGCTCCATGGGCTAGGCTAGCCTCCGACATCTGGGCTCAGGCATTCTTTCTGTCTGGAACTACAGGTGCCCACCACGGTACTGAGCTTGCTCCACTTATTTTCTACTCTACAGACATGACTTTTCAGGAATAGTTCGTTCTTCGTGTAACATTCTTTTTTTCCATTCTAGAATTCTATTATAACGTTTATTACTTTAGAAGCCTTCGTATTCCAGTGCACATACCCAGAAATCGATGCATCAAAGGTTTAATATTACTTTAATGTGTGAGCTTTTTCTTAGTATTTAGACTTTGTACAGAATATTCATACAACTTCATGGTTCTCCTAGCAAACAACTTCAAGATCCATGTGAGGCTTTAAAAAAACTAATTAGCTTTACCTTTATTAGGCGGTATTAAGTACTGAGCAAGAAAACCATGCACAGATTCAATGTCTAGCTTCCAAAGCCACGGGCTCTGACCCTCGTCCCTTCCTCTAGACAGCCAGTGACGGTGCTAGCACAGGAGACACGGGCGCCAACACAACCTACTTTCTCAAGAACCAGCCAGTGCTCACCCGTCAGATTTCAGGTGAGACTTGAAAACACAAGTCCCGTACACTTAGGCTCTTCTTCCCAACCCCACTTGCAAACAAACCACCAAGGAACAAAAACAAAACCGTGAAGTGTAATAAACCCCAATCCTTCTCTATCTTCGGCGAAAACCGCCTCTGGGAGGCGTAGAGGGGCTCAGGACCCCTGCACCCACCGGGACCGCCCGCGTCCTCCCCAGGGAGGGCGAGCACAGCTGGGACGCACAGGTCCACACACCGGACCTCACTGCTCGCCTCAGGCTCAGTCTCGAGGGGTGCCAGGCGGCCGAGGCCAAGGCGGCGCCCTCCCTCGGCTTCTCGAGTTAGGGTCTCTCAGCGAAGACTCACCTCACCCAAGGAACGCCTGAGCCGAGCTCTGCGAGCGGAGCTTTCCCACAGGCATGGAGAGGGCGGCACCCAGGGGAGGGGTTTGCGCTCGCCCCGCCTGGCGGAGCGCGCCAGGTGAGCACGCGTGCGCAGTGGGACCGTGAGCGACCCCGCCCCCTTCGCCTCGGCCCGCCCTCGTGGGGGCGGGCTCGCGAATGGGCGGGGCCGCGACGAAGGGGGTGGGGGGCGGAGAACGAGCGGCCGTGGACGGCGCCTGCGCGGTGGGCGTGATCCGGGCACTTAGGGCAGGATGAACGCTGCTTTCCAAGATGGCGACGGAGGGAGGAGGGAAGGAGATGAACGAGATTAAGACCCAATTCACCACCCGGGAAGGTCTGTACAAGCTGCTGCCGCACTCGGAGTACAGCCGGCCCAACCGGGTGCCCTTCAACTCGCAGGGATCCAACCCTGTCCGCGTCTCCTTCGTAAACCTCAACGACCAGTCTGGCAACGGCGACCGCCTCTGCTTCAATGTGGGCCGGGAGCTCTACTTCTATATCTACAAGGGGGTCCGCAAGGTACCGACCCGAGCGTCACCGGGGGCACGCCGGCGGTGCGGGCCGAAGCCGGGAGCTGGGCGGTGACAGCGAGGCCGGGGTGACCGGTGGGGGCGGCCGGCGCTGGTACTTTTGAGTGGGCCGGTAACTCCGCTGGGGTACTCCGGAGGAGAAGGGGTTCAGGAGTGAGGCGGGTGACGGCTGCGGTGCCTCGAAAGGGACG